>NW_027137605.1:418790-1018790 GCF_001692895.1 Cenococcum geophilum 1.58
GTTAACTCTTAAAATTTTTATATAGTAGCCACACTTTATCTCCCTCCTTAAGATCTAGTCCCTTAGATCTCTTAGCATTATAGTACTTTTTTATTTTCTCTTATACTTTCTTTACTAATTCCATAAGGTCTATATAAAGATTCATTAATATCTTTATTCTCTCTTTAGCTATACTACTCGTTTTCTTTACTTGCTATAGTAACAACAATATTCTTAACTTATATCTATAATTTGCCTTAAATAGTAATATGCCTATTCCTTCTTAAGGTATTATATTATATGTAAACTATATAACTGGTAATAGCAATACCCAATTGTTTTGTGTATAATTAATATAATGCCTTAGGTACTGCTCTAGCGTCTAATTTAACCTTTCTATTTAACCGTCTATCTGCGGATAATATACGGTGGAAGTTGCTGCTTAAACTCCTTGCTCCGCTAAGAACACTTCCCAAAATGCTGCTACGAATCTTAGATCTCTATCCGATATAATCTTATTTAGTACTCTATATCTTATAAACACTTCTTTAATATAGATTCTAGCGACATCTTCCGCTGAGATTTCTTCTATATATGCTATAAAGTATCCCTACTTTATAAGCTTATCTACTATCACTAAGATCGCGTTATAATCTTATCTAGTAATAGGATCTTTTAATTTCGGCAACTTAATAATAAAGTCCTATAATATAACCTCCTATAGTCTCTCTAGTATTTTAATAGGTTGTAGCCCTCTATATAGCTTATACCTCGTCGGTTTATTCCTTTAGTAATTTAGATATTCCTTTATAACCTTTCTAGCTATCCTTTAGATTCTATTAATAATATACTCCTCCTAGAGTCTTAACACTAAGCCCATAGCTCTATTATGTCCTTAGGTTAGTCCCTTATAGAAGTCTTCTATAAACTACTCTACTATACTTCTTAGGATATACTTTACTTCTTAATTTTCGTATATATCCGTCTGTAGATCTTCTAGCTATACTTCTAGAATTCTTTATACCTAAAAGCTTTCTAGTGTTTTATAGACTTTCTCTAGTTTATCATCTTCTTAAGTTGCTATAATTTTTGGATAATTATACCTAATTAATCCGTCTATATCTTTTCGCAATAAAGCCCCTAATAGCTTTTCCTNATTTTATAGTTNAGCTTTNCGGCTTAAAGNATCTNCCCGCGTATTATNTNTACCNTTNGTATACTAAATNTNNAAATAGTATTCCGTAAGCATCTCTACCCATCTAACCTATCTTTAGTTAAGTTCCTTTATTATTAGGAATCCTATTAGGTTCTTATAATCCATCTTAACTATAAATGGTTTCTCTATGCCTTATAAGAATACTCTCTATTTCTTTAATACTGTAACTATACCTAACAACTCCTTGTTATAGATGTTATAGTTTAACTCTAGTAGTGTTATCTTCCGACTATAGTATACCACTAGGTGCTATCTATCTTAATATCTTTATATAAAGCACGCCCCTAATATATAATCTAATATATTTATTTCTACAACCGTCTTTAGTCCTAGTTAATAGATCTTAAGAACTGGCTCCTAAGTAAACAACTTTTTAACTTTCTTAAAGAGTTCTCTTTGCTCCTCTCCCTATGCCCATAGTTCTTCTTTCTTTATTAACCGCGTAAATGGCTTAATATCCTTTAACTACTGCGCTATAAACCTTTTACAGTAATTACAAAACCCTAGAAATAATCTTAACTATATAACGTTCTCTAGTTCCTACTAATTTACTATAGCCTCAATCTTCTTTAGATCTATACTAAGTTAGCCTAGTTTAATAATAAATCTAACAAAATCGGTCTTCCTAATAAAGAACTCGTATTTTTCGATTGCTACTAGCATCTATTCTTCTTATAGTCTCTTTAAAACCCATTTAACGTATTCCCCGTATTCTTCCTTAGTTATTAAGTAGATAATAATATTATTAAGATATACTATAACAAATTNNTCTAAGTATTNTCCTAATATATTNTTAATACGCTTCTANAACGTTNCTAGTNTGTTTATAAGNCNNAATTNNATAACTAATAGTTTATATAGTCCTTCCTTTAACTTAAAGGCTGCCTTCTATTTGTCGCCTTCCTTAATCCTAATCTAATAGTACGCCTATCTTAAATCTATCTTCGTAAAGATTTGCATATTGCCTATCCTATTTTAAATTTCGCTAATTAAGGGTAAAGGATACCTATCCTTCCTAATAATGCTGTTTAACTATCTATAGTCAATACATAGCCTTAGTTTGCTATTCTTCTTTGGTATAAATAGTACTGGATAACCCACTAATAACTGCGATGGTTTAATATATCCCTTTTATAGATTTTCCTAGATAAACTCTTTTAACGCTCTACCTTCTTCTTTAGTAAGCTTATAGATTAGAAAGAACCTTAGACTTATTTCTAGTTCTAACTCTATTTTATAGTCCTATACTATATATTCTAACAGCTTTTTACTTTCCGGTAACTATAGTTTCTTACCATACTTGTGGTATCTCTTTAGTATATAGCTTAGTCCTTTTTCTATTTCTTTATAGGTTACTCCTACTTAGTATTATACTAACTTAGCTTATTATCGCATCTTGCGGCGTTAAGTATCTCTAATATTAACCTAACCTGTAATCTAATTAATCCTTAGATTGTATTCCTATAACTAAGGCATACCTAACACTACCTCGTCCCGTCCCAATAGTAGGATATTAAAAGACATCTCAATTTATCTTCCTTTAATAGTTATCTAAATAGGTCCTATTTTAAGATTAATAATCCCTCCTCTATAGGTTATTAGATCTCCTAAAATCGTAACTAATAGGTAAGGTTACTCCTTTTATCTATAAGGTAGTCCCATTCTCTTAACTGCTACTAGTAAGATATGGTTTCATATTGCTCCACTATCTATTAGCGCTTTAAACTACTAATCTTGCTAATTAATTCGTAAATTTAGGTGTCGTCCTTAAATTCCTTTAAGGGTCTAAGGCTCTACCACTAGCTCCCTCTAGTCCTATAGGCCTCTACTTTTCCTAACTATTAGCTGCTTAATCCTAGTGCACTTAGCTCACTCTTTAGCCAATGCCTAGTTCGCTTTTTATCTTTAATATACCATAAACACATATTTTCTAGGCATTCCTACTACTATCGTCCGTCTAAGCATTCTTCCGTAAGGAATCTTCCTAGTTAAAGTACTAAACTTCCTTCCTCTTAGACCTCTACTAGATGCCATCTATATATATATTTGGCATTCCTATACTATTACTCGTTCGTCATCCAGTATATCCTTATAGGGTATTTCCGATTCTTTTCTTTTGGATTCTTATGCATTTCGCATATATTGTCTATACACGCAATCTATAATAACGTATAGTATGCTAGGTGCTTTAGGTTAACTCTTAGCTCGTCTTTATCCCTAAGTTTAAACCTTTATCATGCTAATCTAAACGTTATAACTTTATTCGCAGGTACTAAGATACGTCTCTTACTTCTCTAGTCCTCTAAACATTTCTCTAGATCCTTTAACGTTATAATTAAGGCTCCTTTAATATGCGTCATGGCCTTCTCTATAATTAGGTAGTCCTAGATAACTTTTTCATCTAATTATATATAGAAATCTTCCTACTCATTATTATGCCTTTGCCTATACCACCTTTAGTACAGCTACTAAAGTGTATACAGTCTATCCGTAAGGAAATATCTCTTCATTACTGCATCGTAATAGCCTTTAGTATATTATTCCTTAAACCTAATAGGAATCCCTAAATCCTCTTCTTGTTCTAGTTTAGTAAGCCACTTAGCTTTTAGTGTGCCTGCTCTCGGCCTATTAGTAATTCTTTATACTAGTGCTCTGTCCTTTATACGTCCTAATATGCTAAATCTCTTATCTAGTTTCTGTTCTTACTATAAAGTAATTCTTGCTCTAAATTCCTTTATAGTTTCTTTTACGTCGCGTCTTATAAGTAGATCCTTAAAGTCTCCTTACTTCTTAATCTTGGTATTAACTTTTTAATCTTTAGGCTAAACACTATGCTCCCCTAGTAAGTCTTTTGGGTTTATATATCTGTCTCCCAGTCTAATCGCTATTTGCGCTATAGATTCTCTAATCTATAAAGAAGCTCCTAGCCTCTTATCTATAGGTGTCCGGATTTATACCCCAAATTCTTAACTCCTTAGATTCTTTAATCCTAAGCTTACTTCTAACTTAAGCTTAGCCCCTACCTTAGTCCAACTAGGCTTAACTAGTATCCTTATCTTGTCTTAAGAGTCCTAGATCTCACTCATCTCGTCTTAAAAATCTTATACCGTTAGGAATTCTTATCCTAAGCTCATTCATATGTCTTTAAACTAAGCTACTACTCTACTCTATCGGTTTCTGTCCGTTATAGGTCCTTAAGCTTACCTCATCTTATCTTAAGAATCTTAGTCGTCTTTTATCTCATCTTAAGAATCTTAAGCCTTTGGCCTTTTGCCTTTATTAAGTGCCAAAGTGGTTCGCTATCCTACTTCTCTTATATTTTATAAAGCAATAGACATCGTGTCTAGTGGGGTTTCGATCCCTACTAATGTTCCTTATTCTATAATAGAATTATTCTCTACCTCTAGTATAATATCTCTAAGGTCTACTCGCTCCTAGTAAGCGGCCCTTATTACCTTATTATTACGGAATATTTCACCTAGGTTAAATTTATCGTCCTTAATATCCGATCTGCGAACTAGTTTATTAGTTCCTCTATATCCTATAGGTGCTGGCTCTTATAGCTAATAGCTTATGCCGTACTTAGCGTCCTTATAAATTTGGTATGCGTTATTATAACAAAATGCAAAACTTTTAATTAAATATTCTTTTGTTCCTTACAGCATATTATTATCCCTTTATATATATATATCGTCTGCTAGTCTTATACCCTTTACTATATAGTAACTCTGCCCACTTTTATAATCTCTAACGTAATAACCCTATTTTCCGTAATTTATATAAGCTCCTTCTTTAAACCATTTCTTTTGCTATAGAGTCCGCCTAAATATCTTCTGCTATTAAAATCCCTAATTTGGCCTCTACTCCTTAGACCTTTAATTACTTAATCCTTATCCTCTAGGTTTTTATAGTTTATTCCATCTCTTATAGGCTTCTTTAGTACTACTTAGGTCTATTAGCTCTACGCCATACCATAGTTTCTAACTTAGCTTTTGTTGTTGCGTACTTTACGCCTTATATAACTATAGAACTCTATCCTAGCCTCTCTTAACCTATTCCCTTTAGTAGATCTAATTATTAATCTTAATTACCTAATTTATTAGTTCCCTTAGGGTATCCACATCTTCCATTAGGATAATTACGTCCTAGACTTTAACCTTAAGTCCCTGTTTATACTATACTATAAGCGCCCTATTATTTCACTCTACTTATATTACTAGTGTCTAGAACTATATCGTATACTTAATTACTAAAGTTCGTTATATAAGGTTCTAGAGTTTTCTTTCCGCTATAGTTATTTCTTCTAGGTCTCCAAATATCTGCGTAAGTTACTCTACGAATCCTTCCCAACTTAAGAATATAAATCGCACGTCTTAGTTAGTAGTCGTTATTCCGTTTACCTATATCTCTATAAGGTAAGGTTTAAACCACTTAAGTACTTTTCCTAATAAGAATAGTCCTATATAGGCTATCCGATCCATAGGTGTAGGTAACTTTACTCCCTTCTATAAGACCTTAAAGTACATCTATATAAGAAATCCTTTAAGCTTTAACCTCTCTCCTATAAATCTCTTAATTAATAGTAGCTTAATCTTTACTACTTCTATCCCGTTAAGTCTTTCTTCTAACACTATATTATTAGCTATTAACTAGTTAACTATTTCCTATAGCTGTCCAACCGTCATAGGTTGCTATAAGTTAGTATCCGCTATACTAGTATCACCTCCTATCCCTAAAGTAGTTGCTGCCGTCGATAGCATCGTGGTGGCTGCTTTTAGTGGCATATTATTCGACTTCTTATATTAATACTATAATTAGGTAGTAATTATATAACGGAACCTTATAGCAAGAACTACGGTGGGCTTATTATTGGGCTAGGTATATAGGAAATACAAGTATAAAAGTTAACAACGTAATAATAACTAGCAGAGTGGTTACCTAACAGATTAACTCTAATTATATTCTAAAAATCACTATAAGGAAGGAACTATCTAGGTAGGGACTAAAGGTCCTTAAATACACAACCGTACTCCTATAAAATCCTTCTTATACATAATATACGTCTTATATATAAGGTACATAAGTTCCTCTCATTCCTCTTATTCAATACGTAGCACATCATATGACCTTAGTTACCATTCCTCGTCACATGGTTCTATCGGCTCCATTCTAGACCGTGCCTAAATTAACCAACTAGCTTCTTCCATCTCTTCTCCAAGTAGTCGTAACATTGTACTTAAAGCGTCCGTAACAAAGAGTATATATATTAGGTCCCGCCGCGCTTACGACAAGTTCGCAAGCACTCTTAGTCTTTTTGGCCGTATGGCGACGTGGAGGCGGGCCACGTTACAATTGTACTTGCGAACTTACTGGGGCCAGGTGTCGTGGGTTCAATCCCCATCGGTCACTTCGCTCTGGTACAGTCTAACACACATCCGTGCGATAAGGCGGGTCGGCTAAGTCCGATCGCTTACGTTACTAGGGACTAACTAATATAGTGATACTCTTGGCGTTTAATCCCTATGGCCCGGAATAGGCGCACAGAGGAATCCCTGCAAGCGCTCGGGGACGAGCGCGCAGAGGAGAGGGCAATTGTAAGAGTATATATATTAGGTCCCGCCGCGCTTGCGACAAGTTCGCAAGCACTCTCAGTCTTTTTGGCCGTATGGCGACGTGGAGGCGGGCCACGTTACATAAGGTAAGGGTATTAATAGAGAATTAAAATACTTTACCAATTATTAATTTAGCCTTAAGGATACTATAATTAAGCTAAAGAGGTGGATTTCGATATTATATAAGGAATTAATTAAATCCAAATATATGTCCGAAACGTCCCTCCCCCAAATTATTACCCTAGATCTCTTTTAGCACCACTTTATATAGATTAACGGTATAGTAATATACTACGCGCTTCAGCGAATCTTTAACTCTATATATGGCGTAAGAGCTTTAATAGATAAGGAAAAGCAGAAGTAGGCCAATTAGAAGTAAAAGTAGGACAACTATAACTGCAAGGACCCCTACTAATATGGCCTCCCCTACCGCTATATGCTTATTCAGTGCTTAATATAGAGGCTTCCTATATTGCTAGCTTTAATCCATCCTCGCTAGTATATCGCGATAAAGCTAATTACTGCTCTAGATTAGTAACCGCGATATATTAAGAATATAGCGTTTTAAGGCGACCCTCTACTAGAGCACCTAAAAGCTCTTACTAGGATCTAGCTATTAGTTCTTCGCCTCCTTAATATTATTAAGGACCTTCCTACTAAAGAAATAAGCGAGC
Organism: Cenococcum geophilum 1.58; assembly: GCF_001692895.1. NCBI lineage: Eukaryota > Fungi > Ascomycota > Dothideomycetes > Gloniales > Gloniaceae > Cenococcum > Cenococcum geophilum. The sequence goes on from NW_027137605.1 coordinate 426,272, forward strand.
TTACTGAGAAATTTAAAGACTTTAAGGTAGCTTAAATGGCTATTTTAAGTAGATAGGTAGAGCTTTAATTACTACCTAAGGGCGCTCCATTTAAGGTTCCTCTAAAGGCTTACTAGTAGCCACTACTTAAAAAGAAGTATAATAAGGTTAACTAGCGGGGCAAAATAAGCGCTAAAATTGCTGAACGCGCTGCCGATATCGCTATATAAGAGCTCTAAAAGGAAAGGTAGAAGGAGGCCTAGAAGTATATACCTACTTAACTAAGTAGTAGTATAGAGCTTAGCCACTTTCTGATCTAAAATAAAGAACCAGCCGACGAAGTAGATAAGGGTATTAAGGAGGATAAGGAGGATAAGCAGCAACTATTTAATAAGCCGTTAGTACTATATAACGAAGTTTTAGGGGGGTTAAAGGATAAGGTGGTTATTTTAGAAGCGGGGGAGGATAATAACTCGTGGCTTAATAACGCGGAGGTACTTTAAGGTACTATATTAGACGATTAGTACCAAAATATTAGTAAAAAGGAGCCTATTGCAACCTATTCGGTACCTTAAGAGCCGCTACCTTAAAAGCCGTTACCTCTCCTACTCTATTAATCTGGCAGAGCGGCGCGTACTAGAGCTTAAAGGACCTATACTTAATTAGCTCGTGGTAATTTTATATTAATCTTAAGTAATACTAATAAGGGTCCTAGTAATCCTAAGCTAAAAGAGGTTATTATTCTATTAAAATTAAAGCGATTGCGATAGGGGGCTTCTAAAGACGTATATAAGGCTTATAAAGCTAGCGCACTTGCTATTAGGTCCCCTAAGGCCAAGCGCACGCGTAGTAATAAAAAGGGAAAGGACCCTATTGAAATAGACGGTCGAATATTGGAGTATTATACCTATAGATAGTGCTTTGTTATTCAAAAGTTGTTTACACGCTAACGATAGTGGCCCGTGCGCGTCTTACTAAAAGCTGAGTCATAATGGGTCTGTGGGATGAGCCTGCCCCGAGACTGCCCGCGCCTGGATTGGTATACAGAAGAGCTAGGTAGCAGAGCAGCTTATATTTCTTAACGAGTCGGCAGCAAACGAAAGGACTGGTAATAGGAAGTACGGCTAGTCACCAGAAGGGACTACATGTGCTGTATCACGCGTACTTAAGAGGTCAGAAAGGTAGAGTATTCTACCAGCATTAGCAGTCAACGGATATCTCAGCTACCTTATCTTTCAAGGTTCTATTACCTCTACGATATTTAAAGCCTTTATAGAGGAGCAGGTACTACCCCATTGTACACCATATCCAGGGCCACGATCAGTCCTTATTCTTAACAACGCGTCAATCCACAAATTAACACGGCTTCGAGAGCTTTGTAAGCAACACGGCGTCCTACTAAAATTCCTACCACCGTACTCGCCAGATTATAATCCAATTAAGGCTACGTTTAATAATATTAAGGCTTAGATTAGAAGAAACCAGCGGCTAGCTAAGGACTTTAAGAGCTTTAAGAGCTTCTTACATTTTACTGTTAGTTAAGTATATGGTATATACGCAGGAGCTCACTTCCGAGAAGCAGGATATATTATAGATTAATAGACAGACACTATCTTAATCACTTGAACTTTAAGATTAGAGCCCTAATTCTATATAGCGTTCCAATCTTAAAGCTATAGGTCTCCCACTGATCTGACGTTATACCTTTACCTAGCTTATATAACTTCAGCGAGTTAATATTCCATTCTTCCTCTACCAACTTATCCTTAATTAACTCCAAAATAGCCCTCTGCCTCTCGCTATTGAACTCTAGCTAGTTAGCCAGCTACTTAAAGAACTAGCTAAGTAGCTTAACTGGATCTGTTTCCGACTGAACGGGGCTTAAGTTTTAGGGTGCTTCGACATTTGAATATAGCGGAGGATATTGTTAAGAAAGGTAAGGATTTTAACCCATAGATTTAAGCTCCTTTACAAGCATAACTGACGCAAGCTTCTCAAGATGCAACATAGTAGAATCTTCCTTCTCTACCACTGGCTCCTTCCGGCTCTTCTAACTCCTCTCCTTATAGTTAACCAAGTTAACAACAAGATGTTGTAATAGCTGCTTAATAGTAAAGTCACCAGAGAGAAGCTCCTTATTCCACCGCTGGAAGTTTTCTATACTAATAGGATAATGGTTAATTGCAGTATCGGGTAAGTCGGGCGACTTTTTATCCTACCAGCACGTCTTGCCTTTATTACGGTAATATATATTTATACAAGGCCACCTATCTACAATCGCCGGCATTCTATTACCAGAAGCATCCTTAGCTGTAAGTATATTAGGTAGATTGGTAAGTTAAGCTTATATAGCTGTCCTTCTGCCCACAGGCCTAATAACTACTTACTAACTTAGAGTTATGGTAGGAGCCTAAGTCTCTAGCTCCTTCTCCTCAACTAAATATAAGGTAAAGTTTAAGGATAGAAACCTTAACGGCCAGCGCTTATACCACTCCTCAATCATAGCAAGAGCTTAATTTAGATCCTTACTTAACCGAATATCTTAAGGGTAGTAGTTGGCTTGCCAGGCCTTCTCATAGGAGGCGATAGCTTGGAGCTAAGTAATCTTAAACTTCCGTGGTAATAGACGTTGTACAACCTCGTCCTGCCATAGATCTAGCTCAAAGTAGTATATGTTTTTGGTATCAAATACAGCTAACTTTATGCCAGAAAGAGACTCATTTTTACTACTCGTAACTGCCTTCCAAACACTTGTAAAGCGTGCAGGCGGCGGCGGCGGCGGCGGCGGCGGCGAGTCTACATCCTCATCTTCCACCTCTACAGGCTCCTTGGTATTCTCATCCTCGCCCTCATCAACCTCATCTGCAGATGTAGGCTCTGCGGGCGTTACCGGCGCCGACGGCGACGGCGACGGCGACGGCGACGGTGACGGTGACGGTGATGGTGACGATAATGGTGACGGTGACGATAATGGTGACGGTGACGGTGACGGTGACGGTACTAGTATTATCTTCTGCCTCTTCTTCGCTATCTTCGCCTTCCTCTTCGCCTTCTTCTTAGGCGGCTGTAGGATAGCAGAAGTAGGCATAGATTGAGCCCGCTTTTGTTCGGAAGGCTTTTAAGGACGACCCAACGATTGAGTAGGCTGCTGCTGTTGGGGCGCCATAAGATGCAACACCAAGATTTCTATATAATCGACTTAACTAGGTAACGCGCCAGCTTCAATATTTGGGCACTTACAATAGGTGGTTAACGTATTATAGGTGGTTAAAATCAAAAGAATTACCCCTCATACAAATTTTGGTGGGGGGGGATGCGGCTCTTTCGCGTCCTAAGCGAGTTCCCGATATTTCGGTGATGGCTGTAAATAAAGCATTTTCCCCAATATCTCCATTACGCGCTGTAAACCCGTTCTCCTATAAAATGCAACGTCATTACATTTCACGCGTCAGCTAGGCAGTAGAGCTCCTTCCTCTACTTCTTCCTCTACTTCTTCCTCATTAAATCCACAATCTACGCGGTACTTAACTCCTTTAACACCGCGTAGGGTTTATAGATTAACAGCTCCCTCCCCTCTTCTAATTAACGATAATACCGAATCGGGCAGTTAAGATAATTCTATATCGCGAGAGCCTCCTCCAGCTAATTAGAACTACGGCTGTATCTTTCCTATTAATTATGATAATCTCTACCTAATAATATACGGCAAGCTTACTGGCAAATACGGATACCAAGTTACTAATAAGTGGTTACCGATAAGCGGAATAGACTCTTAGCCAACATAATTAAAGTAGATTAATATTAGAAGTGGTGGTTAACTAAAGGCCTTTTATTAAGCAGTTTAATTTACTATATTAACTCTAATGGAGCTTTAACTACACCCTGGTTGACGAGCTTAAATATTAATCTTACTAGCTATAAGCCAACTACAGAGGCAGAAAAGCCAGCTTAGTAAGGTAGATTTAATAGAGCTTTATATTTAATCAAATCTAATATAGAAATAGAGCCTCCGGAGCCCTTACAACCAACCATTCTACCTACCTTTTAAGCCTCTATAGGTGCAGGACGAATTTAGCTATATTTAAACACTGTATTAGGTGAATTAAGGCTAGATTTTAATCGGGCAATGTTAATATTTGTATTTAGAGAGGTGCTGCCAAAAATCCGAAATGAAACACCATAAATTATATATAAATTTCCTAATTGGGACAGCTAGCTGACGGCTTGACAGTCAGCGTACGTTATCCAACAGTCAGCGGACAGCGGGCGATCCAATTGACGCAGTCAGTCGGCTATTTGTCAAGCTCGCAGCTAAGCTGACTGTTGGACACACTGTTGAGGACAGATATGTTAAAGCGTATGCCGCGATACAAACGAAGACTGTAGCGAGAATTGCAGTACGCATGATGTAGCTGGTGGCCTTAGGTGGGTTGCGAGGGCCGGCGGAGTAGGCGTCTCTACGGTATTCATCCCCTAGCTTACCTGAGCTACCACTTCGAGAAGTGTAGTTGTTGCTGTTAAATGATTCTCCTCCGCCACGACTACCAATCCAAATCCTTTCCAGCTTGCACCAAAAAAGTCACTATAAAAATCAATCCCAATAGCCCCTCAAACGCCTAGTCGACCACTTTAGGCATCACCTAGGGCTTGGAAAACATCAACGCCATCTGATTAGCACAACTGAATGTAACTGGGCTAGTATCCTTGGAGCACTCCAGCCCACCCTGCGGATCCTTATCGAGCACCAACTAGCACCCACGAGCACCACTCGCTCGTCAATTGATACAGCGGCGCGGTGCTGACACTTGGGTTTGTCAATAACGCAAAGTTCGTGACCATGGCCGCGGCTACGATCCACGCTACAGCTCTTGCCATCCACCGCTCTCTTATCTTAGCAGTCCACATCTGCGCCGCCATAGCAAAGAGTCCGATATAGGCATTCCCACCGGGCGGCCGCACGAGGGCTCTGCTGGACCAATTTATTCGGAGGTGTATGATGCCGTTGGAGGTTTGGAAGAACGTCCAGAGGAAACTGAAGGCTGTCCAGATTGTCTCGGCTGCGGGCACTAACGAATAAAGGACCCAGGCTACGTCTGAGTGGTCTTCTGCATCCTAACCTAATGTGGCGCCCTAGAATCCAATGAGGAGGTCGAGAATGCCGCCGATGAGTGAAGTCCACCAAGGAAAGGTGAAGGCGAGGCCGACGACTTGCACATCGAAATAGGACGCGTTTGATGGGGTTGGGGTTGGAAGAGGTGATGGCGATGGAATTTCCACATGGTGGGAAGAAGAAGAAGAAGGGGTGGAGGCTGTCAAGAGAGGAGAGAAAGGTAAAGAGAAAGGGAGCGGGGTAGTAAATGAAACTCAGAGGTATTTCGCGTCATACTAGCTAGTAGAATTTATAGTGTAAAACGCAAGGAAATCGATTCTAGAGAAGACCTTGACACCCAAAAAATTACTCCGATTAAAGACATGGTGTGCATAGAGTGAGCATATATACAACAACTCCCAGCGGCTGAAACTTACCAACCTGCCTGCCTACAGTCCACGGTACATGAAAGTTCGAAAGACCCGTGATATCCGAAAATGTAGATACGCAGCCTTTAAAGTCTGCCTTGTGGCATTCAGGAGAGACTAGGAGAAGCGCATGACGGGCTTCGTTTGGAGGCTCAACACACCCTTGGAGCATTCAAGGGCGAGCAGAATAAATGATTTCCTCTGAACGACATAGCGCCACTTCGGCGAATTTTGCTGAAAGAGGCCCGGGCATGCCTCCTTAAATGGCTTCCGGTCTACCGGAATTGATGGCATTGCGTGAGAGTTCAACTAAGACGAAATAAGGCATCAGGAATAGCTGAAGGAAAGAAGAGGGATTTGCAAAGAAGCCAGACGTGATGTTGTTAGCCACGGCTAACAAGGCTGATGTCGCAACTCCTGTAGAAGATTACTTGTATCAAATCCAACAAACAACCGAATAAAGCTCTGAGTAGTTCCATTTATATATGGATATAATTAGCGAGGGGAGTCTGGAAATATTGGTGGACTAATCTATTTTCGTCAAAGTTAGTCTCATACAAATAGTAACCTATCTATCTACGCTCACGCAAAATCCCAAGGCAACAAATCCCGAGCGAAACAGTATTACGAGAACAGCGAATATTTGCGTGGCACTGTGGATCTTGTAAAGAAATATATGTCCTTTGGTCTGTCTCTAGTTCTAGTTTGGGTATCGTGGTTCGTCTGAAATTCTGCCCTGCTCTATATTCCTCGTTAATACGTTACTTAGGAAATTATAAACATCTTGATGCCAAGACTCATAGGCCACTTTTCTCTCCGTTAGGCTGCTGTCCTGTGGCAGCGGCCTGCTCTTCTAGGATTCCGAGGAAGCCATTGGTGAAACGAACCATTTGCTCATACGCAATCTCGAATCCGTCCCTAGCACCATAATAAGGGTCCATCACCTCCTCGCCCTCTTTGCCGCCAAAGTCACCGAACAGCATCACACGGCCTAACTCTTGGTCCTGCGTATTATTCTGCTTTAGAGCCCTCTTCCGCAGTCGCACTAGGTGATCAAGATTATCTTCATCCATCGCCATGATATAATCAAACGTGGTAAAATCATTGATTTGGAACTTTCGCGCCTTGTGCTTGTAGGTCGTTATACCATTGTCCTCGAGAGTCGACATTGTGCGTGAGTCTGGAGCATCACCAACATGGTAGGCACCAGTCCCGCACGAGTCTATTCGGGCGATAAGAGGGTGATGTGGACCATTTTTAGGCTTTGTGAAATGCTGAAAGACGCCTTCAGCCATGGGGGAGCGGCCTGTGGAAGCAATTAGCGGGACTTGAGTAAGGTGAGGTAAGGGCTTTTACATATATTTCCCAGGCAGACAAAGAGAACCGAGACCGGTTCCATTGCGGCAGCAGGGTTGGAAGCTGCCTTTGCAGGAGAGGCCGCTGTTGATTCTCCGGTTGTCATGGCTGTAGATGTAGTTAGGGTGGTGGGGGAGCAGTAGAGGCCCGGTCAAAGCACTAAAGCCAAGAGGTCTTCTCACGGCGGGAAGGATGTCCAACCTGGACTCTCTACAATCCAGTTAACTGGAAACAATGATATTGCAAGATCAATCGAATTTTACGCAGCCACAATATGCGGCTCTTTCAGTGTGTCAGTACCAGAATCTAAAGATCTGCAAAGCCAAGGTGGGATGAAATCGCTAGGCTGAGTCTTAGATTTGACGTGGGTATCTTTTCAATACCGGAAGGTACTCTAGCCGCATCAGAACAAATACTCCTGTTTACGGTATCGAGCTGCAAGCCATCCGGATAGCCTGCAGTTAGCAATGCCCAGGCTAAGGAGCTGAAAGAAGAGGAGGGCATGCAGTAAGACCACGTTGTTACCTCAGCATCGCTGGAATTTAGATAGTAAGTCAACGAGTGCTTCGTAAGATGCATGACCGCATGATATCATTCTTGCTACGTAGTATGAACCGCATTTAGAAGCATTTTTTAGGGAGCGTTGGGGGCAAGTTGCGAGCCCCTCAGGCGGCTCTAGGCAAAGTGATGCGCGGCGTTCGAGGCTTGGACCGCGCCATTGGAGGGGATAGAAAGCAGCGAACGGGGGAACGTCAGGTTTCCGGTGTCTTGGCTGTGGCTGCGCGCGAACATTTTCGAAGCTCTTAAGGATTCTGGGGGCTGAAGCTGAACTAAATTTCTATCACTACATATTCTTCAACTCTCCTTCGAAGACCTTGAAGGCCTTTTGATGACTTCGCGGTACTGCGAACCGTCGTTGCTATCGTAAACAATCGAAAAGCGGCCCCTGCCAACGGCCGCCTCCATCAAAACATACCTGAAACCGTTACCCGAGCAGATCATCGAATACTAGTTACTAGAGTGCGAGACTTTCGGCAGCCGCTATTTCCTACCTGCGTGATCTCATTTCGCGATTTCGCTTCGACCAGTGAGGGCCCAGTACGGAGTAGATAAAGGACACAATGTCCCGGTATAACAAACTTGGTAAGTGAATGACTTTTGCTATCTCAAGGGTATGACACCTATGAATGCGTGTCTCGAACACTACGCCCCTTGTGCTTCGCAAACCTCCAGCATTCCACTCTCGCGCCCACCTTAATTTGACATCACTGATGGAACTCTGTCCAACATCTTTGCTTTGGCTTTCCTGCAGCCAAAAATCTGGTTGCATCTGTGAATAACCGTGCTGAGAGACATCATATACAGGATCTACAGGCGGAGAAGACGACCACCATTACGATATGGACCCTCGACGTCCTGGAAACTCGCCTTCGCCAGGCCATCCAGTTGAAGGTTATCTAGACGATAGATCTTATCAGCCAGGCGCACCTCTGGAAATTCCTATGGGACCAGCTGGAACTTCAGTAGACAGACTGCAGACACAACCAACGGTGAGTAGGCCCGGCAAACCTCCACAATGTCCTAATTTAAATGGAGCAGAGACTGATCATCTTTCCCATCACAGTACTCAGTCGAGAATATTAACACCTCCTACGGCCACAACGACGCCTACGAAGCGGACCACCGCTACTCCCCAGGCCCATATAACCCACATCCCCAAGGCGGGGAATATGCGATTTCGCCGCAGGAACACCACGATGCGTATTTCACACAGCCATATAACCCATCGCCGCACGAAGAGAGAACACACTATGGGGCGCAGGATCAACACTATTGGCAAGACGATTCGGATGATAGGCCTATGTTACAGCCGGACAATGCTTATGGCCTTGATCCACATCCACTTGCTAGTCCTCATGATTTGGAGCCACCTGTTGGTGCGTATGAGGATGAACCACGTCCAACCCCGAATCCTGTATCAATCAAGAGGTGGAAGACAGTGAAAGAGGTCCAATTGTTCAAGGGTAACCTCGTCCTTGATTGTCCTATTCCGCCGAGGTTGCTCAATCAAGTCCCTCATGCGCAGCCTCCAGAGCGCGACGAGTTCACACATATGAGGTATTCAGCGGCGACCTGCGATCCCGCACATTTTGCCGAAGAGCGCTTTACTCTACGCCAAAAATTGTTCGCGAAACCTAGGCACACCGAGCTTTTCATTGTGGTTACAATGTACAACGAAGAAGATGAGCTTTTTGCGAGAACGATGATAGGTGTCATTAAAAATATCGAGTTTATGAACTCGAGGACCAACAGCAAGACGTGGGGCAAAGATGCTTGGAAAAAGATTGTGGTTTGCGTGGTAAGTGACGGTCGCGCAAAGATCAACCCAAGAACAAGAGCTGTGCTTGCTGCTATGGGAGTCTATCAGGATGGAATTGCAAAGCAGCAAGTCAACGGCAAGGATGTAACTGCGCATATTTATGAGGTACGTCAGCACGATTCTTTGTTCAAGCGCTTTGCTAATGAACTATTAGTATACTACTCAGATGCAGCTGGAGATCAAAAAAGGAGTCGTTAATGTCAAGAAAGGAAACACCCCGGTACAAATGCTGTTCTGCTTGAAGGAAAAAAATCAGAAGAAAATCAACTCCCATCGTTGGTTTTTCCAAGCGTTTGGCTCAGTCCTGGATCCAAACATTTGCGTACTTATTGATGCTGGTACAAAACCCGGCAAAGACTCGATTTATCACCTATGGAAGGCATTCGATCTGGAGCCAAAGTGCGCTGGCGCTTGTGGAGAAATCAAGGCTATGCTGGAACACGGCAAGAAACTTCTCAACCCACTTGTTGCAACCCAGAACTTCGAGTACAAGATGAGCAATATCCTTGATAAGCCTCTCGAATCCGCGTTTGGCTTCATTTCTGTGCTTCCTGGTGCCTTTTCAGCTTACAGGTACCTGGCACTGCAAAACGACAAAACCGGAAATGGACCTTTGGACAAGTACTTTGCAGGCGAGAAGATGCACGGTGCGAACGCTGGTATCTTCACTGCGAATATGTACCTTGCTGAGGATCGTATCCTTTGCTTTGAACTGGTCTCAAAGAGAAATTGCCACTGGATTCTGCAATATGTCAAGTCAGCCACTGGCGAGACTGACGTACCGACTGAAATGGCCGACTTCATCCTGCAGCGTCGGAGATGGCTGAACGGTAGTTTCTTCGCCGCTGTGTACGCACTTGCACATTCACTCGACATCTTCAGGAGTGACCATTCGTTCCTGAGAAAGATGATGTTCCTAATTGAGTTCTTCTATCAGACTATCAACATGCTTTTTGCATGGTTTGCTATCGTAAGTGCAAATTTCCAGATATTAACTGCTTCGTCCTAACAATAACTTTAGGGTAATTTCTTCTTGGTCTTCCACATCTTAACAAACTCTCTGAGCGACGCCACCTTACTTGGCACCGCTGGTAAGGTGCTGTTCGTGGTATTTGAATGGGCTTATCTCGGAACCCTAGTGACTTGCTTCGTTCTTTCTCTTGGTAATCGCCCGCAAGGTTCGAACAAGTTCTACATGAGTATGGTGTACTTCTGGGCCATTATCATGGCGTAGGTCCTATCACGCTTCTTTTAGGTACTCCAAGACTAACAATGATGCAGATATCTCATATTCGCCTCAATCTTTATCACAGTCAAATCAATCGAGGCTGAAGTCCACTCTAAAGACGGACTCAAATTCAACGATATCTTTAACAATCCAATCTTCTTCACCCTCATTGTCTCTATGTGCTCAACCTACATCCTCTACATTGTCGTCTCGATTCTCTTCCTGGATCCCTGGCACATGGTGACTTCTGTAAGTCTTTCTTATATGCTATATACTTAGCTTTGTCCCTAACATGTTCATGCAGTTCATCCAATACCTCCTCATGACTCCCACCTACATCAACATTCTCAATGTCTACGCCTTCTGTAATACACACGATATTACTTGGGGTACCAAGGGTGACGATAAGCCGGACAAACTACCTTCTGTGACCACCAAAGCGGATGGCAAAGCAGACATTTCGGCACCCACGGACGACGCAGATCTCAACACTCAATATGAAACTGAACTTCGTGTCTTTTCCACAAAGTACATTGAGCCCAAGAAGGTACCCAGCGCTCAGGACAAGCAGGAGGACTACTATAAGGGCTTCAGGTCTGCTGTCGTCTTAGCGTGGATGTTCTGTAATCTAGCGCTGTGCGCGGTAGTGTTACAGACAGGTGGGTTGCAGGTTACGGCGAAGAGTGGGAGTGAGGACGCAGATGAAAGGAGAAAGGCAACGATTTACCTGGCTGTTGTGCTATGGAGTGTGGCAGGCCTTAGTGCGTTCAGGTTTACTGGGGCTATGTGGTTTTTGATTGTTCGGATGGTGAGTTTGACGATTCCCCCAGCTTTTCTGTGATCTTTACTGCAGTTCATGGAATTATTTTGCTAACTTTTGTGCAGTTCCGAGGTGTCTAGCTTCACTACAATCCAACTGTACCCTGCGGGTCATTCGCACCTCTTCTGGCTGGAGCGAGGTTGGTGTATCATGAGTTCTATACCCTTTATAGTTCTGGATACTCAGCAGTATGTCCCTGCAGACGACTATGTATGAATAGGGTGAAAATGGCGTTCTATTTGGAAAGCGTTTGTTCTTGTCTGGTGTTTTTCCAGCTTGCATGTGGTACCACCAGCTTATCTGTCTTATTGTAAGTTTACCGCCAGGCCTGAGGTAGCTTAATACCGAATACTAGACTGGCGTGAAATGTCCACGGGGCGTACCATGTTGATGTGATCGCATGGAGGCTGGCGGATGCGGTGAGATTCCTATTGATACTTTCCTGTACTGTGACCGCTCTCGTTATTCCAAAGGATTTAAAAGTTCTCCCAATCCGGAAAGGATTACCCAAGAACCATGCCATTCCAATTCCACTGTTTCTCTAACTATGCACCTCTCTCGTCAAGCTCAGAGGAACCAGTATCCATTAGATTTATAATATGCTATGCACTTTACAAAGATTTCTATTACTCTGCCTTGCTAAAAATTTGAGATTACTATCATTCTTAGTCCTCGTGCACCCCAAGAGTTCCTACAAACCGACGACACCTGTTGGACACTGTTATTAGACGAAACACCGCCAACGCTTACACAATCTCTTACCTCACAGCTCTACCAGTTCTTCCTGAGGTTATTATTCGATGTTTTAAGTTTAACTAAAGCTAAGTTCAACTCATCTTGTTCTAAAACAATCCCATGTAGGTGTTCCCGCGCGAGGGGATGGTCGTCTTACTTTCCTGCTCTATGAAGCAGTTGGAACGTCTGACAGTCGCACAATTTAAGGTGGTGAAGGGATGAGTGAGGTATCTAGGGAGAAGACATTCTGGGTTATTGCCTGTTCAAGTAATGTAGACTCGGGGCCAACTTTTCATCCGTGTTGTGCACGGGAGCTAATTGTGCTCCTACGATAAGTTCCCTATCTCGTTATCCTGAACAGCTTCACCTCAGTTCCTCACTATCAGAGCAGACGGGAAGCCTATGACGTGGTGTCGTCCGATCGTCTCCGACAACAATTTCCCATGTTGTTTAATACGGCCACTTTTTTCAGACTTATTCTCTCCCAACAACAACACCCTCTCTTTTGTTTTGTTCCACAAACACGACGTACAATCCTATATTTCAGTCCCTCGCTCACTTAGACTGTCACAGTCCTATCTAAGCTCAGGATTTATTTTCCGTGAGTTTTACCCAATTAGTCGGCAAACAAAACATTAGGTCTAGTGCCGTCAGATCACTGACCTTCGAACGATCGAGACCAACACCCCTATTCTTTACCTCTCACTCCTTTAAAATGAAGACACGTTTTATCTAAACTGACATTCTTTTCGTCTCTAGGTAACTCAAGGTGCTTATCTCCAACGTGAGCGACATAATCGCGTCAAGCTTGCAGCTTCAACGCGCGGCACTTCTCTCCTCGCACCGCGACACCAAGCTGAGCCGAACACTTCATAACTCTTCTAGCATAAGCCCACTTAGTCCAAGTTATCATAATGGGCTGGAATAACGATGTAGCAGGTATGTCTTCTGTCCTGGCATGGCTACAGTACTCCTTATAGCCTATCTTATGGCGGATCACCTCTTGCCGATGGGAAAGATGCTGAGACGGTTCCCTCTGATCTAGGAGACGGTTCCTGGAAACAAGATGCTGGCACAGCTGGCGATAATTGGGGCCAGGCTAGTAATGGCTTCAAAGCCGACGCTTCCAGTGGCTTCGGAAACGGCTATGATGACGATGTTGGCGGCTTCGGTGAAGCTAGTGGAGCAGGTGATGACAATGGGAACGAGGCTTGTCGCAAGTGAGTGGAATAGATTCTACCGTCCTCCTTAAGTTTTACTAATACCCCCATAGCTGTGGCCAGACCGGCCATTTCGCTCGGGAGTGCCAAGAGCCCCGTAAGATGACTGGGGAATGCTTCAATTGTGGTGAAGTTGGGTACGCTCAGCCATCCATTGCATGCATCAATTGAACTAACAACCTACCAGACACAACAAGTCCGACTGCCCTAACCCTAAAGTTGACCGTCCGTTCACTGGCACTTGTCGAGTCTGCAATGAGGAAGGACACCGGGCATCTGAATGCCCAACTAAACCTCCGTCTAAATGCAGAAACTGCCAGCGGGAAGGTGAATTGCTTTTTGGAAATTGGGTTCGGATAATCACTAACTTGTTTTAGGGCATGTTACCTCAGAGTGTACCGAACGTCGCGCTCTGAATTATCACGGGCTCCCGAGCTGGACTGCCGAAGAGGCATGGACACATCTCATTGATGCTGATAAAGCAAAGGATCTCGACGGATTTCGCGTGGTACGTGCTTCATTCAAAGATATAGACGTTTGATGTTATCTCTAATGTACCGGATTTTGATAGGCCCTAAAAGCCTACGCTCGTGCTATCATCGACACCTTCAGCTTCGTTGATGTTGAGAAGGCTCTTCGAGATGACAAAATGAATGTATATCTTGTCGCTCGGGTAAGTTTGCCATATTTCTGGAATAAGCTCCTCTGACAGATATAGAAACTTGACATCAATGACACTATGACTATCGTTGACTTACAAGGCAACCTCAATCGCGAGTACGTTGTCGGATTCTATTTCTCGCTCAAGCCACGCCGACCCAAATTCGCGACAGGCTTTCCAGAATCTGAAGAGGAGAATTTGGTTCGTCTAGCCAACGCTGGCTTCGTTGAAGAGAGGGGTATTCCTAAGTGCTCTCGTTGCGACGGTAAGTAGTCTTTTATGTCCTACTACCGGCGACATGGCTGACTAGATTCTTAGAACTTGGTCATATTGCTAAGTCGTGCAAGATGGAGCCCGAGGAACGCGAGCGCGTTGAAGTTAAATGCTACATTTGTAACGAGAATGGCCATCGTGCTAGAGATTGCAAACAAGAACGCGTCGACCGTTTCGCTTGCCGCAACTGCAAGAAGCCTGGCCATCAATCTAACGAATGCCCTGAACCGCGATCAGCTGAGGGTGTTGAGTGTAAGCGCTGTAATGAAAGTGCGCGGTCCTTCCCATTCATATCTTATGTCGCGCAGGCACTAATTCATTTTGTAGTGGGCCATTTCGCGAAGGATTGCCCAAATCAGCCGGAGCGTCCGCGCGGTTGTCGCAACTGCGGTGAAGAAGGTCACTTGGCCAAGGAGTGCGAGAGGCCTCGTAACCCGGACACTGTTACTTGCCGCAATTGCGAGCAAATGGGTCACTTTTCTCGCGACTGTCCTCAGCCCAAGGATTGGTCCAAGGTGAAGTGTTCAAATTGCGGAGAAAGCAAGTGCTTCATCACCTTCCTTTTTGCGGTTCAACTAACTTGATAATAGTGGGTCACACTATCCGGCGCTGCAAGCAACCAATTTGCGGTGATGATGACATGAATGGAAACGGTAGTGCAATGGTTGATGCTGCTCCAACTGACGCTCTTGGGGGTTGGGGTAACGAATCTGCTCCGGCTGGCGGCAGCTCCTGGGGAACTCCTGCAGCTGGCGTCTCCTCGTGGTAGATCGCTTCGGCCGGCGTCGTGATCAGACCATCGACTAGCCCTTCAAGGCCGGGCAACTAGCCTTAGTGAGGTCTACTGATGGATGTTGCATCACAAAATCCCCATTTATTACCTTACTCTTGCATGAATTCTTTACTCCTCCCTATGGGGCCCTAACCGGGATGGCTCGCACGTCATCTGACGAAGTAGTCTTATTGGTGTCCTGTTCAGAAACAACGAAATGCTTGTTGCACATAGTAAATGGAAAAGGAAATTGCGACAAAGGCTTCTACGAACTGGAATCTCGATCAATGGTGTTTCTGCTGGCAATGATGGATGCTCAATGGGTATGGTTTTTTCTCTTTTTCCTTGGAAGGAAGGGAAAAGCTTGCGTTGTGTATCTAGCTTCAATACGAGAATGCTATACATGTTCAAGCCCACGAGGCTTTTACGTGGTTGAGTGACTATCGGATAAAGAGATGGCGGGAAGAAAGAAAGACAGAAGGAATGGATGGGGAACAGCAGTCAGATGTTCTCTACTGAGAAAGCTACCTTGGCTCTGCGAAGATGGGATAGTACAGGTAGGCGGCTTTTTTCCATCGCCTGTGTAGAGTTTACATCTGTCATGGGATAGTAGAGAGGCATGTGAAGCAACTTCTTAGGCAAAGTAGTCCTGAAGGAAGATCGTAATTGGGGGTCGATTTTGTCTCTCAAGTTCACTTCGTAAGTCTGGTAAAGGAGCCGGTACCGTATAGTGGCTGGTCTGGAATAGGAATGCCGAATGTTCCTCAGCTCTCTAAATATACCTAGCATCTAGATATGTATGTGTTACTCTTACGGGAGCTAATCTGGTCGCGCCATTTCGTTCGAAGACATCAATATTGCCATTAATGTGGTTCTGTCAAAGCAGTAAGTCAATTTGAGTAAATAGGGACGGTAAAGCTTCACTTTCGAACCAAATAGCTTTTGACCTGGTCTAAGAGCGTAATCCTATGTAACTTTCAAGGAAGCCTCGGAATCCTAGCAATAGGATCTCAAATCCTGCCACTCTTGGCATGGTTGGATTTGGTCGCGACAAGGATAGAGCGCGACTGTATTTCGACATACGGTTCATTAGTCCTTAAGCGCAGCTTGAGGCCGTGATGCAAGCCGCAAAACCATCTCCAGAGGATCCGACTCCGAAGGGAGTATTCGGAATCGGATCATCCGTCCATCTGGGCGTTGAGCAGAGAAGCAGAGAAGGTCCGAGGTGATGTATCCGAGGCAATACAACATTTTATCACACATAATTTAGAGCCTCCATTCTTCCAGCCAGACTTAGAGATAGATTGTGTAGAAAGCGCAGTTTGAAGGAACTTAGGGATATAGTGTTAGGATGACTACCCTATCTGTCGAACGGCGCAGTCAAGCAGTGATCTTGTTGGAGCGGGGTCTATTTGGAGCTCCTGGTTGGATTGAGGCTTGATATGGATTTGGATGGAGCTTCTGATTGGTGGATTGGAGTGGATCTGAGGTTGATTTGGCTCTTGGAGCTCCAGATCTATACCTAATTCGAAGTGAGGCTGAGGAGGAATNGAGCGNTAAGGGGTCAGTGCACGACACAAATCCAATCGGCAGCTCTACGGATCTATCGCTGACTCGTCTGGTAAGCAGTGTACTAGCCATAGAATCTAGGACGCCCGCTCACTCTCCTGCTGCCGTNGCTTNTGCTGTTGCTTATCTACATCTANATTTACCATNGTGGTGTTNTATTTGGCTCCCTCCAGAATAGAATAATATTCTATCNGTTTAACCAGCTCNACGCTCTAACGAAGTTACTCTCGCCCTAAAATTANTTAATCTAAAGATTGACGATANAAAGCTGCAGGGTTGAAACTATATTTATTGTAACGCCTTAATAAAGAAGCNAAAGNATACAAAGAGATGTACGTACCAATNTGGCTTAGGATGAGAATNTANAGCTAAAAGAAAGCAGCGGCAGCAGCAGCAGAGGAGGATACTCTGGCGGAGCCAAGTGACCTAATTGAGCTAGATTTGGATAATAAGAAAGATAGCGACGACAATGCATGTGCTGCCTTTAAGGATATTAAGGATATTAAGGCGATCGAGGTAGAAGATAAGGGAGATTCTGTATTAGACTGAGCGATCTGGGCTCTATTTAGTAAGCTTAATTGAATCTTCCTCTCTTACCTAAACACCCACCCGTTGCCAAGACTTACTATTTATAGTATATATTTGATTTGGAGCTGCATTGGAGTCCTGGAGCTCCACCAGCTTTTTGGCGTATGGAGTGGATTTGGGGGTCAAATCCACTCCACTCCAATCCAACAAGATCACTGCAGTCAAGAAGGAGAACTCTCTCGAATCAATGTAGGCTGTTGAGCCTTAATATATATACGGTCAAGTCAAATAGCCAAGACACTCCTAATCTATACCCACATAGGAAACAGGACGACGATCGCAATTAGCGCGTCGTTCGACACTATTCCTTGCACTGTCGATGTGCTCACGATCGTGGCCCGTGCACGATGATCAAGAATGTCGACTATTAAGATAGCCTCGCGAGCTTCCTTATTGAGCAAAATCATGTGATTTGATTGGCTCGCACGGGCCACAGCTTTGAGTACATCCGACAACGGTGCAAGGGATATTGAGTACCATCATCACGTATCACTTTGGCCGCCCTGGAGAAAATGATAATCCTTTCCCTCCAAGACGTCGATCATCGGCACCAACGCTCTACCGGTCAAAATGCGGCATTTTCGGCTTCTGAACCTGGCTGGGAACAACGAGAACTAAGTTCAGAGATTGAATATCAAAATGACTCGGCCAGGCTTGCCAGTATGATAAGTGCGCTAAAAATCCCGGCTTCTTGGTGGTTTACGGGGCTCCGGCGCGATGTCTAGAAGTTTGAGACTGTTCTCTCTCTCTCGGCTTTTCGGAACGGGTCACACTTAGTATTGAAATAATGGATCGCTGGCCTATAACTCGAAACCCTGAGGAGGTTAGCTAATGGCTCGGGCGGCCGGGTTTCCCCTCGTTCTTGGGGCGCGGTAGCGTCACTGCCGTTAGGCATGTTGCACGGAAGGCGTCGTGCATCAAAATATCAAGCTTCTTTCACCGCCATAACGGTATGCTTACAATCCTTGACAAGGTTGCAGATTCTTCTTGCTGGTCTCTGATATAAAACTCAAAAATCCCCTTGAAAAGTGGATGGATCTTATTGCACCCCGCTGCTCGTTCTTCGCGCCCACAGCGTTAGAGGTTTTATATTTGGTACTTTAGGGTTCATATCGTCATGTTTAGCACACGGTATTTTGGCCTGAGAGGCACGCCTTTGAATGTTGGTGTTGGTATTCTTGCTGGTCTGGACTTCTTGTAAGCACATTGATTGCTTCAAGACATTACTTATTTAAACGTTTATAGACTCTTTGGATACGATCAAGGCGTTATCGGTGGATTACTTACGCTCCCGTCCTTTCTACGAACATTTCCTGAATTGGACGTTAATGCTGCACCGGCGAGCAGAAGAAGCCATGTCTCGACTATTCAAGGTACGCATGATCATTCTGTATCGGGGAGGCTCCAACTGACGAGTTCCAAGGCATTTCTGTGGCTTCGTATAATGCTGGTGTGTATTCCAGCTTCCCCGTGTCCTTAGTTTCTATTTCTGAGAGTACAAGGGTGCTTTTTTGGAGCAATCGCATGCATATGGATAGGCGATATCCTTGGACGCCGTAAAACGATCTTCTTAGGGTCTTTGATTATGGTTATTGGAGCTGCGCTTCAGTGCTCGGCTTTTAGTCTTGGGCATTTCATTGCTGGTAGAGTCATTACGGGTAAGTCGGCGTCCTAGTTTTGTGCGTAAGCCGTTCGTTGACGGGCATATAGGCTTTGGAAACGGCCTCAACACCTCCACGGTTCCTACGTGGCAGTCGGAGATATCTAAATCTCATCGGCGGGGGATGTTAGTTATGATAGAAGGGGCCTTAATCACTGGAGGCATCTGCCTGAGTTACTGGATAGATTTTGGTTTTTCTTTCTTAGAACCAAGTACTATTTCCTGGAGATTCCCTATCGGATTCCAAATTTTCTTTGCGCTGCCCATTTTGGCCTTTGTACTTGAATTGCCGGAGTCTCCTCGATGGCTAATTTTAAAGGGAAAAGACGACGAAGCGCTTCATGTGCTTGCTGCTTTGAGTGATCTCCCCAGGCATGTTTCCTTTTTGAAGCGTAATTCTATAAAGCTGATCAAGGAAATGTAGTGATGATCCATATATCCATTTAGAATTTGCTGCTATCAAGGATACGGTGTTGGAAATGGCCTCAAGTGGTTTTAGGGATTTATTTTCTCGAGGTATGTTTTACAGCGTCCACGAGTGCTCCAGAGAGACTCTTGAGCGCCCATGGAGTCGTTCGAGCCACTTGCAGTACTACTAGTGAAAGCACCTTGAAAACCTCCTAGGCAACTTGGATATGCCAAATCTACGACCATATTACGTACAGTTGAAGCGCCATACTAATGCGCCTCTAGGCAAGAGCCGACATTTCCACCGAACTGTTCTGGCATACGTCAACCAAGTCTTCCAGCAGATATCTGGTATCAATTTGATCACTTACTACGCTGCTCAAATTTACGAACAATATATCGGCCTCACCCCTTTCACTAGCCGCATTCTCGCGGCCGCCAACGGCACAGAATACTTCCTCGCGTCCTGGATCGCCGTCTTTTCTATTGAGAAATTCGGCCGGCGCTCCCTGATGCTCTTTGGTGCTGTTGGCATGTCCCTATCTATGGCGGTGCTCGCTGCAACAACCAGCCAGAATGGCGCTGGAGCAGGCATCGTCGCTGCGGCTTTCTTGTTCATCTTCAACACCTTTTTTGCTATTGGATGGCTTGGCATGACTTGGCTCTACCCTGCTGAAATTGTGCCGCTGAGAATTCGGGCGCCAGCAAATGCGCTAAGCACGAGTGCGAACTGGGCGTTCAATTTTATGGTAGTTATGATTACGCCGGTCGCCTTCGAAAATATTGGATACCAGACATATATAATCTTCGCTGTAATGTAAGTACTGCTTCCTTGCTTCCCCCGGTCATTTCCTCCATCCTTTACTTCCCTCCAGAAACAAATCGCTGGGATCCGAGGGATTCAGCTAACACACCTCACAACCAGCAACGCCTTCATTGTCCCTGCCGTCTACTTCTTTTACCCCGAGACTGCCTACCGCTCGCTCGAAGAAATGGATACTATATTCTATAAGACAACTTCTATCTTCAATTTAGTCAAGACGGCGAAGAACGAACCGAGACGCTACGGCGAGAACGGCGAGTTACTCATTAACTACGACGAGACGGAGGAGCACCGTGAGGCGGAGCGTCGCAGGAGCAGTATCACGTCCGGTGTTGGGGGCAGAGTCAGGAAAGGCGGCGCGAAAGGGGTTGAGAATGTGGAGAGGAGTAGGCAGGATGAAGGGTATAGGGCCGAGTAGTGAGGAGAAGGAGTGAGGAGAGCAAGGGCTGTAGCGATTTTGTAAGTGTCCTGACATTGGGTTGCCGTTTGGACCATAGCATATGTATCGCTCGGGGATATTTGAATATTAGAGTTTGGGATTGATGGACAGAGAACCGCATTGGGGAATCTATGAGTCGGATTTTTTATTGGGACCGCTTCGTGTTGTTGATATTATGTATATGTAGTGTACATTCCAACGGCTACTAAAACCCCCTCGCAATAAAAGTATTACTTCTTTTTACATTTTTAATTCCCGATCCGTTCTCCTTTTACCATTTCAAAGCCATCTTCTTCTAGTTAATTACTTATACAGAGAAGAGATTTCTACGATACCCTTTTCCATCTCGTGCTCATTCTCCCCGTTTAAGCATGGCCAAAAAATCACGGCATGGCAGCAGCTCTGCCGAAGCGACAAGGCTCATCTCCAACAACGACACCAGGTGATCAATAGATTCAGCATCGCCCCCACAAAGACGGAGTATACTTGCTGACTGTAAACAGGCGCGCCAGGAAGCACCACTACGAGTACTGGCACAGATGGAAGATGTGGCAGCCTGAATAGATACACGTGCATCGGGCCCGGGTTTGGAGAGTGTTGCAGGTACGAAAGCTTATTGTATCCACAGCATTGTTTACATTCGTCTCTTCCAATCCAAGCATATCCCCCCCGGCTTACCCACCTACCAACCTACAGCAAATACGGCTTTTGCGGCTCCGACCCCTCTCACTGCGACGCTTCACTTTGCCTCGTAGGCTATGGGTTGTGTTCCGCGCTGAGTTGTGGACCTAGCTCCTCACTTACTACGAGCGGAACGCTCTCGGCATCCACGTATGCTTGAGCTCCAGCGTCCAGACTTCTGTGCCCAGCTTCCAGCTTTCTCGGATGCGCTGAGCCGTAATACTGTGTTCGAGGTTTGTGGACGGGAGGCTGCGAGTTGTGAGTATCTGGTCGATGCGGAGACGACTGTAGAGGGTGAGGTGGATCAGGATGCATTGGACTTGTACCAAGGGTTGAATAATGTGTGTACGATGATCAGGCAGGTGTGCGTGGCATTCACAGAGTTGCTAATGTAAGTGATTGGATGGAGGGCTCAGTGGAGAATTGAGAGTACCGTCAAGGTGTGGAAGGTAGAGTGGCAAGCTAGAGACGAGATTGAGCAAAGGCCAATTTATTTCGCATGCGATTGGTTCTCAAGTTCTTGGAGACGCTGGACAAGCTTCTCTCGAAGGAAGTCGGTTAAGCCAAGTCTGATATCCAGTTAGTAATGGTCCATTTCAATCTCTCTAAAGCCAATCGCAAGTTGGTTTTGATACTCACACCCCCTCCCGTGTAACGATTCTGTAGGTCCCACTAGCCTGATAATTTCCGCCCTCTCCTACAAAGTTGCCGTTGCCATCAACCTCAACGCTTCCGAAAATATCCTCAGGCCATGCTATCCTCCCCCAATCAGGAGGATTCCGTGTATCACTAACATGGACCCAACCTCCTCTGTTTGCCCTACCCATGCCGCCCTGCTGACTTGCTCCGCCAGCACCTTCCCCACTGCTTCCACCTAGATTGAAGCCTCCGGGTGAGGCGAAGGCTGAGGCTTGAGACTTGAGTTCTAGATCATGGGTGGCATAAACGTGTAGGACTGATTGGAGAATGGCGAGAAATTGAGGGTTTTCGGTAAAAGTAGATGCATGGGTGGCATAAACGTGTAGGACTGATTGGAGAATGGCGAGAAATTGAGGGTTTTCGGTAAAAGTAGATGCATGGGTGGCATAAACGTGTAGGACTGATTGGAGAATGGCGAGAAATTGAGGGTTTTCGGTAAAAGTAGATGGTGTGGGAGGAAGAGAGGTTGTCGTCCCGATTGCAAGTGATGCGGTGGGGGGTTCAGTGGGAAGGAGAGAGAGAAGTGATGTATTTGGTTTGGAGGGAGACGGAAACACGTGCTAAAGCTGTGTTAATGAGGTTGGAGAAAAAGATAGTGAGGGGCCTTACGATGTGAGGATTATTCGGCAATGTCGAGAAACATCGTCCTTGGAGAAAGGAGGTTGGCGGCGCTCTAGCTATAGCTCGCAATGAGCAAGCTGATCGAGGGATTAAAAGGGAGAACATATCTAGGCTATAGGACAGAGTTTGAGGGGTTTAGTGTAGGTAAGGAACTTCAATTGATAGCTACACAAGAAGTTGTAGCTTCATCTAACAATGACGATTTTCCGGAGCTGTAATTTCGGCAGTACAGTAATGATTTTAAAAGTAGCAAGGATGAAAAGAACGGCGCTTATCCTAAAACCTTAAATGAATACAACCTATGACGTCGCATGTTTCGGCTCTCAACTGCAAAGATGCAGGTGATGCTTGTCCAAGCGAGCTGATGACAACAAAAATTCGCCAAGGCGAATATCAATCACGTCTTCAGGCCCTTGACCTGCATGCAGTATCTTCGCACCAGCACTTAGTGCCCCACCAATTGTAAAATTGTACTCAACGAATCAGCCCCGGCCATGGCAACTAGGGGACTATGGCAATCGGTCGCCGACGTCGCCCGTCGTCCTCTTGAAATAGCCGTGAATAGCCTCGATCTTGGTTGACTCAAGGTTGTTCTTTCGTCTTGTAGGCTTCCGTCTCTTTTGCCAAGTCTTTGCGTAGGCGATTTAGTTCGAAAGCATGACTGGAACTACAACTAGGCGATACCCAATGGATAAAGAGGTATCCGTACCTGCCGGGAATGTCGCAAAGCAAGGGAACTTTCATGAGGACAGAGAAATCGGGCCAGATGCTGTCGATACTGCAAGGATTGAGAAGGTGTATAAGTATGTTCAGCTAAACTATCTCACAACAGATACATCTGATTGATAACGGGAAGGAAACTCGACCGGCGGATCATTCCAGGTAATTCACTTTAGCTAACAAATATATTGAAATGCTGAATTATCATACCAGCTTTCTGGGTTCTCTACTTCTTATGTTCTGCAATCCGCTCTAACGTCGGACTTGCTCAAACAATGAACCTCAAGCAGCACCATGATCTTGCTTCAGAGCTTCATCTCACAGACAAGCAAGTCTCAACAGGCCTCGCTCTGTTTTACGTTTGCTATGTGATCTTTGATCTACCTTCCAACCTTGTCATGTCAAAGCTTAGTCCGCACGTATGGATGAGTAGGATTGTGGTTGGAGTCGGAATCATCGGGACGTGTCTAACGGCGATGAAGGCGGCATGGAGCTTTTAGTGAGTTAGCTTTAGACCCCGGTGTTTCCAAACTTCGTACTGTCTTACACCTTGTTGTAGCCTTCTTCGGCTTCTACTCGGCATTGTGATTGCTGGGATGTGGCCAGGTATGTCCTATTACCTCACTCTCTTCTATCCTCCTTCTCGAACTGGGAAACGGATTGGACGGTATTTTACCGCTGCGCAAGTTTCCGCCGCCGTCGTGGGGCTAGTATCCGCTGGTTTCCAAGAAATGGACGGATTAGGGGGTCTTGTAGGTTTTCAGTGGATGTTCTTGCTCTATGGCTTGGCCGGAATCATTGTCGGGGTTTCGCTGTTCTGGTGGCTTCCAGATCGCCCGCTTCCACCGGGGCAAGCTCCAAGCCGAGAGGGATGGCGTAAATACATTCCACAGAGTAAATGGGCTTTGGCTGGAGAAGATGCAAGAATTCACTACGAATATCTGATGCGCGTCTATCACCGCAGAGCATGGAACTTCAAGGATCTCTGGCGAGTTGTGGTTGACTGGCGACTATGGCCGCTGACCATCATGTACTTTGGAGTGGTTGGGGTTGGTATTGGAACGCAAAGTTATGGCACCGTTATCATCCGCGGCATAAACCCAGAGCTCACTGGGATACAACTCAGTCTTCTTTCCGCACCTATCTGGATTGTAAGTTGGATTGAATACAACCTTTCTTTTCATTCAAGCTGATCCGACTATGCAGATGGACCTTATCGCCGTTCTTATAATAACCCCTCTCTCTGATCGCTTCCATCATCACCGCGCTCTATTTTTCAGCATCCCTGTTTGCTTCCAAATTGCAGGCTTGCTAATTACCACCTTTGCCGGACACGGATTGAATTCGTGGTCTCGGTATGGCGGTCTCCTCATCGTTGGATTCGGGTTAGGACCAACCGTCCCAATTACCATGGCCTGGACGAACGAAATTTTCCAACCTCGCCACGGTGAAGTGGGCGTTGCAGCAGCAAGTGCTTTGGTATCTGGGCTTGGCAACTTGGGTAGCATTCTGACAACTTATGCGTTGTATACTGGTTGGCCAGCTGACGCAAAGGGTCCCCACAAATATCGCAAGAGCAACCTCGTCATGATTGGAATGCTGTGCGGGAGTATCTTGGCTGCCGCTCTAATGGTAGTCCTCCTGAAGCTCTTCGGAAATCCAAACACAAAGGAGATTAGCGGTGCTAGTTCTACGAACGAAGGAGAGGGGGTTATAGTTGATGGAGCGGCGAGACGAGAAATTCAGCAGGGAGGTCTGGGGCAGTTGTGGTTTAGACGGTAAAGAGATGCCTCTTCAAAACCATATTTGAATACTTGATTATGAGCGTATTAGCGGCCTATATTGGTTCTGATATAAGTGTTTTCAGGGTATCAGGAGAGAACCTCAGACACTAGACCCTGGGAGCTGAAGTTGACTGGAGTACAAAATAGAGTCGGAAATTTGAAAAAGGATATTCTAGACTCACAACTTAGCCTTATCATGGGTCTATTACCCCAATGCAGTCCCTTTTTCTCCGTGCCTCAATCCTTCGACCGAAGAAAGGCCGTAGCTCTCGTCAACCCCACACGGCAATAAGGACCCCTCCAGCCGCTTCAGCACCCGTCATCTTGACTGAGCTTCTATCACGGCGTTCAGACTCCATCTATCTTATCCGCATTTTGCTGTCTGTCGTTTCCTCGATCAATTCTGTTCGAAGATGAAAGCTACTCCCTAATTGCACCCTGCGACGCTGTGTTGTGCCTCCGACAGCGGAACTCTTCATCGCCTGCAGGAACGCCGCATCCCATTCGACCTGTATCACACTCAACAAGCCAACGCGCACCAACACGTGGCGCACATCACCGGACAATCCCACCGCTGTGCCTTTCAGACATTTCGAAGGCGCCTAAGCTGCGAGGGGTCCTTATTTTAACGAGCCGCGATTCCGGAGCCTCATTCGATCCGGCTAGCAGTGTATCAACGAGACTCTTCTCGAAAACACGTTGGGGGCTATTTCAGCCGGGCTCGGAGGACGTGGGCAGGTACCCATCATCGCAAAAGTTTTCAAGTAAGTAAACGGTTGATTCACCAACATGAGTCAGCCTCCCATCTATTATGCGTTGATGGTAGGGTTTCTTTCACTCTAGCATCATCTCCTCATCCATATGTTCATGCTCAGCATCAACAACTAGCCATGATGACTAACATGTATTCATAGCCATAGTTCACAATAGGTCGAGCATATTGTCCGGTTCAATTGTCTGCAAAATAATAGTCTACCTCTGCATCATTCATTCTGAACCTCCTTCCTGATATTATCCCCCGCCAGGAACTCAGGGCACTCCGAACCTCTACACTTGTTATGGCTTCCGCTATAGATGATGAAGATCTTTCCATATCCATCTCCTCTAACCCTCGTCGCTCCTCTACAAGGCCGCCGGAATCTAGGGATGGCCGAGATCCACCACACGCGCAGGAAAGACGTCCAGAGCCTGCTTCCACCATGCAGAGGACGAGCCAACGGCTTGGCCAGTATACAATAGTAAAAACGCTTGGAGAGGGTTCTTTTGGAAAGGTCAAGCTGGCTGTGCACCAAATCAGTGGCCAGAAAGTTGCTCTTAAAATAATCTCGAGAAGGAAGCTTGTCACAAGGGATATGGCTGGAAGAATAGAACGAGAGATTCAATACCTCCAGTTGCTTCGGCACCCACACATTATCAAATTGTAAGATCTTTCAACCCCCTGTATTTACTTTATATTGACCACTCACAGGTATACCGTTATTACGACTAATACTGAGATAATTATGGTTCTTGAATATGCTGGTGGAGAGCTTTTCGATTATATTGTCCAGCACGGCAAGATGCCCGAAGATAAAGCCCGAAAATTCTTTCAGCAAATTGTATGTGCAGTAGAATACTGCCATCGACACAAGATTGTGCACAGAGATTTGAAGCCTGAGAATTTGCTTCTCGATGATCAACTCAACGTCAAAATTGCAGATTTCGGTTTGAGCAATATCATGACCGATGGTAACTTCTTAAAAACGAGTTGTGGTAGTCCAAATTATGCAGCTCCCGAAGTCATCTCTGGAAAGCTCTACGCTGGACCCGAGGTGGATGTCTGGAGCTGCGGTGTCATTCTTTATGTTCTGCTCGTTGGAAGGTTACCCTTTGATGACGAATACATTCCGACCCTATTCAAGAAAATCGCCTCGGGAAACTACAGCATTCCGAATTACTTGTCACAAGGCGCAGTTTCACTCATAAAAAAAATGCTGGTAGTTAATCCGGTTCACCGAATTACCGTGTGGGAAATAAGGCAAGACCCTTGGTTTAACAAGGATTTGGCGTCGTACTTGCAGCTTCCGCCGGAGGAATTCTTCGACAGTGGAGTCGACTCGAACAAAGCAATAGACCCCAGAAATCTCGGGCCTTCAAAGCCTGCCGCGGTAGTGCAAAAGCTTCATGAGACGGTCGTAGGAAAGCTAGGCAAGACAATGGGTTACGCGAAGAATGATGTCCAAGAAGCGTTGGCAAAGGATGAGCCAAGCGCTATAAAGGACGCCTACTTAATTGTCCGTGAAAATCAGATCATGAAGGAGAACCGTAAGTGATTTACCTGGTGCCAATATGTTCTGCACTCTCACCTCCTGTCACACAAACGCTCCCAATCTTCAATCAGGCATTTCTGACACCCGAGTTAAAACCCTTCAACTAACTTTAGAATACAGCACTCCTATCTCAGGAAACCACTCTGCAACCATTCTTCGCGCAATCCCCGCCTACTTATGACCATAATATGCCATCATCACCTATCGCAGCCATGACTGATCGCCCGCAGGTAATCCAGCCAGCAGATTCGGAGCGAACGCACCATGGATCTACCTCTAGCGGTCAGATAAACGATATTCGAAGTCCGGTTAGCACAATTGCTGTTCTTCCCAGCAGTCTTCCAGAATTCCATCAAGCCTACATGAAAGGTCATCCTAAACCACCCATGCCTACAACCACAGAGCACCCACACGAAACCAGCTCACACAGCGAGCAATCTAACGAACAAAAAGCTGCAACAGCTCGCCGTCTTAAACCTCATTCTCGTTCTCCAGGTGTTGAAAAAGGCATACACAAACCGGAAGCTATGACGCCCCTTCCTTCAAAGAAACCTCGGCCGACTAAATGGCAATTTGGTATCAGATCCCGTAATCAGCCTGCGGAGGCAATGCTAGCAATTTATAAAGCCTTGAGGGCCATGGGTGCGGATTGGGAGGTTCCGAGGACAAGGAAGCCGGGCGGTGGCAGCAGATCACGCAGTCGTAGCCGTTCCCGTAACTCACGCGCCCGGGCGAGATCGAGGTCGAGATCGGAAAGTCGGTCGCGTTCTTCGTCTGCCTCATCGCAATCATCCAACTATCGTGAACGACCATCCTCACAAACTTCCTCCGGCCGTTCAGCGTCCCCTGCAGGCCGGGAGCCGCTATCGGTCAGAAACTCGACCAACACACCAAGCCCATCCAGAGGTAGGCAGAGGAGTCATTACAACCAACACAATGATTGGGGTTATTCCATCCCTGAAGATCCGTGGGTCATCAACGCGCGCTTCAAGAAAGAAGGCATGTTTCCGCCTGGAGTGCTGCATCCCTCTTCGACTCATTCCTCACACGTGGATCTACAGGAATCTGCAAATCTGCGGCGCAGGAGCTCGACGAATACAAGCCAAACCAGCCTGAACGCAGATGCTGCTGCCAGCGCATCGTTCGCAGGCCCAGGGAGCGGACAGCACGGTGAGGCCACAGACGCAGGCGGCGGAATGAGCAAGTATCCGGAGGCGGACGAGGCTGTCTGGGTGTACGTGAGCATCCAGCTGTACAGCATCGAGCGCGATTTCTTCCTCGTGGATTTCAAGTGCGCAGGCTACGAGCGACTCGTGCACAACCTGATCCGCGAAATCAAGACGGTGTCGGCGATTGAGTCGGCGAACGTCAGCATTCACGGTGGGCTGGAGGACGACGATTTCGGGGAGGATGTAGGCTACGAGTGGCGGAGGCTAGGCGATGGCGAATCGTTCGACGGCGCCAGCGATGTGGGTTCTGGAAAGGGAGCTCTACGGGAGCGAGAGGTAGTCGTGGGCGCGGGACGGGCGCAGGGCGAGAAGAGGGCGACGAGCCCGTTTCCATTCTTGGACGTGGCAAGTCGGCTTATTATACAGCTCGCGGAGGGAGACTAGACCTTGCAACACAATTATCGGTGAGAGGATTGTGGGGTGAAATGACTTGGACTTTCACGGGGATTGGTTGGAGTGGACTGATTGTTTTTACCCCTTCGGTTTAAGGTTGGTGGGGGTTACAGCTACTCCGACCTTGTTGGCACGGCTGGCTGCGGTTCTTGAAGGGATGATGACATTATGAATGACTCGATGCTTGTCTGGGATTTTGATCAGGGGTAATGAAGTGGGGGTTTGGGAAGGATTAGAATGGGTTGGAAGTGGGAAGGTTTTTCTTTTGGAGATTATTTAACCTCTTTTTTGTTTGAGTAGTTAGAACTAGTGGTTAGGGTAGTGCTTTAGGCGTTTTAGACCTTGGAGAGAGGTGAGATGACAATGTCCAAAAAGGATGTGGAAGTGAGTGTAAATATGATGGGTTACTGCTGTAGACGAGTGATACGAGATGGATTGGCGACATACTTCGCAGGCGCGTCCGGTGGTTAGCGTGTTTTATTAACTTTCCCTTAAACAGCAAAATACCAAAACTTCCCCCACAAAAAGGCCGTGCAGACGTGGCTGCGCTAACCACCGGAGGTGACAGGACACTGTATGTGAAAGTAAGCTTTTCACGTGAGAAGCTGGATGGCACACCAATTTGCCCACGCCCCGAGACCAAAACGAATGAAAAAATGTCACGTCGTCATTCTCACTAAACGGCGTTCGTCGGACCAGAAATTTTCTCACTAGCAGGCAACTTTACTTCAACATCCACAATACTGCTCCTTCGACTATTGTGATAAGAGCTACAATCCAGTTCGCAGTGCTCATGCCAATCTCTGCGCAGTGCGTAGACAGCCAACCACGAACTCAATCCCGAGAGATGTCAGTGCCAAGACCAGATGCTAGCTGTTTAAGCTGATGGTCAATGAGATAAGCTTGTGGGAAGGTTATGATGTTGGTGAGATGCGGGTGTGAAGGTATGATGAGGTGTTCGAAAAGGAGGGTTTACAGCCCGTGAGGAGACGGAGACAGGATCCAGTTAGGGCGTTATCGCGCTCGAAGTTAAAGATGAGGACTTTGATGGGTGGGTTTAGGTTTTGAGATTCGGGTGAATTAGCTGGGTAATGAGAAGGTGAGCCAGCGATGTTAAAGACAGGAGATTCAAGCGAATGGAAAGAGTTAAATAATTATCCCCGCACTACTCTTGATGTACACAGGGCCACTATGGCGAACCTTGGTTGTTTTCTTCACTTCGAGCTTTATTTTTCGTTCAGTCTCTTTTGCATTCAATTATGTGCGGTATCTTTGATTGAGTTACTGCCCTATTCAGTTGATCAGCAGCTCGACTCTTCAGTTATCTGAGAAATCAATCGTAGCATGTAAAGTGTTCTTTTGCGTAACCAAGGAAGCCCTCAACTCTTGGTATGTGTAGAGAGTCTTCGAGCGCAGAACTTAGAAGGTATGAGGACTGCCTCGAGTAAGCCTAATGTGGCTTGGATCTTGGCCTGCATCATCCGCGCCCTCCGAGGGTCCTGTGGCTTGCGTATCTCGACAACTCGACAACTCTCCAAATCTAACTGAGTAACTCTCAACTACGCAGTTGCGCATTCGTACGCAACTGCGTAGCAACTTCTAATGGCCCTCCCCGCATCCGTATAAATTATTTAGAGTCATTTCCTCATCACATTTCCTTTTTGACTTACTCTTCCGTTGTTGCTTGTTTCTGTCGACCGGAATTTGAGGTTATATATTGGTCTTTTTGGTGCTAGTTAGCGGTCAACAGTTTCTTAACCAAATCTTTCAGTAAGCTTTAAGTTTTGCAGCCTTCTTTTAGGCACGCTTCCTCCTGAGCAAAGCCGTGGGACCCGTAGACTTTATATTCCGTCTGCCTGGTCTAGGCTGCAACGTCTAGCCTCGACGCTGCCAGATGTCAACTAATATCCGCCCTTTCGGCAGTGGAGTAAGCATTGATAGGCACATCTCCGCTGATCGGTCCCGTGCTGACTGTTTTTTCAGCCCAGTAGTGAGAGAGACGCTGTCGGTTCATTTAATGGCACTCTGCTCTATGCCGCTGATCCATCTCTCGAAACCTTATATGTGCAAGGCAAACACAGCTCAGAAGCTCCCAGACGAAACAAAAGCTGCGTCAGAAACGATCAACTTCTAGAAAACCCTCCTGAGTAGGTCACACTTCTTTGAGCAGCTACTCTACCATTCACTAATATACTCTGTCCTCTATAGTCATTACTACGAAGGAGACTCCTCTCACTCCTATAACCTTAGGTCGACAACCCATGAACTAGACGGCATCACCCGTCTATCTAAGGCGTACGAGGAATCATATATACCGTTGGTCTTCCAGGGAGCCTCTCATCCGAACCCAGAGCAAGACGTCAAGGCAGCTCGGCAGTCCGCCCCTCTTCTACACCCACAAGTAAGAGATGCAAACAATGCATGTCATAACGAATCCCAACGCCTGATTCAGCGGTACATTGAAGCTTCTCATAACAAATGCCTCAAATCACACCACAAAAACTCAGGGGAAGGCTTGTATCATTGTACATCCGGATGCCGTTACACAACCGATCGCAAAGATGATTGGAGAAGGCATGAAGAGATCAATCACCCCCAAAATTTCTGGATCTGCAGCTGTTGTCCCGGCCCTCTTAAGAGCGCTTTTCTTACCCATCGCCGTGACAAGTTAAAAGATCATGTGAAAAAGGTTCATAAAGGTGCGAACCTAAGCATTATCGCCCAGGACTCAAAAATCGAATTCGATGCCGGATTTTATCCTAGATGCGGATTCTGTGGGCATATTTTCGAGACTTGGGCTCGAAGAAATTCCCATATCATTAGCCATTTCGAGTCAGGATTTTCCGAGGGTGAATGGGCCATGTCACATTGGAGAAATCTATGGTCAGAGGATGACGTTGATGGATCTGATGGCTCCGATAATGACACCGAATGTGAGTGGCCACATCCGGGCAAGGACGATGTCGTTCTATCCAAAACTCCAGAGAGAGACGCACCTAGTTTGTCCCCGCAAGCACCAACACCCTCCGATAGGCCAGATTACCGCGGTTCTCTGAGATCTCCAACCACCGATACCAGACTACTTGATCTCGAGAGCCCCCAGCTATCCTTTGTCGTCCTCTGCAATCGTCTTAGGGACCAGTTTGGTTTCAACGAAAGCCCTCATACGGTCAACCACTTTTTTGAAATATGGGAGAGTGTATTTAACGGACTCGCACATTCAAATGATCCGACCACCAACGACTTTGCGAAACATCTTACTCGTCTATACAAAACCTTTTCTCAGGAACGGCAGCCTCTTGAAATAGAGCCATCAGAACGTTCCAGATGCCTCCCTGATATGGAACTGGAGGGTCCCACATCAGCATTGTCACCAAACTCTGAAAACAAGAGCGAATATGACCATGTCGCTAATACTATATTTCGCTACAGCCTTCATCGAAGTTTGATAGATTTCCAACAATTTCCATTTAACAGCCTAGCGGTTAGCAGACCTATGGTTTCCAAATCTGGTATTAGCAACTCGGAATCATTTAACACCCTACAGTCTACAGTCGATTTGAATTTGGCAGGCTTTGGCTCGCATTTAGGTTGTGGGGATCCCATTCGGCACCACACGCAAATGACAGAGTCTGAGCAGTCCGGTTCTCCCGGCCTTTCGCAATTATTCAATCCACAAATAGCAGCGTCCAAAGCCGCTG
This sequence comes from Cenococcum geophilum 1.58, assembly GCF_001692895.1. Taxonomy (NCBI): domain Eukaryota; kingdom Fungi; phylum Ascomycota; class Dothideomycetes; order Gloniales; family Gloniaceae; genus Cenococcum; species Cenococcum geophilum. The sequence continues at coordinate 458,837 of NW_027137605.1, forward strand.
GAAAACGTCGCCTAGGCGGTGAAGACGAAAACGGAAATCCCAAAAAACCTAGGAAGTCAAAGGCCCCGAGCGATATGCCAAGAGGCCCAGGCCTTGCTTGTCCTATCCAGAAAAACGAAACGGAACGTGAATTACAACGTACGTGTCACGGCGTCGCTACCGAAAACCCATCGACTGTCAGACGACACCTTCAGGATACGCATCACATCTTCGTCAAGCTGTGCCATCAGTGCAATACACATATATTGGAAAAACGAGAATGGGAAACTCAGCATGACAAGCAGCCACTCTGTGTACCGCAACCTCAAGTGAGGAGAGATCACCGAAGAACACAGTGGGAGGCTCTATATATGAAGCTATACCCTGATGCGTACCGCATCCCTAGTCCATGTAAGTATAAAAACGTATATATAGCAAATTTGAATTTAAAAGCTGACTGGAAGTGCACAGGGAATGGTGACGATACTTACACACCAGCACCACATCGGGAACCCAATGCCGAGGCACAGGTTGGTGTTCCTTCGACTTTGGCAGAAGATCCAATCCAACTACCTGCTTTGGATGACCTCCAGCCCTTATCACAATGCCAAGCCTCCAAAGCTCACGAAGCGCGTCAATTGACTAAAAACGCCAACAAGGATTATCTAGAGCCAACCTTCCAAATACAAGTGCCGCCTGTCATAAACGAGGGCGACATTGTCGCTCAGTGGTATGCACAGCAAGAAACAGATGCCAACCACATGGTCTTTAAATTTAAGGAAACGTTCATGGAGCTCACCAAATCTAAGCCGGCACAGATACAAATGGATCTAACTCGGCTTGTGGAAACCTATTTTCACGAGTGTTTCAGGGACTTACGACCGTCCAATCTGACAGAAGACATTCTGCCGACGACCGTTGTGTTCTCCCAACAGCGAATGAACCATGAATTTATCGAGGAGTTTATGGACGTCACCAATGGACTCCTACCTCACTGGAAAAGGCAGCTCGCTCAGCTTCTTTACGCTTATGTCCGGGGGCTATCCGACTGTCATGGGGATGTATATATCCAGCCAACCGCCCATCAAACAGTAGCACAAGATCATGATTCAGCTTACGGATCCAGAACATCTGATCTTTCTCGGGTTCTCGACCTGGTTGGGGTGAATAATAACACTGCCGACCATGAATCGCAGCATAATAATGCGGCGTTTGATGAGTTATTCTCGGCATATTCAGAGGCTGGCGGGTTTGCGGAAATCTAAATTCGAATACCCTCACTGCCTTACGCCGCGTTGCGGATTTTTCCTAAGACGCTTTGTCCATCTGGATTTCTAGGTATGCAAGAGAAAATCTTTTTATATGTCATGGCATTATGCCGACTTGTTTCCACTACCTATTCTTTACCTATTACCAACTAAGTGGCAATATCGACCGGGTGGCAATGGAATGACAATTATAAATCGTCGTTAGCATCGTCGTCAGCCTTTTGCCACTTACCTAGTGTATATAGTGAGGCTCTAGAGCCTCTTGCAATGAAATAGAGTCTTCCTCATCTTCTTCTGATCTACATCGGATTGACACATTAGGTTTAGATTTTAAAGTATTGGAAAGGCCAATTACTCAAGGGGGATGAAGGACAACTCACCTCGTTAATACCAAGCAATACGTATTGCATATGTGTTTCTCAGGGTCTTCAAAAGGTCTTCGCCAAGGTCGTGTCAGTAGCATTGCCAACCATTCACATTAATGATTAAACCTCTGAAATTATAAGTGCTAGTGCTGTCTGAGCCTTAGTCAAACTATTCTTGCTACATGCTCTTGTTAATACAGTTCAATTTCGTAGAGCTAGGCTTAGACCTTTTGGATATCAAAGCAAAAAGAAGAAACCCAAGAGGCTAACTATAGAGGATAAGCTTTGTTACGGCTCCACCTCTTTGTTGGAATGTCGGGATGAATGCAAAAGATCCGGGGACAGGCAATATTAGGGACTATGAATAAGGGTTGCAGAATCAGAGCGGTCATGGGGAGAATACTGCAGGGGTTTAAAATCTACTCTAGAGGTTCCCCAAATATTAACCAGAACGCTTACTATATGGCAAAGACTAAACGAGTCACACTTATTTTATCTAATCTAACGCCTAGAAGTCTCACTAGCGGTAGAGTAAACGAAGATGTAGCTTGGGTGTATAGGGAAAAAAAATTCAGATTCTATACTCTAGTTATATTTAAACAGATTGTGTCTATTTAATTCCTAAATGGGGCTTTACGGAACTTAGTAGAGCTTTGAGCAGGGCTTTGGACGGGCCTTCGTGCAGAGCCTCAATATGTAGAGTTCATATTTAGGCTTGTTCTTGAAGGCCTTGTACGTGATTTCGCGCAGGGTTTCCGTGTCAAACCACAGGTGTAAGGCCCCCTTGAATTACCCCCAGCTACGTGTCGCTACATGAAGTCAACCTAGGCCATCTTTTCTTTCCTAACCTACCTTAAAAGCTCGATCACCCCTCGGCGGATAAACTTAAACGGTTAGTAGTACTAATGCGAGCCATGGTGAAGTGGCTCTAGCGAATCCTAGTAACCTTAGCGTTTGAGTAATTAAGAAGGCAATTGTAGAGGTATCCGGAGTAGAGAAAGGGCAACACTACGGGATAAAGAACAACGTAACCAGAGGACAAAGAGAAACGTCACTACAAGAGGGGGAGCAACACCGCCGCAGGAGGAGGAGCAACATCACCACGGGAGAAAGGTGAGCATCGTCAGCACCACGTAGAGTGAAAAAAATGTAGCATAGCCCACATTCCTTTCGTGGCAGTTCATGCAGATGGCCTGAGGTCGACTTCGTGTAGTGACCTTAGCAAAATTTCCATTGCGAGCCTTGTATCCTTGCCCGCTTCTGCAAATTCGGAGTGGAGCTTCTTTTCAAATCCTGCAGCGGATGCATAGAGGAAGTCATTTTCGCCAAGTGGGACTTGGTGGTATCTCAGGTACGCCAGCGGGATGCTTAATACCGCGGAAGGACTAGGAATTCTGTTTGAAATTATCTAACAGTCTCCCATTATGCATCTGCCACGCAACACACTCAAATCAAAACTGGAGCACACATAAAAAGAGCTCTACAAAGAACGGCAAGAAGGCCGCTGGGAGGTATCCAGTAAAGAGTGAGCAATAAAATCTTATGAATTGTATGGCTTGGCGCCAAGCTGCTAGTGAGCCCACGTTCTGATATTGACCTCACCCTCCTGCAACAGGGTTCTCTTCTTCAACTTGCAGATGTGCAAACGCCGGGTAGGGTCGCTAGCCACCTAATATTGGCGATCGAAGGCAGCTTGCAATACCAGGTTCCACTGAGCCAAATGCCCTCGAAAGCAGGAGACCGGACGTAAGTGAGTTCACGCCGTGTTTGCATATTGCGCACTGTGCTTCGCGCGTGTGAACTCCACAGGCGTTTTCACGAGGTTTGTCCTCGTCAATTCGCCTGCTGATCCCATTCTTGCAGACCGGTTTCCTTTTTTATAACTTACTTTTACCCTTTTTACCTTGTTTCCCTCGAGACCTTCTATCATACCATGGCTTGGGCAGGATCCGCCAAAGAGGATGAAGGTGGACCGCGCTTACAATAGTGCGAGGCCAGGATGACCGGACAAGATCTAGGGCGGGCAGTCGCAGGGACGGGGGATGAACGTTGGCCGGGTACGATCGGTTCGATGAGATGCAGGCTTCATGTGACGGAAGAGTGAAGGTTGCCGCTAACGTTCAGCCTACGAAGCCTAAGCAGGCCATTGCCAACCGCCTCCTGTAGGTATACAGGAAGTCTCTCGCAGCATGGGCGCGGCCAAGGGAAAGACTGCAGGAGAGCTTCACGTTGTCTAGAGAAAGGCACGTGTTGCTCTTACAATCTTGGCCACGCCTATTGCATGGCAAGAACTAAACGAGTCGCGCTTTGATTCATCTAATTCAACCAAAAATGAGGTCTCTTCAGCCAACCAGCCAGCGATAAAGCCTAGGAGAATGTCATTTTGCGCTCCTGGTTGCTGGGAAGAAGTGGCTCAGGCCCCTCCTGCACGCCTCGACCCACAAGACCATTTGGGGCCTGCAAGCGACAGACATAGATTCTTGGCAGCCTTAGACTAGTCACCCCCTGGCGGGATAGGTAATAATTTAACACACCTCGTGTCACTCACTATTGGTCAAAAGCTTGTCTTCGCTAGCCTTTCGGTGGTAATTTCTCACCAACTTCCCAAAGCACGACGGAGAGTTTTGATTGTGGAGCATTGTATTTACTACAGAGCACTAAGAATAGGGTATCTAGCCATCCATCCTCCCAGAAAAACAAAAACCAGCCGAAGCCAAATCCAGATACTGTGCTAAGCCGATCCTTCCTGCTCGAAAAAAATGGAAAACGTTAAAAATCCAGCCATCGAAATGTGTATTCAACCGGGCTCATCCCCGCGACCCGTACACAGACCTGCATAAAACGGTGACATCTCCCACCTTTCTTCCGGCCTCTCTCCTCATTTCTAGAAAGGTGGCTCGTGCTTATAGCGGGGCGATGGTCTGTGATGACAGGCGCCACCGGCCGAGCTTTAACTCGGGAACGCGCGGAAGCCAGCCACACTCTTTATTTGGGTTTGTCAAAGAGGAAGGTGAGCGATGAAGCTGGCGTCCCGTCTCCGCACGGTTGCATCAATGGCCGACATGTAGACGTGTTGTATGAAGATGGCTGGTTTTGGGTTTGAAACCCCCACGTTCGGCCGTAGGTTGGCATTGATGTCTGGATGGGGCATGTGAAAATATCGGATGGGATGTGTCGGAACGCATTGATGCCCGGTGGTGTTGATGCCACTCGAGAACCGAAGTTGCGAAGGCGGTATGGTGGGTGTACTAACGAAATTCGAGAATATTCTCATCTCAGGGCATCCTTACTAGCGGCCTGTTCCACGGTATTGGTTTCTTCATCGGGGATTGCGATGACTTGGGTGGTAGAGGAAGCGGTATCGTCTTCGGTGGAATAACTCCCTGCTTATAGGTATCAGAGCCTATTGTTCTTATTGAAGCGCTATCATCGAAGAGTGTCGCTTTGGTCGATGAAGAGTCTCGTATGGCGGGTGATATTGAAGATGATTGCCACAAGGTGGGCGCCTGGGAGAAGGCAGTCGCTTGTGAAGCTCGGCATGAAGCCATGCTTGAGGATTCGCCAAAGCTCGAGGTGGTCGCCTGTGAAGTACGGTACGGCATAGTTGAGGAGTCGTCAGAGTTCGAGGTGGTGGCTTGTGAAGTGCGGTACGAAGCGATTCTTGAAGATTCCCGCGAGCTTGAGGTGGTCCAAGGACGAACTGAATCCATGAATGATGCTGTATCTGGCCAATATGTTAAGGAAGGCGAGACTCCTAAGCGAATTGATTCAGAAGAGGATGCCATGTCCGATGCAAAAGTCACCGAAGGCGCAACTCCAATACGAATTGATGACATTGTGGATACAGAGTTAGATCCTGATGATTTAGATTTACTGTCATGTTCATGAGCCCCGCAGTGTGGATCGGACAACTCGGTATAATTGGTGAGGATCTCGGAGAGCCGATTTTGTACCTCCTGAGCAGTGGGACGGAGATCAGGGTTCTGGCTAATCATGGCTTGGATCAAGCTCATTATGTGAGGGATTGCGCGGAAGGCATTATTATCCATCTCGAAAGCCGCGTCGTCGAGAATCTTCATCCAACTGCGAACTTTATTGAGGTTTCCATGAAAAGAAGAGTCTGTCCGGGAACTGTTCATGCCACGCCCGCTTTCTACCTTTTGCTTGGAGGAACGGTGTTTTGTGAAGTCGTTTGCCCTCTTCTTCATCATAAAGGTGAGAATGTCGAGATAGACGCAGCCGAGGGAAAACACATCCGATTTTTCTGTCGCTGGATATACAGTCAGAGGTTCTGTGCGTGACCTGGCTTTATTGAACCCAAAATCGAATCCAGAAAGAGAATTACTGGGACTTCTACGTGTAGGTTTCTTGACCTTATTCTTGGGCCGGGAAGAGTTGCTCGAGGTGGACCGTTCCGAAGATCCTTTACTTGAGACGGAAGTCTTGCGGGCCCGATCATCAGGCGTCTTGACGGTGGGGTCGAGGGAGAATGGAAGGGAAGACCTGTAAATTTCTGGAGCGCCGTAATTATATATCTCGGTTGGTTCGGGTTTCTTGTCTCTTTGGAGAGACTTCAAACTTCCGATGTCGCTGAATGCGATGTCGTTTGATTCATCAATGAGAATGTTGGAAGGGCGGATTGAAGAATGAAATAAACCGTTTTGGTGAATTGTAGTAACTGCATCAGCAAGACAATGAAGCCAGCCGAGAAGAAGATAATGCCGATCTTGCTTTGCAAGCTTCTGGTACTGTGGAGGTTTCCGATGGTCAATAAAGCTCCTGAGAGTATGCTGAGCGACGAAATTCGTTAGGGTATATCCACTTCCTTTGGAGGTATACGATGCCCAGATCGGCGCGACGTGTTCATGTTCGACAGATTTCGAGCTTTCAACATCTATCAAGAATTCTGCCTCAAGCTCTTCAGAGTCTTCGCTTCCAAAAGAGAACTTTCTTCGGACGAGAACATCCTTGGGCTTCTGTGGTAGGTGAACTCTTGACCAGTGCTGAAGTGAGACAGTTGGAGGAAAGCCGTGGACATACTCAATCGGCAGAACTTCATTCGGTGCGTAGTCGATGTGTGCGCCCTGGTAAAGCTCGCGGAGCAGGAATGTGAACTGCATGTTGTAAAATTTCCGATTCCACATGTCGTTCCGCTGGCAGGAAAGTGAAAGTCGTTCGATATCTTCTAACTGGAGAGGTAGGTCGTCATCATCCCAAGAGCTGTCAACAACCCCGAATATCTGGTCCGGCTCTCCAACTTCCACAAGTATTAGGAACAATCTCTTCGCCTTTTCCAATATCCATTCCATGTATGTATCATCCGTCAAGCCATCCCCAAATCCAAGAGGTCGATCGAGAAATTCTCTCACACTCGGTCGAATTCTGGAAATCACAAAGTCTCTGGTAACTGTTTTATTGATTTTTTCCTCCGTCCACCAGATTTGCTGAAGCGCAGCATGAGGGGTTACTAGCGAATGTCCAGCATAACCGTAGATCATGGTATTGAGAGCGACGGTTTGGTCGTTGACTACGTTATTCAAAGTCCGGGAACCCATCGCGTCGGGAACAAGTTTGGATTGTTAATCTTGACTGGCGAATGTAACATGGATTTATACCTGGTGATAGCACGATTTCATCACTCTTGAAGACTTGGGAGGGTGGAGAAAATTGTTGTTCATGTCTAGGTGTATGGGAAATGGTGACGGTGATGAGACGGTAAAGATAGAAACTGTCAATATCGATAGTGTGAAAGTACAGGTAAGACTAGTTTAAATGTCAGCCCGGCTACATGTTTCTCTCCATACGCCACGCTCCTCCCACGGCAAGCCAGAGACCGAGATCCTGCAAGGTCATTATCCAGGGACATAGCGCAGACGGAAATCGGAGACCTTCGTGGGGCACGACCTTTATGAAACTATAACCAATCACGCAGTAGCAGTGTGATTAGCACCAAGAGACGTTGCGATGGTGGCTGTTGGCTGGAAAGATGTAAAATCGAACTTACCAAAAATGGTCGTCTGGGCCCGAAAAACTCCTCACCCATGTCAAGTTGCGGCAAGGTTGTCCATGATAAGCCACCGTCGAATACCGGTTCCAGAAACCATGGCGAGTTGGAAAATCTCGGGGACAGAGTGTACCATAAGCCAATAAAAATCGCGTACTCGTAACGACAATAATTACCCTAGACATGCAGTCAGAGCTCCGAGTGGGTCTGTACAACTAACACTGGCGGCTAAAGAGTGAAATAAAAGGGTCAATGATTTGTCCAATTCCAAGACGTTTGTAACAGGCACCCAAATCCATCTTTCGATGATTAAAAGGCTTGGTAAGCTATTCTCTCCGGTTGTTGGTCGCTTCTAGTTTCTACGCCTTCGCTCCGGCAAATGACGACCAGAGAGGAAGCTGACCACGATGCGTAAAAAGCCGTGACAAGGATAAGGCGGTGATGCAAAGTAACGATCATACGGGATCCGCCGTCGAATGCATGAAATCCTCCCCAGATTCCCAAGGCAAGGGATGAATTGCTTTCCCGCCAATAAAATTCTGGTATACCGAGCCTTCTATAGTCCGACAGATTAAGGATCCATTGTGGAAGTCCCAAGAAAACCTCTATCGCACGACGAAGATTGCGACACGGGTTGTGGGGGATAATCTGCCTTGTCGGTCATAGTCCGCGTCTCTCCCAAAGACGTTGCAGTGGATGGCGACCCAACAGTTCTACCTGCCATCAACAGCGGAGGCGGTGCGCCATGGCTGGGATGTTCCACGAGAAGGTATGGATGAAAGGAACGACACACAGCATGGCGACGACACCAGGGCAGTTAGAGGGCCGAGAAGTGCAAGTCAAGGCGCGGAGTTACAGCTTGTCAAAGTTTGAGACTCCTCCCACGTGTGATCGCCACGCTCGAGGTGCCTCTTGGCAGGGCCTATCCGCCACAAGTCGCACCGAAAGCTTTTTTTTCCAAATTTTTTTTTTCACTTTTGCCTTTATGCTTAAGGTAAGCCCCCCCATTGGATCTTCCAGAAGCCTTCCAGAAAAGCACAACTCGCCTGACGTTACTTCTTTTAACTTTCTAGTCGCTGTCCAAGCACTCTCACTAGCCAGTCATGCAGTCATGAGATCTATTGCATCTTGATGAGGTGGGCATGATCACAGCTTTGAAGCACCGGCCAGTCGGGAAGACCATCAGAACTCCTCTTTGTCAGGTATGTGGAACAGTCCCGCACGGCCGTCGCAATTGTTGGGTGGTGGAGGAGGGGGAGGGGGAGGGGGAGGGGGAGGAGGGTGAGTCTTACGACGCCATATGGGCAGACCTGCTTGCCCTGGCATTTTAGGAACGTAGGTTTGTTTCGTAGAAGTTTCTTTTTATTCAATGACTCGCTATGCATCAAATTCATAAGGACCGTCCTATTCAAGCCAAGCTGTATTCTGCTATCTCGGTCTATCTCCTGCAATGGTTGAAGGGTTTCATGGAATTACAAGTAGTCGTATATCTCGGGCGACAGCGCAAAGAGCTACACCTTGAATAGTCCTTCCACTGCAATTCGAGGGAAACATGGCAACAAGCTGTCAGTAAAAGGAGGCTTGGCGACATGAGTAGAAGTGAAACAAGGTGGACGTTGGTGCCCCTGCCATGGTAACGAATAAGCCAGGGTATTACCTCATTGGGATTACAGAGGTCACACTTGTGTGTAACCTGATGGGAAGTTGGGGAATCTATCTTGTGTTCTAATAGACAGCATGGCACGCAGGATTTCCATCCTGAGCTTGAAGAACCTTTTTTTGGAATAATCAATTAGAATGACGCGCATGACTGATAATAGATGAAATTCCTCGCTTTCTCGTATTTGCCGGCCTGAAGATCAACGGTAACGTGATATTTTCTTCCGATCAGCAACAATATACTTGATTTAGTGTTCCTGGTTCTTGGCGGAAGAAACAATGCCTAATACTCTCGGGTGTGGGGGGCCCTGCACTGTACGGCACCTGCATTGAGAGGTTTTCGTCTATGGTCCGGAAGAGATCCCATGCTGTCCTGAGGGGGTTGTGGCCAAGCAGTTCTTGTAAGCTTCCATCTAGTCGTGCAATGTTGTCTTGTAGCATGTAGTCCTCCGAGATTGAATTAGCAAAGTGCGGCTGTAACAGTATCCAGATAATTGAACACGAGATACTTCCCCCGGTACCCTATATATAAAAAATAGATGGACCGGAGTCCAAATTCTTCGGAATAGGAACGGTATTACATCCGCAACATCCCCAATCCTCCACAGGTTGAAATGGATGCACTTGTGCCCAACCCCGGAATAGGCATCAAAACGTTCGCTCATACACGCCTAACGTATACACCCTTGAGCACATTGACACATTCACTGCAATGGAAATGCTGAGTTTAGCGAAGGCAGATGCGATCTAAATCAACCCCCAAGTGGGTCGATAGACATGCCTCCTGAGACCAAGGACGGAGGAATACCCGCTGTCTTGATGAGGGACCTATGCTCCTCCAGCGACTCTGTGATTGGCTTCATAAAAGGAGCGCTAGACGGCCCTTTTATTCTTTGTATGTTCACGCCTTCTGATTGGAGTGACAACCCGGATTTGCTGGGGGGAGGTTTTTTTGCCAAGCGGTCCGGAGAACAACCTAAGGTTTATTACGGTAGGAAAGGCAATGAGCCAAAAGGTGGAGAGCCAGAAGTGGTATGACCGTGCAGTGGACTATTTTGGCAAAGCAAAAAAGCTTGGGAGATGACAACTGTTGCTGAACTGTTTTTGGCTGCTGCTTCTTCGGGTTCCAATTTGATATCATGTTAAGTTTTTGTGGATAGCGTGGAATTCAAGGGGATCAGGATAACCTAGCAAGCAGGACGTCTGATTTACGGGAGAGAACCACGTCCTTCCAATAGAATTTAGTATACAGCTTGTGCTCTGCTCCATGCATTCAATGCGTGGGATGAGCTGGGCGCATTTTGGTCCAGGAATAGGAATCTTTGAATGACATCTCAATTGGCTTTATTGCTAGCTAAGTGGCTGAAGGACGCGCAATGCATGTCTCAAGAATGGAGGAGAGTTGGATGCGCAGGAAAGTCATGGCAGGTGTCTTGGTATTTTGGTGTGTGCTTCTGCAGATGTCACTCGCACGGACTAGACTTGTTCACCTTCCCCTCGACACCCGAGCTCTTGGTCATTTAGACTCCCAATAATTCCGACCAAGCGATTTTATACTAAAGAAAATGTGGATGTCTTTCGGTCTTTCGATGCTCGTATATTAAAGCCCCAAAGCTCAATATTCCTTGGCTGCCGGGAGGATCATCTATGTCAAAATTTGCCAGGAGTCCGCTCTTGACCAATCCTTGCATGTCTAGTTGTGGTTCTTGAGGGCCTCTACCCGCTTCCATGTACTTGAATCATGGTTGAAATCGGTTCTCTAAATCTCGAATTTAATCTTAGCATATTTACTGCGCCAGTCTTGACCATTTTTGAGTTCTTTTTGAGTGGATCTTATGCAAAGGTAATACGGAACATAATCCCACATAATCCTTAGGTCACCACAAGACTGGAGCCCGTTTTGCCAACTTCAAGCCGATGTTTGAAGTTTTTTCACAACTTTATGCGACTCTTGAATGATCCGGAGGTGCAGATCGTATACTCGAGGAACTCTCGCTCCTAGTCGTGGCTCTAGAAAAGGACCTGCAAAGCTCTGAAATAGATAAATTCCGTTCTTGTGAGATTAGCCTGGCCTTGACTGTGCCCGTGGCAGCCTTGAGCCTAGGGGTCATCATGCGCTCCATCACGCGAGCTAGGGTCTTGCGGGGAAGGTCGTTTAGCAAGTTGTTGGTTTGGGGCTCTGGGTTTGACAATCTGGGGCGAAGTGTCAGTGTTGGTATGAGGCTTTAGGCATCCTGTTTTGTATAATGAGGGAACTTAGTATTAGAGCGCCTCACCTTTCCCTCATACGCCTTCCAATACACTTCAAGATTATTCTTTTCCAGGCCTCCAGCACTTCTACACTCACAGGGTCCTTCTTGAAAGCTTTGAGCATGATGGCAGGCTTGATGCAATGAGATGGTTGAACTGTCTTTGAACTGGACGGTGTTGTGCTCATCTTCACCAGGGTGAGGTTTGTGAGCTCGGTTAAGGCAGTAAGGCAGTAATTGCCAATTAGACCTGCGCCATTAAAACACAACCAGAATTAATTAAAAAGAGTCGTGAATATAATAGTAGAGACCTTGCCTTAGCACCCTAGCATATAGATAATAATAATAAAAGTCTTTGTTGTGGATGTATTGATAGCAATTCAAATTTGATAAGTGTGGCTCGACCGAACTCACCTTGGTCCAGCCTCATTGTCCTGATCCCGCGCGCTGGATACGACATCTGGCATCACAGAATAGTGTTCAAAGGTACCTTCCCGATCATTCAACCAAGACCGAAGCACTATGAGAAGTTAACACTGGTGGAGCTTATTGGGGCAGAACGTGGCTAGCATTTTAGATCTCTCGGACTCCACTGCTGTGTGATGGGCCAAAAGACTGAATGAAAAAAAAATCATTGAGCTCTGAAAGGCCTTTGAGGCAATTCAAGAAAGCCTGTCCTACATTCCAAGGTATAAAAGAAGCCTTGGGGGAATTATTCTCCTGCTATGAAGCCAGCCTACTCTAGAGATGCCGTGGACGCATCTTCTGGCGAGAAACCTTTCTCAATTCGGGATTAGGGCTTAAATTACATTTACCACGAACGAATACTCCGGTATCGCACCCTTTATCATAACGTGAAGATCATATCAATGGGATGCACTGACCGTCCTCCCTGTTCCAACCCCACTAGCAAGCAATTCTAACCTACTTGCTTGAATCCGATGCTTCTTCATAACCTCTACCCATTCATCCTCTTCCTCGTCTTCCTCAGACCTGCTCTCATCCTCAGATTCCTCTAGTAACGCTAGCATCATGCCAAAATCCCCTCCAAGCCGACCGAGACTGCCGGCACAATAAAGAACTTGCGTAAGTAGGCTCTCGCGCGATGCTCGGTCTTGCACATTAGAGAGGTATTTCTTAAGTGTTTCGAAGAGAAGGTCGACAAGGTGCAGTGGGAAGGTTGACAAGGCGGATGGTAAGGGTTGAAGCGCATCATCTTGAGCTGGAGGCTTTTGTTCTGGTGGGGAGGATATTGAGTGTAGCGGCGGAGATGAAGTCTCAGCGCTTGGCTCTTCTTGCTGGGTCACAGACCCTGGGAGTGGCAAAGCGGAGGGGAATATGCTTTTGTACATTGAGATGATAGCAAAGCTTTGTTCGCGGAATATCTCGATGTAGCGTTTGAGATAACGCTCGGTTTGCTGGCCGCCAGACCACTTATCCCCTGCATCTTTGCTTTTGTTATCATTGCTTGTTCGTCTGAGAGTCTCTTGGTCTGCTAGTTCTCGGAGTGGGTCGAGGGCTTCGAGCATGGATAGAAGATTGATGAGTCTGCATACGAGAAATAGAGCTCCTAGAGCTCCCTCGCTGCTTCCCACGCTGGTGGTTTTCTGGAGATTCCACGCCTCGTCTAGTTCTGGTGCTACACGCCGTAGCCAGCCTATTGTTCGCATAGCTCCGGCGAGTTTGATTCCCTGAGATTGTAGACTTGCAATGAGAGTGGTTGTCATTCCTTTCATCTCATGCTCTGCCTGTACTGATATGGATGACACGAGTCCGAGCTTGGGATATAATGTATGGAGACGCTTGATATGTGCATGGAGGTCGAGAGCAGAAGCATAATTTACGTTGGTGGCAGACGATGCAGTTGTATTGCTGGCTTGGGAAGGAGCCGTGGAGGAGGAAATGGCGGAAGAAAGAATGGTTGGCAGGTCGAGCACATCAGATACTCGATCAACGTTCCGTGCTAGCAGCATTGCCTTTCTTCGGCGATCCAATATCGGATTTTCGATCGCCTTACTGTATTTCTTGGAGAAGCGTAGGGCTTCGCTCTCCAATTTGGGTAGACCATCTTGGAGTTTTCCAACTTCTTGACCAAGCTTCGGCAATGTATCTCGTAAATTTGCGAGGTGATCGGACGAGTTTATTATTGATTTGTGCGACCGTTTGGATAAGGCCTGAAGGGATCGTAGAATCGACTGTGAATTTTGTGAGAGTGATTGAGGCTCGGCGGATGTGAGGGAGGAGAGGGGAAGCGTTGTCAAACTGGCGAGGTAGTTTGACGTGGTGGAATCATTGCTAGAAGGAATTGGTCGCTCAGACGCATCTTGGGAGTCAAAATAGGGAATGAGGAGCTCGTATAGCGGGTCAGCCATATTGGCGAATAGTAAGGTCTACAATCTGACTTGTTGGTAGTATATATAATAAGATTCCTCCCCCACTGAAACTCCCCACAACCCTTATTAGATCAGAATCGTCGTCGACATGCGCAGTCGGATAAACTCCGGGTCCCCGTACATATTCAATATCAGCCACTCCCGCTACATTTCCAACATGATCTTGACGGCCTCTCCTCCTTTCACCAACCTACCAGAACTCTCTGGGGGTCTGCAAATATTCTCCTTTGGACCTGTATTTCTTACCACGGCTCTCCTTCTCTCGATTTTCTGCGTCTCGCTTGCCCCACGCCTTCAAATCCTACTCGATCGGGCCGACGACGGCAAGAAGGCTACTAGTATCTTCAGTTTGCGGCTTACACAATACCAGAACGACGGCGCGAAGGACGCTCGGATAGCCATGGCCGACCAGGCGGCCACATTCTGCGTCGAAGATACCTGTGGACTAAAAAGTGACAGATATATGATTGGAGTCATAGACCGGACATTCGGCGATGTGGACAGCCATGAACCCTTACCTCAGCGAGATTACGGAGACGATATACAAAAGCATGACGATATACCACGCGCACAATTTCTAAAATTTACGAAGAGCGGAATACCGCCCCGGGGAACTGTTCTGGTGTCATGGCAAACAGAATTCAAGACCGAGCTTGTGCCAGAATCGGAATTGGAGTTGCTTGATCGAGCGCTTTTTGTCGGAGATGCCGTCAAAAAGGATGCTCGTAGTCCTATGAGTGGAACCGTAATTGGTACCAAGGCCATATGTACCTTATTTCCCGCTGGAGCCTTCGACGGAAATCCTGAGCAGATCACTCGAGATGTCAATGTTCGGGGAGTTCCAGCGGATGAGCTGCGAAATGTCCATGAATACAACGAAGGGGCTTTGGTAGTCTACGATAACTGGGTTGGTCGAATAGAAGATGTCTACGATGAGATTAGTGTACGGTTGAGTAATGGTAGTGTGGTTGTGGTGGAGAACTGGGACGAGCTTGACCCTGATGATCCGCTTGTCGACCGCTTGAGTATTGGAGATACGGTAAAAACGAAAAAGGGCAACTTAAGGAGAGGCAGGTGGAAATATGGGGCCTTTAATCCAAACATCCGACCTCATGGGACTGTTGTGGATACACGCACTACCAATATCAATGTTCGCTGGCTTGGTCGTAGGATAGGCGCCGTTGCGGGATCTCCTCTCGCAGAGCCACCTATGGAACTTAATCTGGATGTCCTTGAAAGTGGAAACCTTTACGTCTATGATACGACCAGGGGCCCAGCGAAATCAGCGCTGGTAGCGTCGAAGAATGAAGAGAGGAGTTACCACATTGCAGATGTTACAGTTGGCGACAGGGTTAGATTTAAGGACCTCACCGCAGCTTGCGTAAAGTACGATGGGACAAGAACTCTTCCAAATGGTCTTCCTCAAGGGAAAGTTGAGCGCATCCCAAGGACGGAAACACAAGGTTACGATATGAATGTCTACCTTATTATGCAAACACAAACTACAGTTACAGTTCTTTGGCAAGATCTCAGTATTTCGGAAAATACTAGCACGTCACTCATACCTGACCCTAACGTTGACGACGATGACGGGGTTTGGCCTGGTGAGATTGTTTGCACCAAGGAGAAAGGAGAGGAGCAGCCGGAATCAGACTGGGCATTTCGGCCCGCAAAAGTTGGCGTTGTTCAATCGGTTCGAGCAACTGATCGTATTGCTTCGGTTCGATGGTTCACAAACGCGGAAGTTCGATTTCATGGAGAGGATCTTTTGCCTCCCTCGCAGACGGGCACAATAAGCACTCTGGAAGAGGAAGTGAGTTTGTATGATATTAGATCGACTGCAGGTCTGACTAGGCAACGTGGAGACTTTGTCATCCTTCATCCAGATGTGCACATAGAGTATGCGGGATCTTCTAGCGGGGGAGTCGCGACTAACGGTAGTCCCTATGGCCCTGATTGGTTCGGAGAGGTTATTGGCCTCGGGCTTGATGGAAAGCTCACGATTAGACTTGGAGTATCAAGGCCAGTCAGGGACGTCCGAGTAGCACCGGAGCACGTGACACTGGTGTACAACAGTGACATGGATTCCCGCCTCGACGAACTTAATGGAAGCGCAGATGATGAAGATTACGAAGACATGGATGAATATGAATATGAAGATGAGGATGATTCAGGATTCGATACTGAATCATTTAATGAATACTGGATTGAATACGAAGGTCATGGGGGAGAACGCATTGACCGAGATGGTGAGGACGCTTGGTCTACAGAAGATGAAGAGGATGACGATGGCGATATATCGATGCCCGACCTTGCAGCGGAAATTGAAATCGATATTGACACGTCCAAGACCACCCCTGATTCGCAGCCGGAAGACGAGTCACCAGCACCCATCAACGGATTTCAAACAGAGCTCGCACGTGCTATGGATTCAGAAAGCGTACCGCAACCCGAACAAACCCCGACAACTACTCTTCCCTCAGAGTCACTCGCTCCGAACACCCCTCCAGACACCTTTGCTTTCGCTGATAACCCTAACGTCCCAGCTCCATTCCTTGTACTTGACACACCACCCCCTTCAGACCACCACCACTTAAACCACGCTCTACCTAATAACCCCATACACACGCGCCGCATTGCTAAGGAACACAAAATCCTCCGGACCTCCTTACCTCCAGGCATATTCGTCCGAACGTGGGAATCAAGGCTTGACCTTCTCCGCGTCCTGATAATTGGTCCATCCGACACTCCATATGAATTTGCGCCATTCCTCATAGACTTTCATCTCGGCGCGTCATTCCCTTCTTCACCACCAGAAGCGTACTTCCACTCCTGGACAAGCGGGAACGGGCCTGTGAATCCAAATCTGTACGAAGATGGGAAGATATGTCTCAGTCTACTCGGGACTTGGCATGCGGATGAGAGGAACGAGAATTGGAGCCCGGCGCGAAGTACGGTGCTACAGGTGCTGGTCAGTTTGCTGGGGTTGGTATTAGTCAAGGAGCCTTACTATAGTGTGTTTTCCCTTAGCACCTCTCCTTACGCTTTTCTATCTTCCCTATTTCTTTCCCCGCCTAAATTTTACTCTAATCACCTCGCTGGCCCTCTTTACTGGGTAGACGGCTAACTACTTTCTCCCTTTACAGATGAAGCAGGCTATGATATCCGCCTTGGCTCACCCGAAACCTCTCTCCCTTCCGCCCTCTACACCGAGCGAGCGTACTTCCGCGCACGCGCTTTCATTGTGCATGCTCTGACAACGCCAACACATCCGTTTGTGGACGAATTAAGGTGGTTGTATCTAGACCAGTCGGCTGATGCACCGAAGTTACTCGGAAAGGCCCTTGATGAGGCCAAGGCAATTATCGAGAAGAGTGAGCGTAAAGACGAGGTAGCAGAGCGAGATGGGTTGAGAAGGATTAGTTTAGGGGCTGTGGTAATGTTGAGGCGGCAAGTGGAGAAGCTGGAGAAGCTAAGGGGTCTGGAGTTTGGCGATTCGTGAGAATCGGATGATTATGGATAGCTCATGGAAAATGAAACGGCGAAAATAGCGATAGTGGGGTCATGGGAGCAGCATTGGAATTGGTGTCTGGCTTAGTGATATAAAGA
The DNA here is from genome assembly GCF_001692895.1 of Cenococcum geophilum 1.58. Lineage (NCBI taxonomy): Eukaryota > Fungi > Ascomycota > Dothideomycetes > Gloniales > Gloniaceae > Cenococcum > Cenococcum geophilum. The sequence goes on from NW_027137605.1 coordinate 476,363, forward strand.
TGGGATGGGGTGGCTTTGTGGATTTACATATACCATGCCAATGTTTGGCGAAAATGGAAGGCCGCAATGCCTGCGCATATTCAGTAGTTAGATGACAAGGTGTCTGGCTCAAGCTCACGAGCTCAGACTTTGTTGAATAGAATTATTTATAATCTGGGACTTTTAGTCGGCATTAATGTAATCATTGTATTAGTTTTATGGATCTGTTTCCAGTAGATAAAGTTCTCACTTAATCGTTGGTGGAATAGGCGGAAGATGCGAGATATCCCTCAGCATGTTGAAATTGGTCCTAGGCTTATCGATAAGAAGTAGCCGCTTAGATTGGCTGAATTTGATAACGTGTTTGATCACTCATCCGACACCCCAGTCCCTACTATCACCAAGACGTATCTTCGTACGATTGATCCACCACAACGCCATAATTCAATTAAAAATCTATCTAGCTGTTTCCTTAACCCTAGAACATTGACAAATTGTATGGCTTTGTATATAACAGTTACTACACGTTGGGATGTCTGGATGACTGGGGTGTCTGGATGAGTGGTGAAACACGTTACGCGTTGTTTTTTGGTTCTGGTGTTCGTGCACGGGCCTTATTATCTTAGGCCGAGAGAAATCCGGGGAATAAATGAAGAGAATTTCTACCGTGCGGTATTTGTAAGGAGGAATAGATGGATTACTCACAGCTACGCCCTGCGCCTGTGACGAGCGGATTCCTCGTGTTCCAGTGGCAGCTCGTCTTCATCACGCAATTGGGCCTTTTGTCAGCCAGTCAGCCCTGATTGGCCAATCTCGCAACAGTCCAGGGTGACAACCGTCGGGAATAGTGCCATGGCATCATAACCGCGACTCTTGACCATGAGGGGAACGTCAAGCCATACACCCTATGATGACTGAAGCCCGCCCATTTCTAATCCTCAGGTACATATATAAGACGCTCGAGTACGGCTAGAAGACCGCCATATACAATCTCATCTGCATATTCACTTTACTCCTCCATTGACCTCGCAGCACAGTAGGCCTTCGCGACCTCATCAGCACTCGAGATACATCCGTCCACTTCCACCATCACGTTCGCCAGATCAGCGCTCCGAGCTCTGGGCAGATCTTCTACTATCTCAAGACAATCTCACCATAGCACACTTCTCAAAGCCGCCATGACGACCGCCGCACCCCTTCAACCCACCCCCGCCCACCAGTCCGAACCTACCTTTTACTCCACCCCGCGCGCAACCAACGAAGGCATCACCATCCCGCGGGGTCCCGTAACATCTACCCTCTCCTTCTACGCGCCTCCCACCGATGGCTCCAAGCCCTTCAACTACGTCGAGACGCCCCCAGCCGGGCAACCCCAACGCAACTTTGGCGAAGCCTTCGAACCCGTAACGATCCAGGACCTGCGCGGGCACGAAGCGGACTTCAACCTTGACAACAACGCCTTCGCCACGCTGTCCAACATCCCCTCCGCCGAGCACGCCTTCACCGACGACGCCCGCATCCGCGACATCTACTACCCGGAAGTGGAGGAGCTGATCCTGGAGCACGTCCCCGGCGCGACCAGAGTCCTGCTCTTCGACCACACCATCCGCCGCTCCACTCCCGGCGCCTCGCGCGCGCCCGTCACCAGAGTCCACATCGATCAGACCCCGGCCTCCGCCGAGGCGCGCGTGCGGCACCACCTCCCCGACGAGGCGGAGCAGCTGCTGCGCGGCCGCTACCGCATCATCAATATCTGGCGCCCGCTGAACGGGCCGGTCGTCGCGCACCCGCTCGCTGTTGCGGACAGCGCTAGCGTGCGGGACGACGACTTGGTCGGTGTCGAGCACCGCTATCCGGATCGCGTGGGCGAGACGGCCGGCGTGCGGCACAATGCGGGACAGCGCTGGTGGTACTGGAGCGGGATGCGCAATGAGGAGAGGCTGTTGCTGAAGTGCTTTGATTCGGATGAGACTGTCGGGCGGTGGGGTCGTGTGCCGCATACGGCGTTTGTGGATCCGAGGACGCCTGAGGGGGCTGTGGGGAGGGAGAGTATTGAGGTTAGGGCGTTGGTGTTTGGGTAGTGTGAGATGGTTTGGGGGATGGGGTTGGTTGATAAGTGGTTTAGTTGTGGGGATAGGGTTATAGGGATATAGGGAGTATGGACTGGGCTGTGGTTTAGCTTGCATTTAGCCGCATTTAGCTTGTATAGAATGGTAATGATTATGGATGATATCCCAACGCCTGGACATCCCGCGCTAGGTCAATTGTGTTTCCAGACCGCTGTGTTTCGAGAATCACATTATCACATACTCGCAATCTAGAAGACGCAGCTTGCGGATACTTCAGCCAACACCACACGCAACCCTCGCACCAGCTATCAGCCCATCTCCCCTCAGACCCATGTTAGCCTCATCTCGCACTCTTCCCAGACTATCACACCCACACGCTTCTAAAGTCCCATGCAACAACATCCAAAGACAATTCTCACAATTCTCGTCACTATCTCCACGCTTCGTCTCCAGAGGTGGATTCCCCTTCACCTCTTCATGCCAAAAAGGGAAAATTATTCCACGGGGGTATTAACTACAAACCAGAAAACCCTAGAAAGAGGAAGAAGAAAAATCAGGCTTTACTGTCTAGATTATAACCCCCTACTAAGAATACTAAGGGGCGAGATACATCGTCGCAAAACGCGAGTTGGATTTTGAAACGTATCGTAGATTTTGGACCAAAACTAACCGACTACCCATGTCAACTCCCAACGAAAGAGGAGATACATCACGTGATACACCATTGTCACCGACCTTAGTAATTAGGCCAGGTCTTAAAGTGATACTGCCAGGAGGGGTTGATATGTTTGATTTCTCATTCACAAGACCCTCCTTGGCAAAGTGCGCCACCAACTGAATGCGGCTTCCTGAGAAGAGCTTCTGTCAACTACCACCAATAGCTCGACCATTCGACAACATAATCGAGCACTTCATCTATATGTGAACTTCATTATCTTGTTAACGTCGAGGTCTTTATCGACAAGATCTGAACACTTTCAAGGAATCAGGTACATTGCAATCGCACGAAGTTTCACGAACGGTTAGCCGCATGAGGCTTCGCCAGCTCATCTATTGAATCTCAGTACTCATACTTGGCGTCTTGAAAATTTTGCAATTAATCGTCTTTCCCATTTCTATCTTTCCTATGGCTGATCCAATTTCTATCATAGGACTAGTTGATCTAGCATTTGGCAAGTGCTTGCAGTTGTATGACTTTTTCAGCTCGGTTGCAGATGCGGGAGAAGAGATCAAGCACTTTGTATTGCAGCTTGAAGACTTCAAAAAGATTTTCCCTTTCACCAGAAGTTATGCTGAACAGCTTGCGAGTTCGCCGCCGTCTGCGGGGGGCGCTATAGCTCAGGAAGTGCTCTTGCCGATGTTACGAGCATGTGTAGTAGATTTCCAAGTAATCTACGATACTGTCGAAGGACATAACCCCAGGAACCTGTCTGCTATAAGGCGTTTGGGTAAAAACGTTTCTTGGGTATTGGATCAAGCCGTAGTGCTTTCATTAAACCAAACCCAAACGGTTTAAACCATCTTATTAGACGTTTGATTGATATTAAACTAAGTTTGTTTAGTTTAATAACTATTAATTAAACTAAACCCAATTAATCTGGTTTAACAATTAATTGCTTATATTACTCTAGCTATAAGCCTATAGCTACAAACCTTCGCGTAGGCCTAATTTTAATAGTATAAGCGCCTTAATTATGTTAGGCTTAAGGCTATTGCGCTTATCTATAGAGATATTAAGAGCGTCGCTAAACTTGCGCTTTAAGTCGCTACTTTCTGGCGGCGCTATAGTAAGATTAAGAGCTATTAAACTAAGTATAGGATACTTATTACGACGGTTAAACTACCAGTTAATTATATTAATATTAATCTTTATTCTATTGCTTTTTACCAGCCTCTTAATAACTAGGCTATTAAAATAGCAATTAATCTCTTTAGTAATAGGATCTCTTACCTCCTTACCCTAATTAGAATTACTGTTTTTAGGCTAATACTTAGTATAAGGCTTTTACTTGCGTAGCGAGCTGCGTATAGCTATTACCTTTAGTATAGAAGGCCTGCTCTTAAGTAAAGCATAAGCAAACTCTTTAAAGTCGTCCTTAATAGCTTCTTGCTATTTAGGCCTTAAAGCCTAATACGTCTTAAACTACTAAAACTTCCTACTAGGATGGAGAAGAACAGCTACTTAGTAAGCTGGTGTTATATTACTAAGGCTATAGTAGTAGTTAAGTTTCTCCTATATAAGCTCTACTATAGTAATAATATACTTATTTATATACTTATTAGCTACTAGCCTTACTTTTTACTTCTCTATAAAGGTTAAGAGGCTATTAAGCTTTATAAGCCACTGCTAGAGAGAGCTAGTATTACTATAAATACCACGATACTCTAGTTTAAAGGTTACTTTAGCTAGAGGCTCTAGTATCTTCTTAATATTATATAGAGCCTCCTAGTAATTAGGCAGGAGTTAATTACTAGAGATACTATAATTAGAGGTTAATTTCTATATTTTAGTATACTTATTAATAGTAGGGCGCAAGCGGAGACCTATTTAAAAAAGATTTTATTAGCGAGATCTTAATCTATCCCTAAAAAATAGGCTTAGTATTAAGGCTTATTATAAAACCTAATTAATTAATTAGGCTTAGCTTTAGAAGGTAAAATAGCGGCTATTAATTATATAGCACGTATTTAAGTTAATCTAAGTTACTAGCTAGTAACTTACTTACTAACTAGCCTTCTTATGTACTAAAATTAAGAGCTGTAGCTAAACCTTATATTAACCTTTAAGGGTAAAAATAAGGTCCTAGTATATTTTACTAGGCAGTTTACCTACTATATTTAATTATCTTATAGGTACTATTCCATCTTATAGCGTTCTCTTTAATAAGTAAGTATAGGTAAAGGCCTTAATTGTTATTTATGGCCTTTTAAGCATTACAGAAGGCCTCCCTATATTATAGTATTATTATAGCGTAGATTACTAAGTTATAAAGTATGCTAATAGGACCTTTCTAGCGCTAGGCTTCGTGTTACTTTTAAATAGCCTTCTCTTCTACTTATTTAGCATATATCTCCGCTATAAACTACTCTACTTCTTTATTACTACGTATATTCTAAGAGGCTGCTTCTTTTACAGAGTATAAGGAAGCCTTTATATATATATTACTATATAGGCTATTTTTTACTATAAGGTTAATTATATAGCAGCTATATTAAAGCCAGAAGAGCTTTTAATCCTTATTTAGATAGTTATAGAAGTGCTATATAAAAGTGTTATTGTTTAACGTATTATTTATAGTAGTATATATAATATAGGATATAATATTATAGGATTATATTGTAACGGAGCCTTATAGTAGAGACTACGGTAGACTTGTTAATGGGCTAGGTATATAGGTATTGCAAGTAAGTTAACAACGTAATAATAACTAGTAGAGTGGTTGCCTAACAGATTAACTCTAATTATATTCTAAGAATTACTATAAGGAAGAAACTATCTAGGTAGGGACTAAGGGTCCTTAAATACACAACCGTACTCCTAAGAAAGTCGTTACTCTATCTACTCTATTTACTCTATTTGCTCTATCGCAGATCTTATAGATTATATAGATCACATAAATTACATTACATAACTCTGCTTACTATTTCTCGTTATATAGTTCTACGGGTTCTATCCTAGACCGTGCTTATATTAACTAACTAGCTTCTTCTAACTTCTCTCTAAGTAGTTATAATATCGTACTTAAAGCGTCCGTAATACCATCTCCCTCCTCTCTATCTTTATCCTTAAAGATACCTAATATCTCTAAGTTGTTTACTAGAGGTATAATACCTATCTAATTAATTTAGTTAATATTATTACTTATAATGCCTAAAGCACCTTCTCCTTCTTTAACTCTTCGTTATATGCGTACAGTCTCTTCTATACTGTTACTTAGTAAAGTAATACTATCTCCATGTTCTTATTATGCAAAAGAGGGGTTAGTTTATATTGCGTTAGCGAGTCCCTTATCTTAACAGCCCTCTTTTTATTTAGAGTGCACTAAAGCAAACGTTTAATCGTCTTGCGATATTCGCTCTATTTCTAATACTAAGTATACGCGTCTTATAACTCTTAATAGTCTCTAAGTTCCCTAAGTAATTTGTTATAGGGTTTTATGTTTAATCTGCCGCTGCAAAGCTTAATAGTAAGCTATCCTCGGCGCTACTTACAGTTTAGCGTGCCTTAGAAGAGTCTATACATGTCCTTAAAGCTTAACGTCTAGCTTACGCTTATCTTTAGCGTTTAGAACGTATCTATAAAAAGGTTTGTTTAAAGGAGTAAAAATTTATTTAATAAGGTTTATAGAAACTTAGTAATAAAAAAACAGATTCTCTTCTAATAGAGAAGGAAATAACTCTAAGTAGTTTGGCAGTCGCTCTTCCTAGGTCCCCCTTAGGTAACTTGTTCTTTAGCAATTTCTCTTTATTAATATTGCCTAACCTTTTTTCTTTTAATACTTCTATACCTTTCCTATAGCGTTCTTTAGGTTCTCTAGTGGTTTCTAGGTAGTCTTATTATAGCCTATCCACTTTACTTTATACTATATTTTATTGTCTATATCCTTATGACTAATAATCTTTAAAACTTGCTATTTATCTTCTTCTCGTCCTTTATATGTATCTGCCTTATAGATTAGCGGTTTAACATTCCTATATACTAGCTCTAGCATTGCGATGTGCTATATAGGGTAGATCTTTATTCTAGCTAGTAGGTTTAACTTAAATATAACTGGTAAAATTTTTTATATAATTTTAAAAGGTCCTAGTCTAACGTAGTCTAACTTCTTACTTGGTTGTTAACTCTTAAAATTTTTGTATAGTAGCTATACTTTATCTCCCTCCTTAAGATCTGGTCCCTTAGATCTCTTAGCATTATAGTACTTTTTTATCCTTTGCTGTACTACCTTAGCTATTTCCATAAGGTCTGTATAAAGATTTATTAAACTCTTTATTCTTTGCTTAGCTGTGCTACTTATCTTCTTTGCTTAACGTAGCGATAATAAGGTCCTTGGCTTATATCCGTAATTTGCCTTAAATAGTAACGTACCTATTTCTTCTTATAGTGTTGCATTATATGCAAACTGTGTAACTGGTAATAGTAATACCTAATTATTCTGTGTATAATTAATATAATGCCTTAGATACTATTCTAGTGTCTAGTTTAATCTTTTCGTTTAACCGTCTATCTATAGATAATATGCGGTAGAAGTTACTGCTTAAACTCCTTACTCTGCTAAGAATACTTCCTAGAATACTGCTATAAATCTTAGATCTCTATCTAATATAATCTTACTTAGTGCTCTATGTTTTATAAATACTTCTTTAATATAGATTCTAGTAATATCTTCTGCTGATATTTCTTCTAAATATGCTATAAAGTATCCCTACTTTATAAGCTTGTCTATTATTACTAAGATCGCGTTATAATCTTGTCCGGTAATAGGGTCTCTTAACTTTAGTAACTTAACGATAAAGTCCTATAATATAACCTCCTATAGTCTCTCTAGTATTTTAATAGGTTATAGCTCTCCGTATAGCTTATACCTCATTAGCTTATTCCTTTAGTAATTTAAATATTCTTTTATAACTTACCTGGCTAGTCCCTAGATTCTATTAATAATATACTCTTTTTAAAGTCTTAACACTAAGCCTATAGCTCTATTATGTCCTTAAGTTGGTCCTCTATAAAATAACCTAATAAACTCCTTTATAATAGATCTTGGTATATACATTACTTCTTAATTTTCGTATTACTCTAAGTCTAAATCCTCTATTTATACGTCTAGGATCTTTTATATTTAATTACTCTCTAGTAATTTATAGATCTTTTCTTCTTATATTACTGTAATCTTTAGATAATTATACCTAATTAATTTATCTGTATCTTTCCGCAGCAAAGCCCCTAATAGCTTTTTATTATTTTATAGTTTAGCCTTTCTACTTAGAGCGTCTGCTCGTGCATTTTCTGTACCCTTAGTATGCTAAATCTCGAAATGGTATTCTGTAAGCATCTCCGCCTATTTAACCTATCTGTAATTAAGTTCCTTCGTTATTAGAAACCCTATTAGGTTCTTATAATCTATCTTAACTATAAATGGTTTCTCTATGCCTTGTAAGAATAATCTCTATTTCTTTAGTACTGCAACTATACCTAATAACTTCTTATTGTAGATATTATAGTTTAGTTTCGGTAGTGTTATCTTTTAACTATAATATACTACTAGGTGCCATCCATCTTAATGTTTCTATAGGAAGTACGCTCCTAGTGTATAGTCTAATGCATCCGTTTTAACTACTATCTCTAACTATGGTTAATAGATTTTAAGAACTGGTTCTTAGGTAAATAACTGTTTAATTTCCTTAAATAGTTCCCTTTATTCCTCTCCCTATACCTATAGTTCTTCCTTTTTCGTTAATCTTATAAGTGGCTTAATATTTCTTAACTATTAAGCTATAAACCTTCTGCAGTAATTGCAGAACCCTAGGAACGACCTTAACTGTATTACGTTCTCTGGTTCTTACCAATTCACTATAGCCTTAATCTTCTTTAGATCTATACTAAGTTGGCCTAGTTTAATAATAAATTTAATAAAATCGGTCTTCCTGGTAAAGAACTCGCATTTCTTAATTACTACTAGCATTTGTTCTTCTTATAGTCTCTTTAAGACCCATTTAACGTATTCTCTATATTCTTCCTTACTTATTAAGTAGATAATAATGTCGTTAAGGTATACTATAATAAATTCATCTAAATATTCTCTTAATATATTGTTAATACGCTTCTAGAACGTTGCTAGTGCGTTTATAAGCCTAAATTGTATAACTAATAGTTTATATAGTCCTTCCTTTAACCTAAAGGCTGCCTTTTATTTGTTACCTTTCTTAATTCTAATCTAATAGTACGCCTACCTTAGATCTATCTTTATAAAGATTTGCGCATTACTAATCCTATTTTAGATTTTGCTAATTAAGGGTAAAGGATACCTATCCTTTCTAATAATGCTGTTTAACTACCTATAGTTAATATATAGCCTAAGTTTTCCATTCTTCTTTGGTATAAATAGTACTGGATATTCTGCTAATAACTATAATGGTCTAATATATCCCTTTTAAAGATTTTCTTAGACAAACTCCTTAAGTGCTTATAACTCTTTTTCTGTTAACTTATAGGTTAGGTAGAACTTTAGACTTATTCCTAGTTCTAATTCTATCTTATAGTCCCATACTATATAATCTAATAGCTTTTTACTTTCTGGTGACTATAGCTTCTTACTATACTTGTGGTATCTTTTTAGTATATAGCTTAATCCTTAATTGGTTTCTTCGTATATCGCTTTAACTTAGTACTATACTAACTTAGTTTATTATTATATCTTATATCGTTATATATCTCTAATATTAACCTAACCTATAACCTAATCAATCTTTAGATTATATTCCTATAACTAAGGCATTCCTAATACTGCCTTATTATTCCCTAATAGTAATATATTAAAAGACATCTTAATTTATCTCCCTTTAATGGTTATCTAAATTGGTCCTATTTTAAGGTTAATAATACCTCCTCTATAGGCTATTGGATCTCCTAAAATTGTTACTAATAGATAAGGGTGCTCTTTTTACCTATATGGTAGCCCCATCCTTTTAACTGCTACTAGTAAGATATAGTTCCTTATTACTCCACTATCTACTAATGCTTCAAACTATTAATCTTACCATTTAATTTTTAGATTTAGGTGTTATCCTTAAATTCCTTTAAGGTCTAAGGCTCTACCACTGGCTCCCTCTAATCCTGTGGGCCTCTACTTTTTCTAACTATTAGCTATTTAATTCTATTGCACTTAGCTTATTCTTTAGCCAATACCTAGTTCGTTTTTTATCTTTAATATACTATAGACAGGTATCCTCTGGATATTCCTACTATTGTTATCTATTTAAGCATTCTTCCGTAAAAAATCTTCCTAGTTAAAGTATTAAGTCTCCTTCCTCTTAAACTTCTGCTGGATGCCAGCTGTATATATACTTAGCATTCCTATACTATTGTTTATCTGTTATCCAGTATATCCTTATAGGGTATTTCCAATTCCTTTCTTTCGGATTTTTGTGTATTTTGTATATATTATCTATATATACAATCCATAATAGTGTATAGTACGCTAGGTGCTTTAGGTTAACTCTTAGCTCGTTTTTATCCTTAAGTTTAAACCTTTATTATATTAATTTAAACGTTATAACTTCACTTATAGGTACTAAGACGCGTCTTTTACTTCTCTAGTCCTCTGATTATTCCTCTAGATCTTTTAATATTATAATTAATACTCCCTTAATATAGTTTATCGCTTTTTCCGTAATTAGGTGGTCTTAGATAACTTTTTCGTCTAACCATATATAGAAATCTTCCTACTCATCATTATATTGCTATCTATACCACTTTTAGTACAGCTATTAGAGTATATATAGTTTATTTATAAGGAAGTATCTTCTTATTATTATATTGTAACAGCCTTTTATATATCATTCTTTAAACCTAGTAGGAATCCCTAGATCCTCTTTATTTTCCAATTTAGTAAGCCACTTAGCTCTTAGTATGCCTATTCTTAGCCTATTAGTAATTCTTTATATAGGTACTCTGTCCTTTATACGTCCTATTATGCTAAATCTCTTATCTAGTTTCTTCTCTTGCTATAAGGTAATTCTTACTCTAAACTCCTCTATAGTTTCTTTCTTTTCGCGTCTTATAAGTAGATCCTTAAAGTTTTCTTACTTCTTAATCTTGGTATTAAACTTCCAATCTTTAGTCTGAACGTCTTATTTAACTAATAAGTCCTTTAAGTCTATATATCTGTCTCCTAGCCTAACCGCTATTTATATCGCAGATTCTCTAATCTATAAAGAAGCTCCTTACCTCTTATTTACGGGTGTCCTAATTTATACTCCGAATTCTTAATCCCTTAGATTCTTTAATCCTAAGCTTGCTTCTGACTTAAGCTTAACTCCAGCCTTAGTCTAACTAGGCTTTGTTAGTGTCCTTATCTTATCTTAAAAGTCCTAGATCTTACTTATCTTATCTTAAGAGTCTTATACCGTTAGGAATACTTATCCTAAGCTTATTTATATATTCTTAAACTAAGCTACTACTCTGCTCTATTAGTTATCGTTTATTATAGGTCTCTAAGCATGCCTTATCTCATCTTAAGAATCTTAGTCGTCTCTTATCTCGTCTTAAGAATCTTAAGCCTTTAGCCTTTTACCTTTATTAAGTAGTAAGCTAGCGCTAGCAGTTATTTACTCGCTTAATCATCTCTAAATATTACTCCTTCCGTCTTATAAAGTAATAGATGCCGTATCTAATGGTGTTATAATGCCCGTTACTAAACCTTACTCTATAGCGGTCTTAGTTTCTACCTCTATTGCGTTATTAAGGTTTAAATACCCCTAGTTAGTTCCTTTACTATCCTCATCGCTATTAATTAATAAGTACTCTAACTCTATTATTATTGTTGCTAATCTTTATCCGTATATTACTATAATATCTTAATCTAGCTTATAGAGTTAATCCTATTCTTTATCTAACTCTTTAGTTCCTTTAAGTCCTCTTAACTCTAGCTCTTATAGCTAATAGCTTATACTATACTTGGCGTCTTTATAAATTTAGTATACGTTATTATAATAAAACGCAAAACTTTTAATTAAACATTCTTTTATTCCTTACAGCGTACTATTATCCCTTTATATATATATGTTATATACTACTAGTCTAGTTCCCTTTACTATATAATAACCCTAACCACTTCTATAGTCTCTGGCGAAATAACCCTATTTTCCGCAATTTATATAAGCTCTATCTTTAAACCATTATTTTTGCTATAGAGTTTACTTAAACGTCTTCTATTACTAAGATCCTTGGTTTAGCCTATGCTCCTTAGTCCTATAATCGCTTAATCCTTAACCCCTAGGTTTCCATAGTTTCTTACTCTATCTCTTATAGGTCTCTTTAGTACTACTTAGGTCCATTAGCTTTGCGCTATACTATAGTTTCTAATTTAGCTTTAGTTGTTGCGTGTTCTATATCTTATATAACTATAGAACTCTATTCTAGCCCCTCTTAGCCTATTCCCTTTAGAAGATCCTATTATTAATTTTAATCGCTTAATCTATTAATTCCCTTAGGGTATCCATATCTTTTATTAGAATAATTACGTCCTAGACTTTAGCCTTAAGTCCCTATTTATACTATACTATAAGCGCCTTATTATTCCACTTAAGTTATATAGCTAGCGTCTAAAATTATATTATATACTTAATTGCTAAAGTTCGTTATATTAGGTCCTAAAGCTTTCTTTCCGCTATAGTTATCGCTTCTAGGTTCCTAAATATTTGTGTAAATTGCTTTGTAAATCCATTCTAGCTTAAAAACATAAACTGTACTTCTTAGTTTATTATTATTATTCCATTTACTTATATCTTTATAAGGTAAGGCTTAAACTATTTAAGTGCTCTTCCTAATAAGAATAATCCTGCATATACTACTTAATCCATAGTTATTGCCAGCTTTACTCCTTCTTGCGTAACCTTAAAGTATATTTACATAAAAAATCCTTTAAGCTTTAATCTTTCTCCTAAAAATCTTTTAATTAATAGTAACTTAACCTTTACTGCTCCTATTCTATTAATCCTATTTTTAAGTGCCGCATTATCTCCCGTTAACTGGTTAACTATTATTTATAACTATCCTATTATTACAGGTTGTTATAAGTTAGTGTTTACTATACTAGTGTCGTTACCTAATCCTGACGTAGTTGCCGCCGTTAATAGCATTATAGTAGCTGCTTTTGGTGGCATATTATTTAACTTATTAAAACCGTAACCGTGGTAGTAATTATATAATAGAGCCTTGTAGTAGAGACTACGGTAGACTTGTTAATAGGCTAGGTATATAAGTATTACAAGTAAGTTAACAACGTAATAATAACTAGTAGAGTAGTTGCCTAATAGATTAACTCTAATTATATTCTAAGAATTACTACAAGGAAGGAACTATCTAGGTAGGGACTAAGGGTCCTTAAATACACAACCGTACTCCTAAGAAAGTTGTTACTCTATCTGCTCTATCTACTCTATTCACTCTATTGCAGATCTCGCAGATTATACAGATCACACAGATCACATCACGTGACTCTGCTTACCATTCCTCGTCACATGGTTCCACGGGTTCCATCCTAGACCGTACTTGTATTAACTAACTAGCTTCTTTTAACTCCTCTCCAAGTAGTCGTAATATCGTACTTAAAGCGTCCGTAATATATATAGTGGCAATTATTATAGAAGTAATGTTCTTACTAGTATAAGGTCCTAGAAGTATATAAAAGGTAATTAAAAGGTTTTATAGCTTCCCATTCTAATTAATAAAATGCGCCTTAATACTAAGGAATATAACATAGTTGGGCGATGTCTAGATATTAAGTATAAGGCTTATATTAGAGGTTATAGTATAAAGAGCGTATTTAATGCGCTTACTTATAATCTTTATATCTTTAATTACCTATTTAGAAACTATTGCTAATAATATAGGGTGTAGGCTTATAGCTATAGGGTTAAGTAGGCTAATAAGGCGAATAAGGCGCTCTAATAAGGCTCTAGTAAAAGAGATATTATTTAAGACTATAAAGGTAATAAGGTATTTACGGTATTAGTAGAATTTAACTTAATAAGTAGGTAAACCTTTAGTTATAATAATGTCCTCCTCTTTATAGGGTTCTTCTCCCTACCTATTAAAGCTATAGGTATTAACTATATAGCTAATTACGTGCGATATAGAGGCTGCTAATCTAACTATAGAAGGGATTACTCTATGGCCTTTCCTATTAGCAGGTTTCGTATAAGAGATTATAGGCTTATATTTATAGTAAAGCCAGTACTATTACTGCTTTATATCTTATACTAGAGTACTATACTACTAGACCTAGGCTCTACGCCTATAAGAGGTCTTGCTATTAAGCTATAGAGCAAGCTAATAGCTAACTGTATTTTTAGGCCTAAAGATAAAGCTATCTACGCTATATATTGGCTGCCTTAGATATAAACTGCCCTCTATAGAAAATAGCAAAGGCGTAGATTAATTAGAAATATTACCAATTAATATATCTAAAGGCATTAAGTAGGAAACCTAATTAACTAAGGTAAACACGGTAAAGAAAGGGGCTATAGAGGCAGAATAGAAGAGTCTTTAGTAGGGAGGCTGTACGAGGCTTAAAGGATTTTAACGCCTCTAATACCTATAGCTATTAGCTCTCTACTATCCTAATAGAGCTTTATTTCTACTAAGAGATTAGTTTCTAAAGCAACTAGCTTATAGTAAGGGCAGAAAGGCTGTTCTAGCAATTTATTAAACCAATAGACAATTAATTTGGTCCAATTAGTTTATTTAATTAGTTTAATCTATATTAAACAAACCTTAATTAGACCAAATTAATTAAACCAAACAACCGTCGATAAGGGTCCGGTTTGATGAAAGCACTGGATTGAGCGCAGATTCAAGAACTTTTAAGGAGGCTGGATGCTACAAAGTTGAACTTGTCTCTTGCCCTTCAAATTTCTGGCAGGTCAGTAATCCTTAATTCTATTTGTACTGCCCACCATCGAGAGGCATGTTATTGATTTAGATGGTAGGCAAAATGTAAGCTTTGCAGTGTGTGGGAATTGAACGAGCAACTTTATTGTAAATCTATGGAAATCAAGTGGTATAAATACATGAGGAAGGTGTAAGAAATAAGATGAAAGGGGGTACCAATGCGTAGCTAAAACAGGGTGATACGCAGTCGAGACGGGGTGGTACGCTGGTGAGACAGCGTACTGTTTTGGCAGGGTACTGATACCGGTAGTCGGTTACACAAAATAATGTCTCTATCGAACAGCAAGTTGGTTAAATCATGGACACCCAAGACAAGCTCTATGCTGAGTTGCGGCGAGCTCTCCAATTATTTACCCCATTTCTCCAGAGATCCATTGAGCAACAATTTGGGAGATATCAGAACTCAAGCATGGAAAGCGAAGTTCGCTTGGAAGATCTATCAGAATCTATGTTAAGCGACTTCCCCTCCATGTTCAATATGCCAAACGCAGCACCAAGAACTCCCCTGGAGGAAAAGGAAACGGTTGCTGATCCTGACGATACGGAGGCTTAAAACATGCCCGAAGTTCCTAATACACCAGCAACCAACGATCCGGGCGGTGATACAAATCCCAGGTTGCTAAGGTCCATGTAAGTAAAAGTTTAAATAAAGGAGTCGTAGATCCACAATAGCTGACATGTATCATTTGGTATAAATCACCATCAATGAAAGCGATCCTGAGGTTGCAGAAGCTTTAAAGCGCTTCAAGGAATTATCAACCGATAAGCCGGGATTGTCTCTCGGAAATACCAGCTCGGCATTCTCTTCGACTATTACTGATGTGCTTAAGGAAGTAGAGCAAGCGAAATGGAAATTCAGCAAAGGTTCGAACATAGTTTCAAAAGGTTCAAAATTAACTGATCAAATACGCTCCGGAATGGATGTGTGGACGAACATTCTCCCTCCCGAGTTAACCGCTGCCTTTTGGGGAAGCTACAGAATTCTACTCCAAGTAAGATAGCTTCAATGACCATTTACCTCAGTAACTAATTGCTTCTAAATGCATCAAAAACATCTATGAACACCCTTAACTCCATGGTCGAGGGCTTTGCGGAGACGAGCGATGCAATCAGGATATGTCAACGCGAATACGACTTGTATCCCGCACCAGAAATACGCAATGCAATGACGAAGCTATACGTTGCGGTGCTTGAACTCGCGAGAGAAGCACAAACCGTGATGTTGAGAAGTTCTTCACGATGGGTATTGGATTCGTTGTCAGCCCAAGACTCTGCCATCACAAAGCTTCTTACGAAGATCCAAAAGCAAACCCAAGCGATCATGCAAGAGGTGGAATACCAACAGCGATTGGAAATGCGGGACATGAGTTCAAGGGCCCGAAATATTGAAAGAGATCAGCAGAAGATTTTGGCTGGCATCAAAAATCAGAAAAAGATTCTGGAGTCTTTACAGGAACAACAGAAGATTATGTCCATGATCAAGACCCAACAGGAAATCCTCCAAGGAGTACAGCAACTACTCTTTAGAATTGGAGGATAAGGCCCATTGATATGCAATCACCACGGTCTTGGAAACATTTTACTTTCAACGGAAACCACCAACGCGTTTTGCGGATTGGGATGAATCCCTTTCATACTGATACTCTCTTATTCTTTGTATGGAGATTTCACACCCTGGCCCCGACGGCGACGAGCAAGAGCTCTTTAACGGAAATTGTCGCATGATATGTAAACGTCCTAAAATCGCGTATATATAATAGTCTCTAATCTTCGTATTCAAGACAATATAACAAATGAAACCACTATACATTACTAAAAAGCATAAAAATGCAGATGAAGGCACGAGCAATTAATTAGTCTGTGCATAGCTGAGGCGGGGCGATGCGCTTGGACCTCGTTTTGGTATTAATACACAACACAGCTTCGGCTTCCCTTTATTTACTTGTACATAATACTTCTCTTTGGGGAATCCCAGAGCTCGGCTACACTTGCCTGATCAGCGAAAGGGTTTGGCCAAGCCTGCTGCCTTCGGCTCAGCCCCTCCTTCTGGGATCCTTCACGCCATAGATAAGCCAGTCGCAAAGCTCTATGTACCCGGGGAATATCTACCAACTACTCGTAATAGCACGCCAAGAGCTGTGTGCGGTACAATGGCGTTCGGCGCCCCAAGCTCGATGCAGCCCCGCTAGCCAGGCGAGCTGCGAAACCCACCTCAGTGCTTGTGCCTCAGCCATCCTCCGTCGCCATTTATTAGTATCTTCTCACCCTGTACTCTGGATAAAAATCTTCCAGCCTAAATGGCAGAAGCTCTCGCCGTAGTTGGCATCGCTGCCAACATAGTCCAACTCGTCGACTTCGGCTCTAAGATCTTACATCGGCTTAACGAGTTTCAATCCAATGTAGGAGATGTTCCAGAATCCTTTCGTCACATCAAGGCCGAGCTACCTGTGCTGCTTGACGCCCTTCAACGGACAAAAGAGGCGATCGAAGCTGGCTCTGTTGGAGATGAGACCAAGAACACCCTCTGCCCTACTATTAATGGCTGTCTGGAACAGATAAAGTCGCTTGATGAAGTGCTTCTGAAAGCATTACCAACATCAGGTGACTCGTGGATAAAGAGAAGTGGGAAGGCGATCCTGAGCCTGCGTTACGACTCAAAGGTAGAGAAGATAACGGCCATTGTCAAGAAGTATATTCAGACTCTCACATTCTACCATGCTGCTGGTATTGAGGCAAGGGGAAATCCTCTTTTATGTATCAAAGTCTTATGCTTACCGTCTTTCCCAGACTATCAAGCAAGCCGAACTGCTAAAAGGACTTCCTTCTGCAAAATATGCTGCTTTTAATTCATATAAGCAGAACGACCCTCGTCCGGAATGTCTCGAAGGTACTAGAGTTGAGATTCTCAGGCAGATTCAGGATTGGGGGGAGGATCGCAGTGGCAAGTACATCTTCTGGCTTAGTGGCATGGCCGGCACGGGTAAGTCCACCATCGCTCATACGGTTGCCCACCGCTTTAGTGAGAAAGGACTTCTTGGAGCAAGTTTCTTTTTTTCTAGAGGCCGCGAGGACCTGCGTAGCGCGGCTAAACTATTCACTACCCTTGCGGTTCAGCTGGCAGATGCGCTCCCTGGCCTCAAAGCCCACGTCTGCAATGCCATCACCAAGCGTGGCGACATTGGCGGACAAGCGCTGCGTGATCAGTGGAGACGTCTTATCCTTGAGCCCCTTAGGATGTTGGAGGAGAATCTACCTCCACTTTCGAGCCTCGTTCCATCATCGAGCCTGGTTGTGGTGATCGATGCCCTAGATGAGTGCGAGGGCGGCCGGGACATTCAGGAGATCCTCGGACTCCTCACCGAGGCGAAGGATCTATCAATGGTACGGATCCGAGTTTTCATAACCAGCCGACCAGAAATACCAATTAGCCTTGGTTTCAATAACATGTCCCAAATCGTTCATCATGACGAGATCCTCCATTCCATCCCTCGGTCGCTTATCAAGCGTGATATCTCTATTTTCTTAAGGCATGAGCTAGTCACAATTAGGGAAAAGCACGGGATTGGAGGAGATTGGCCGGATGAGGAAGACATCCAGAAACTCATTCGGAGAGCCGATCGTCTATTCATTTACGCTGCGACAGCATGTCGCTTTCTCTACAATAGTGCATTTCCGAAGAAACGCCTCTCTGAGATGCTTAAAGTCAAGTCCATTAGCCATTCATCCACCAAGGAGCTCGACGAGATGTATAAACTTGTTTTACGGCAATCAATCGCCCGTGGCAGCGATGAAGACACAGAATATCTGGCTATACTATTCAAGCAGATTGTTGGATCGATTATCATCCTGTCTGATATGCTTTCCGCCGCCGCTCTCGCCGAACTGCTTAAACTATCACCTAGTCAGAAGGAAGATATGCAAGAGATGCTAAAACATCTGGGCTCAGTCTTAAATGTCCCGGATGACGAAACCTCTCCTCTCCAACTGTTCCACCTTTCCTTTCGCGACTTTCTTCTGAACAAGACAAGGTGTCAAGATCCTCTCCTTGACAAGGGAGGGTGTACAGACCCTCAGCTCTGGGTCAACGAGGAAGCGACGCATAGTGATCTGTTCGCGCGCTGTCTCGATCTCATGAAAGGCCATCTAAGAAAGGATATGTGCGATCTGCAACAGCCAGGAGTCCTCGCTTCCGAGCTAGAGTACAATAAGGTAGAGAGCTGCCTTCCTCCAGCGGTCCAGTATGCGTGTCGCTACTGGGTCGCTCATCTTCAAGGAGCCAAGATCGGCCTGTATGACGATGATGTAGTACATAAATTCCTCCAGAAACACTTTCTTCATTGGCTTGAGGCCCTTAGCCTGATGCGGAAGACTTCTGAGGGCGTTCTAGCGATAACTTCTTTGGAGTCTATCATCACAGTAAGTGAAGCTAACGGAGGTTAGACGGACTCTAGCTAACACGTTAAGGCTAAAGAAAACCCTGGTTTCCACGCATTCATTTACGATGCAAAGCGGTTCACTCTACACAGCCGAACAATAATCGAAGAGGCGCCTCTCCAAATATATAGTTCAGCTCTCATCTTTGCACCAGAGATGAGCGTTATTCGGGGACAATTTAAGGACCAGATTCCGGATTGGATCCGCCGATTGCCAAAGGTGCAAAAAGAATGGAACTCTTTAGAGCAGACGCTCGAGGGCCATTCGGACTGGGTCAGAAGCGTGGTGTTCTCACCTGACGGTAGCAAGCTGGCATCAGGATCAAACGACGGGACAGTGCGGGTATGGAATATCGCCACGGGACAAGTCGAGCGAACGCTCGAGGGCCATTCAGGCGAGGTCTACAGCGTGGTGTTCTCGCCTGACGGTAGCAAGCTGGCGTCAGGATCAGACGACAAGACAGTGCGGGTATGGAATGCCGCCACGGGACAAGTCGAGCGGACGCTCGAGGGCCATTCAGGCCTGGGTCGGAAGCGTGGTGTTCTCACCTGACGGTAGCAAGCTGGCGTCAGGATCAGGCGACAAGACAGTGCGGGTATGAATGCCGCCACGGGACAAGTCGAGCGGACGCTTGAGGGCCATTCAGTCGCGGTCCAGAGCGTGGTGTTCTCACCTGACGGTAGCAAGCTGGCGTCAGGATCAGATGACAAGACAGTGCGAGTATGGAATGCCGCCACGGGACAAGTCGAGCGGACGCTCGAGGGCCATTCACGCTCGGTCTACAGCGTGGTGTTCTCACCTGACGGTAGCAAGCTAGCGTCAGGATCATACGACAAGACAGTACGGGTATGGAATATCGCCACGGGGCAAGTCGAGCGGACGCTCGAGGGCCATTCAGGCTCGGTCTACAGCGTGGTGTTCTCACCTGACGGTAGCAAGCTGGCATCAGGATCACACGACGGGACAGTGCGGGTATGGAATATCGCCACGGGACAAGTTGAGCGGACGCTCGAGGGCCATTTAGACGGGGTCTTAAGTGGGGTGTTTTCACCCGATAGCAGTAAGTCTTATTTGATCTACTCGGTAGATAGTTCAAAGCGTTGGGTGACTCAAAATGGGTCAAGGATCTTATATCTTCCTTTAGATTATAGACCAGGTTATATTACTACTAAGGGTAGTACGCTAGTAATTGGAGATAATACTGGTCGGGTTATAAGTATAATGTTTTACTCAGATGCTAAAGTAGAAACTATTTAGATATATATCTTTCTAAAGAAAGGGTCCGGAGGGGCTTGGCTATTATTAAAGATTAGTAGTTCTAGCACCTTCTAGGCAACCCCGCGGCTCGCTCAGGTGAAAGCAATTAGACCAACCTATTGTCTTGTTCACCTAGCTATTAGCCTATCGTAAAGCCTTACCTACGCTAGATCGGTATCCGCTCCGCTTTTTGCCGTAAAATGTACCACCGCAAACATACCGCGCCGAGAGTTCCGTGTGGGAATTTACGAAATATCCACTCTCACAGGCTTATCCTCCTTGTTATACGCAACTAAGCGTTGTACTTCTATCTTCTGATGTCCACCACCGCTGAGATTAGAATTACCGTCGCTCGAGCGTTGGCCACTGTCGTCAGAGAGCTCGCTATCCTCGGGGTGGACAGCTTTATCATTGGCAGCTTTACCGAGTGGAGTTTGTCTTTGAATCAAGGTAAGCACCGCTTGCTTGCGTAGCTGTTCGGCTGGTTAAGAGACCAGATGCATCGCAAAGGAAGATCTAGATTAACAGCCATAAGTCTAGAGCCGACTGCTTTATGCTTTAGTATCCTTCCAGTATGCTCTAATAAACTACTTATTTATACCCTTATCGCCTCCAACCTTCGTAACTAAATGCTCGGTGGGGATATAGACAACTTCCAATCGTGTATAAAGTAGGGCATGTATCTCCTTGTAGCCGATAGGAAGCTAAGAATTCAAGTAATTGCCGGAATGCATCTGATGCTTTGCGTTGGAACTTTATTTTGGACCTGTAACGGTGATATCAGTTAAATAACGCGCTGTGCGGATGTAGCGCAACTCCTGTAGAGCGACACCTCTTACAGACTGCTGAGGTGCGGCAGTAATACGGACCCAACTAAAGGCATCTGTGTAATGACGGTGAAACGTATAATAAGGTTAGGTGAATACGTACGCTTAGTATTTTAAGGGTAACTTCCAAGGAGAGAGTTGCTAACCGAAGTGGCGCTTAGTAGATCCGTGCTTAGTTAGACGTTGGGCAAGGGCTTTTAACCCTGTTTTCTGCTGCACTTTTCCTATCTCTAGGGGTAGTTGATTTTCCGCATTGCGCTAATGCTAATTAGAGGCAGTTAAGGCTTGGCATTTGGGAAATTGCAGCAGTAACTAGCGTCTAAAGCCTCTAGAGTTAGCAGCATATTTCCCTAAGGTGTTCGTTTTACAGGCTAAAATACTCGTCTCTTCCTATTTAATTTTGCCCATCGCATTAATTAAAGGTCACGTGGATAGTGTGTTTCTGCGACTGTCGAAGCCACTCCACTAATTCCTAGCCCAAGTCATAGATAAAGTGGAATTGGGTCTAGGAGTATGGCGCGCAGCACGATACTAGAATGCTTAGGATATTATAAGAAATATTACTTTAGTGGTATAATAATATATTAGGTAACAGGTCTACGACTGGGGTCTATGACCTGCTGCGACTTGCATCGGCCTTATATATTATTCTACGCAGCGTACCTAGTGGATGTGCTAGATACCCGCTTACCTTTTAGTATATTAGATTGGCCGAGTAACGTAGAGCTTGCACTTTATATAATATAGCTCTATATAATAATATAATTAGAAAAGTATAAAGTAGGGTATAATAATAAAAAATTATTTAAAGTAATATTATATACCTAACACTTAACTGGGTGAGTTAGGCGGGGTAAGAACTCTGGTCGTAGAAGCTCCAGCAACCGGGTTTCGTTACGACTGTAACGCAAATGCCGTGGATTATCCGTTTCCCATTTTTTGGGTTCCCCCGCCGGAAAAAAAGTTTCTGTGGGCCCAAGAAAACCAGCAAATGCCCAAGAAAAAAGAGAGCTAGGAGTAGTGTATGATTTAGGAGCCGCGAGCCGACAGCCGCAAGCCCAAGGCCTAGAGTTCCGGTGTGCAGTCGAGGGCTTTGGGGGGAAACGGCCCTAAACGTGCCCGAAAAGCCCAGTCCGAGAGCCTCAGGCCGGAATTCCTAGCCCAAGCCCGGCCCGGCCATGTGCTGTCCTGCCCAAAGTCTGAGTGCTGGCCCAAGGGTACCTAGCTAAACCGCGCGTGTTGGGCTAGAGACGTCTATTGCCACTCGTTAATCGTATGAATCGTATCTCGCCATAACGTCATTGCCGATCCCGGCGTTCCGGCCCTGGCCCGGCCCTGGCCCAGCCCTACCCCTTACCCCTTCCTTTGCGTCCTGCCTTACGCCCTTCCTCCATTCCAATGTAGCCAGCCAGCCAGCCATCCATCCAGCCAGCCAAACATCCCTCCATCCACTCATCCACCCATCCATCCACTTATCGCCCTCCCCTCCCTCAATGACTCTTCCTAACAATAAACACCCCCACCTCCACCCCCCTCTGCGGCCCCGGTCCCGTATACCTATTCCGGGCAACGCCGTCCAAAATCTCCTGAATCAAATTCGTCGGCATAACCTCGGCCTCAGCGGGCAAGCGGTGGGCCTGGCGAAACAGCTTCGTGACGGCGGCGCGCACCCTGGGCTTCTCCTGCTTGATCCACCAGTCGGTGGCCCAGACCTCCCTCTGCAGCGTGACCTCCTCCCGAGCGGCGTAGACGAGGCTGAAGCTGGCGGGGCGGCTGTGGAAGCGCTCCAGGGCGGGGGCGGAGTGGCTGAGGCTGTGGCAGAACTTGTCGAGGCGCGAGTGCAGCAGGCGGAACTCGGGGAGGTGCTCGACGGCGGCCATGTGGCCGAGCGAGGTGCCCAGGTCGGCGGACAGCTCGTGGATGACGGCCATGGCGCGCAGCAGCGGGTCGAGGATGGGGCCGAGGTAGTCGGCCATGAAGGTGCGGGCGCCGGTGCGGGTCGGGTAGATGAAGAGGAGGGCGCCGTTGTTCGGGGAGAGCTCGACGAGCCGGTCGATCAGCAGGCTGCGGCCGGTGGTGGAGAAGAGCTCGGCGAACTCGTTGCGGTTGGTCGGCGGGATGTAGCGCTCGACGATGGAGACGTCGACGGTGAGGGGCGCGACGACGGGGCGCGGGGCGGAGGGGAGCAGTCTCGAGTCGCCCTGGTAGTCGGACACGGGCACGGCGCTGTCGAAGACTTTTGTGGTGAAGTAGTCGTCGCCGCCGATGGCGGGGCCGGGCGTGCTGGGGGGCGAGGTCGGCAGGTCGGCCAGGTTGAAGCGGCCGGGGACGGCGTGGAAGACGTTCACCCACGATGTCGGCTTGTTGGGGGTCTGGCGGTGGATGGCGTCGATGATGATGGGGAAGACGTGCCCCGCGCGCGACGGAGACGGCAGCGCGTGCGAGAGCACTTTGACCGATTCCTCGCCTGTCGAGACGAGGTTCGCTACTGTGAGGTTTTGTTTATCAGTCACTTGCTTGCCCGACAAGTGGATTTTTCTAGGGCTGTAGGATTGCCGTCTCTCTTTTTTTTTTGGTTTGTTAGTTTAGGAATGGGCCGCTTACTTATCGCTACCTTTGCTTCCTCAATCCATGACTTCTCAGTAATGGTATGTCCCAAGCCTGGCGCATCCTGAGAAGGGGTGTTGGACTCCGCAGCGCTCGCGGTTGAGTCGGCGAGCGCTGCAGATAAGGTTCCAGGATCGGACTTTGCGGGAGAGTCCATCGCGGCAATAGTCACATTCGCGAATGTGCCCCAGTTAATTGTCCCAGGCTCCGGCGGCGGCGTGAAGTTCGGTATGCAGTGGTGGAATCGGTTTTGTTCAACTTTTGGCTCTTCGGAAGATGATGTTGGTGGATCTCCCACACCGCCAAGACGGTGAGGACAGCTTAGTGCAGGGCTGAGATCATGAAGCGGATCCTCTGGTTTTGAGAGAGGCCCTGCTCCCAGAGATGAGAACGGGTTGTCAGCGTTGGAGACTATGCGGTCGGGGTGTGGAGTCCCAATGCCTAGCAGGTCAAACGAGGGCAGGCGTAAATTATGGCCAGCCCTGGGAATAGGAGGCGTGGGGAGTGGAGCATCTGTGGTGAGCAGGCCGTCCCCAGCAAAGCCGCTGATGGGAAAGACAGGCTGGGTCTCCTGCGATGGGGTTGGGGTTTCTGGACTCAACCTTCCTGGAAGTGGGATGTAGCCTGGGACGGCGGCCTCAAAAAGAGGATCGCACAGAGTGGAGAGTGCAGGGCCCTCAGCAACCACATCTTCGGGGCCGGCGCCGATATGTTCCTCGCCAGCGGGAGAAGGAAATCCCAAATGAAGGCGGTGATCGGTAGGGCTCGCATGACTTAGCGAAGGATCGGAATCGCACATATCAGATGGGATTTTGCCCGTCGTCTGCTTCATCTGAATCGAAATCTGAGGATTCCTACTAAACCCTGACGGGGACCCGCACGGCAGCAAGGGCCTGTAGACGACCAGTGTGGCGGACGATGCAGGATCGGGGCGCAAACGAAAGTCAAACTTCCCCCCAAGCTTCCGCTGTCACGTTTGCGCTGGTCTGAGAAAGGAAGAGCGGGTGGGACGCAACGGGGGGAGGGAGGAAGGGAGAGAGGGGGGCCAAGCTTTGTGATGGCCCGGATGGAGAGTGAGGAAAACAAAATGAGCAAAATGAGGGCCTATAACGGATAACAAGACGAATCAAGAGGTGAGTTTGGCATGTGCACGCAACTGGAGACGGGTGAGCAACAGGTGAGGCAGAAGGGATGATAGAATTGGGCATCTAGTAGCGGGAAGCTCGACGCAGCAAATACAAGAGTGGGCGCGGTGGATGCGGTGGGCTTGCAGGCAGAGCACACATCATGGACCACGCACATACGCACGTACGCACGCACACACATACGCGGAGGCAGTGACAGACAGAGAGAGAGAGAGTGCGCGCCCATCGGCGAACCATTTGAAAGCCTCGGTGGTTTGCTTTGCGGTGCAGCCGTGCAGTTGGGGTGGTGCCATGGTCTAGAACGCCTCAGACTGGCCCCCTTGGGAGCTGTGGCTCAGCGAAAAACATTGGCAGTCTAGGCGAAAGGCCCATTTGGTCGGGGGGTCCTTTAGCGTCTCAGCGAATCGAAAGGCCAGACATCCGGGGCCCATGGTGAATTGGAAGCCAATACAGCGCCCCGTTTAGTGTAACCGACAAGGCCCGCGAGCGTCCGACCGGTGCTTGCTTGCTGCTTGCTTGCTGCTTGCTTGCCTCCTTCGACAAACCGAGTCGCGTTGATCAAAGGATTGCGCTGATGAATCCGTGGCCAGGGTCTTTTTTGCCGAGCCTGATGCGAGGCGACGCGAGGCAGCGCAAGGGTGGGGTGAAGGAACGAATGAACCATTTCGCTCGTGGATCGCTGCCGGATCGCTGCCGGATCGCTGCTGGATCACCGCTTCTGCAGGCTGCTGTCGCTCCTGTCGGTTTTGAGCGGGTGACAAACAAGCTTTTGCCCTGCGAGGCCTAGCCCGACAGCCTCACGGTTGAGCGACGAGAAACGCGAGAGCTCGCGGCGGGCGGCGCGGCAGGACCGTGGAGTGGCCTGATTCTGCGAACTGAGAGAAATGTGAAACGGCTCCAGCAGATGCAACCCTCCGAATGTGGCAGTCTGGCGAGAGGCCAAGGGCATCTGGTGACGGCTCTTCCAGAAATAATGCCTGCGCCAGAGTCCCATTAATACCATATTCGAAGCCACCAGTCTTGCCTGGGAAGTCTACCCCGTATCTTCCACCTCCTCATCGTGCACTCTGTGACCCAAGAGAAAACTCACTGCTTACCCGACTGCGCCATCAGCAGGAAACCCTCCGCCGAAATGACCGGTCGACCCATCATCTCCCCCTCCGGATTGCGATGGTCCATTCATCCCAGCCTAGCGGCCAATGGGTGCGCAGGGCCCAGCGGACGCGTGCCTCACTATGCGAGCTCCCCTTGGAAACTCGGTATCAGCACCAGGTCTCGACTCGAGGGAATTTACGAAATTACTGGGGCTGACTTCGGCTGAAGAAACCACTACCGCGTAGCCCGTGAGAGAACGTACGAGTTGTTAAACCCAGATTGGCCATGATTACGGCAATGCGGCTTTTTCTCACTCCCCTTTCCTTCGCCCTGTTCCACCGACGATACCACAGTCACACAGATACGCGGCATCGAATGGCTGACGAGAGAGCTGTCACGGCGATTAAAACAATTGCGCCTTTGGTATGTAGGTTGAAATGATCGGATGGCCCAGCAAGCTTGCTGCAGTAAGAGGAAGGGAGTTGGAAGATCAATTTTCAGGAGCGACCTCAGCTCTATCGTCTAAGGGGGAAAAACCCGGCACTCGTTGCCCAGTTTTCACGCCAGCTGCTGTTTGCAGAGACGGTCCGAGCTCCGCCTGCGCCTAGTTTATGGGTTGTGCCACTCGGAAATATGATGTCGTATTGTGGCTTGTGCACTGAGTGGCCTTGCGGTGCCCACCCTATTGGAGCGTCTGCACGCCTGAGAGCTTTGTGGATTTCTCCTACGGCTTTGTTGAAAAGAGGTGGATACTTCGCTGCGTTACACCCCTCTAAATTACAGCAGCCGTCAGGATTTCACAAGGCTGGCCTTACATCATCTCCTTGGAGAGAGTGCAGGCATCGCGAAAGCAAAGTCTAAATGGGACAGAAATGTCTACTCGGTCCGAGCCGAATCGGCCGTGACGGAAAGGACGACTGAGCCTCGTCTGAACTCGGTAGTGCGTCATGGCTCGGAATAAACTCCACGTTTATATCGTGAGGCTGAGAAAGCAGATTGTCTAATGAAACATGAATCGACTGACACTTCAAGGGTTCAGAGAAAACAAGAGCAAAGTCTTGCGAGAGTTCTTTTCACCTTCACCCGAGTCATCGTTGGAATGTTACTGGCGCTGCCAGCCTAGCGCTTGGCACCTCCGCTCTATGGCAGCGCTTATGATTCCTGGGGACATAACAAAAACGCGCCAGGGATGGAGAAACGAGTGCGCCGCGCAGCAGCAGCCGTCAAAGCTTTTATGGGGGTAAACCCCCACACCCCCGGCCTCGCTGCGCTCGAAAAAGACCCTGACAATAATAAATATTTAATCGAGCGAAGCGAGGACGGGGGTTTGGGGGTTTACCCCCATATGAAAAGACGACAGCTGGTGGCTTGCCTGAAACTACACAAGCATCTCTATTCGACATCTTTATAATCGTCAGATTTGCCTTTCCACTGTTCTGACTCTTTCACTTTCGGAACTAACCACTATGTTTGACTGTCTGGTAAGACAGCTCCTAGAAGTTTCTTACATATCAGATCGGCTGTGTCAAACCGTAACACATATCTTATTGCTAGATGAGCCAGCATGTTTCTAATAGCTTCGGATTTCTTCAGGCTCTAAGCACCTCGTTGACTATTTTTTTCTTCCTTACATTATGTCCCGTATATAGACCCAGTAGTCAGCCCGCAGTAGGGAGCCCTAGGGTTACACCTTTTCCTATTTGCACACGGATTTCACCTTATTTAACTTCTTTCCCTACTTTTTTGGATTTTTAGGTACAGAACGTACGTATATTAATCTTTTATATTCTACACTTCACCCCAAACGGCTTCATCATACTGTGAACGGGCCCAAGCCCCCTTCAAGGATGCCCTGTCTCCTGGAAAGATGCTTTCCTGAAATTCCTACGCTCTGTTTCTCTAGACTGTGGGTTCCAAGCCGAACAGGTTCGGGCTTTCAACAATACAAATTGTCGACCGGAATTTGAGGCTATATATTGTCCTAGTTGGCGCTGCCAATGGGACCGGTCTTTTTGGTGCCAGCTAGCGGTCAACACAAATTCCTCTTGCCGACGTGTGCACTGTCTGGTTGGTGATCTCGGGCGCGAGATTCCACTCAGACCGTATAACGCACCATCCGCATCATGGCCTTGGGCAGCGATAATTGCTAACATATTATTAATCTCAGTGTGTTTATGCACTTCGTCACCCTGAATGATGCACAAGAAGTCGGCCTAGAGGTATCTTTCGTCTAGTATTTCTAGAAAGCGCATAGCATCTTGTATTGTCCTTGGAATTGGAATTGAGATTTCCCTTAGAGATAGAGAGAAATGTTCCTGGAGATGATGGATACTATAGTGATGTGCACGACCAGCTTCCACCCCCCCCTTTGGCGAGGGCTCCAAATTTTTAAATTCGGTACGCGCATCCAATCTCGCCTGGTTGCCACCAACTGTACATACAGCGTCTCTTCAATTCCGGTGGTTAGCGCTTACTATTAAGCCACCAACTAACCCGAATTCAGTGATTCCGTCTTGGCAGCTAAATATCAAAAAGAGACTGCCGAACAACCTCACCTGATAGTCAATTTGAAGCTTTTCGACGCCTTTGCCAGCCGCATCGTGATCAGGTGTATTGGTGAACTCCACGCGGTAAGGAACCTGACTCAGGAAGTCTCTACTAATCAACAACACGTCTTCTAGTTTCCTACCCCTCTTCTAAGCCACCGACGCGTTATTTGTGATAATCCTTAACTTCCTTAAGCCTCTATCACGACCTTCCTTAAGCCTCTATTATAACCTTTGCCTTATTCTTCTGTTCTAGCATCCAGATAACCTTTTTAGTAGTAATAAAGTTTAAAAATAGCTTGCTTTTGTCCCAGGTGACTTATAGAAGTTAGAAATAGGCCCTCAGATGTATTAATCACGCTGTTAAGACGGATATTAATGGCGGTCACAGGTGAGGTTTCTGAGTTTGGATAAATATTAGGTCTTGGCGCGATTATAAGGGACTTTAGATGGCTCTGCAGATTTAAGTATAAAGACGTTTATCTGCGCCTGTTGTAAGTTAATACCATCCTTAGTACTTTTTATACTAAATTTGTACATTCCTATAACAAGTTCTAACTAAAATCTTTCAGATTCTATCCTTGAAGGTATCCACTACGCCATCTCCTAGGTACGATCCTTTCCGTACGGAAGGAACTCCAGAACCTACTTTACCTAATCCTCCTAGAGCTCTACTACGCCTTCCTAGCTTTAGAAGCTTCTTTGGCTTCTTTAGTAACATAACTGTGCTAAATACTCCCTCTGCTTACTCTACTGCATCTAGTCCTACTCTAACGCCTATCACCCTAAACCGTCGCATTTGTTAAGCAATTGCTCGTCTTAATTAACGGGAAAGACGTAAGGAATAGAAACGGGAGGAGCGAGCTGCAGAACGTATTTAACGTCGCCAACGGCTTAAGGAAAGCAACGCTCGAGCGCTTGTTTCTTACTCCCTAAGATACACAATTAAAGGCCTCTATCGCTACCTTCGGGAACCTGTCTCTCGCATTACTGTATTAGTTAAGTAACTATATTCTACTGTTTACCACATTATTAATAAAGCGTATACCCTAACGCGTGGAGGCTACCGCAACGCCCTTACATACGGCTCGCCAATTTAACGTCGTCTAGTTGATTTCCTAGAGTTAAATACTTAGGCGCGTCGTCTTACCTACTTGAAGCTTTTCTTCTACGCGGGAGTACCTTATTCTAATTCTATAGTTGCTTAATATCTTAAAAAGGAAGGCTTCCAATAATACGTCGCCTAAGCCAAACCCTAGCTTACTGCAGCTCACTACCGCGTCTAATTAGCGTTTGCATTAGCTTACCATTACTTCTAAGTTAAGGATTAGTAGAGAGTTATATAGATAGATAAGGCAGCTATATACCGCGGTGGCCACTAGTAACTCTATATCATTAGAAGACCTAATAAACGATTTAATCCTACCTACCTTTGTCCTAAATTTAGCAATATACCTTATATAATAGTATAGGCTGCATTCCGCGGTATAGAAAAGGGCCCTCTACTATTCTAGAATAAGGAAGAATGGGGTAATATTACCGCTTAAGGCTTCCTAGATTATATCTATCTAAAGCTTAAAGAGTTCTACGACTTCTATAATATTAAGTACGCTATATATTTCCCTAATTATAAATTTAGAACTACTCTAATAATTATATAAATAGATAACGCTCTCTACTATAAAGCTTATATTACCATTACTTAATTCTAGGAAGACAATATTAAGTTACTTAAGTGACTAGCAAACAGCCTAGATCTTAACCTAATTAAGGGCGCTTAGAATTGGATAAAGGCTTAAATAGCTTAGCAGAAGCCTTACCTAACCTTAAAAGAAGCGATATAGGCAGCAATTTAATCTGTATGGGAGAACCTGGAGGCTTGCTACTTTGAGAACCTAGTTACTTCTATACCTGCACGCCTGTAGGCAGTAATTAAAGCAGAAGGGGGACTTACTAAGTGGTAGAAGACAGGAGAAAGCTTAGAGGAAGATTAGGGGCTTAGAGGAGACATTTAGATACTCGTTTAATTGCTAAGCGTTGATTTTAACACTTATTTGGCTACTGTGACTTCAGAAATATTCGTATATAGGTAATCTACCATACAATCATTAATTTTAAAAAGCTTCACATATTTTTGATATTAAGGTATTATAAAGCTCGCTGCCAAGATGGGGAACCTCATACTAATCCGTATGAGGGTCTCCGCCCGAGAGGCGTCACTAGTAAGGCGCTAACCACCGGATGCGCCTGGGTGCTGTAGTAATTGTAGCGAAGCCGTATGCTTGGCTGCAAGAACTTTGCTTCTGCAGTGTGGTAACCTTCGTTAATATCGTAAGGTTCCCACCCATACAATATTGCTAAATTTCATCGGCAATTGCAGAGACAGCGTTGTATTTGCGTTTCAGCAGAGGCATAAGAAAAAGAGGGAGCGTATGTTGAGGAAACGTACGTTGGGGGAGCGTCGTCAAGCAAGTTCAATTCTCCCGGCCAACTAGAATAATTCTCCATAGCAACCAAAACAGCCCTTGCGCGTAGCCACAGCCGTTCGCTACAATTGCTATGTACAGTTGGTGGCAACCAAGCGAGATTAGATACGCGTACCGAACTTAAAATTTTGGAGCCCTCGCTAAATGGGGGGGTGGAAGCTGGCCGTGCACATCAATAGTAACTACCCTTTGCGAAAGTATTGCGAAAATTAAAATTAAGCGACTCCCGCTCCGCAGACGCTCGTTTTATAAAAAAACTTTTATAACTACTAAAAATAAGTCTTATTTTATAAAATTAGTAAATAGAACTATAAAATAGATACCACTTTATAATTTTAAATATCTAACAACTCAGTAAATAATATAGTTATCGACAAAAACAGCCGAGAGTTGAGAAACATAAGAAATCTGCTGCGGGTTTTGCGAATTGTCGATCGGTAGTCCGTGCACCGATTGTAAGAAAAGAATGATGACTCTGTCTATTGAATGGTGGCTCTAGAGCCTCTATATATACATAGGAAAGGTGTAGGAAATGAGAACGAGAAGGGGGTAGGGGGGTGGCAATGGAAACAAGGGGTAGGTGACCGAGTCAATGACCGAGTCAATGATTGAGTCAATGACTGAGTCAATGGGAGGTTGCTGAGTCGGTGATAAGATAACCTGATTCAGGTCGACACGAATATTGTTCTGTAACTCCATAGAGGACTCCGCACGCACCTAACGCGCCTACTTTGCGGTTTCTCGCGAGCTGTCGTGGCGGAGGAATAACAATTAAGCTCTGTAGGCTTGGAGCTCCGCGAGGGAGCTCTATAGAATAAAGCCTAGGGGGAGCCTTGCACGGAGCTCTGCCTACGCAGTGTATTGGCCATGCAGTAAATGGAGCACGCAGTACTAGGGGAACCCAAGGAGTTCTTTCCCTTGAAGCCTAACTCCAAGTTTTACGCGGAGCCTTAAGGCTCTATTAATACACAGCACTGATATACTAGAGAGGTTCTGGAAACACGAGGCTCTACACGAAGGTTTATGCAAACGCATATATGAATACTTGCACGAAGCTTTACAATAGGGGTTAGCGGAGTCTTTCCTTAGAACTCTATATAATAACTCTAGAGTTCCTTTTGATTGCTGTTACTTATAGACTTTCCAGTACTAGCGGCGATCTCTGCGTCTATCTTGTCCCTCGGCTCCCGACACTCATAAGGCTCAATACAAAGGAATTGTTGCGCAGCCATCCCTCTTTTAGCAAATTCTGCTGCTCCTCTTGCTGCAGTGAATATACGGACAGGATCCGGGCAGTAACTCTTGGCAGTAACTTTACTGCCCGAATCTTTTGATCAGCGGCGGCCCAGCAGGCGGTAAGGGTAGCCAAGGCACTACTCGGGCACCTATTTTACTAGTAAAATGCAATGTTTACCAATACTCCCCCACCCCTGCATGCCCCGCAAGCTGCTGCACGATGAAACGAAGG
The DNA here is from genome assembly GCF_001692895.1 of Cenococcum geophilum 1.58. Lineage (NCBI taxonomy): Eukaryota > Fungi > Ascomycota > Dothideomycetes > Gloniales > Gloniaceae > Cenococcum > Cenococcum geophilum. The sequence continues at coordinate 508,949 of NW_027137605.1, forward strand.
TGCACGTACTTTTATGTGCTTTACGCGTTTTCCCCTACGCGTCTCTCTGTACACGTCTCTCTACGCGTCTCTCTCTACGCGTCTCTCTCTACGCGTCTCTCTCTACGCGTCTCTCTCTACGCGTCTCTCTCTACGCGTCTCTCTCTACGCGTCTCTCTCTACGCGTCCTCTCTCTACGCGTCTCTCTCTACGCGTCTCTCTCTAACGCGTCTCTCTCTACGCGTCTCTCTCTACGCGTCTCTCTCTACGCGTCTCTCTCTACGCGTCTCTCTCTACGCGTCTCTCTCTACGTGTCCTCTCTCTACGCGTCTCTCTACGCGTCTCTCCTCTACGCGTCTCTCTACACGCGTCTCTCTACACGCGTCTCTCTCTACGCGCTCTCTCTACATGTCTCTATGCGTCTCCTTTTTATATAAGAGGCACGGCGACACGGCAGCAGAGGCACGAGCAGGGGCGAGCAGAGCGTGAGTAGAGCTACGAGTAGAGGTGTGAGTAGAGCCACGAGCAGAGCCATGAGCAGAGCCATGAGCAGAGCCATGAGCAGAGCCATGGAGCAGAGCCATGAGTAGAGCCACGAGCGGAGCCACGAGCGGAGCTATGAGTAGAGCCACGAGTAGAGCTACGAGCAGAGGTAGGTATAGAGGTGCGAGGCGTAGAGTGGGAAGGGGGTATCTAAGAAAGGGAATGTTAAAGCTAAGGGGATGTTCGGTGCAATATGGAGGCCTCATATCCAGTTCATTCGGAGTGATTTTGTCTGCACAGCCTTAAAATTTTGATGTTCCTCTCACCGCTCGTAAAACGCCAGAATAGCACGCTTAAATTTTGGCAACTTTACCGTATACAGCTTCTGAATGGAGCTCTTGGCGTTATTTTAATATGGAGCTCGAAGCTCCTGTTACAGATTCCAGTTTCAATATGGAGACCTTCATATTTGCACACGTCCGTGCAACCCGTAGAGCCACAGACGCGTGTTAAATTGGGAAGGAACGCGTTCTTTCTGCCGGACTTTCAGTTCATATTCAATTTGACGGTTTTGCAACCGAACATTCCCCTAAGCCTTAATTTACCCCTGTAGATCAACTGCGCACTGTTCATCTAGACCACCCCCCCCCCACCGACCCACTTTCTATCTAGACTGCCCCTTTACTTCTCTCTTGCTTCTCTCTTTGCTCCTCCCTCTGCTCCTCCCTCTGCTCGTGGCTCTACTCGTGGCTCTGCTCGTGGCTCTACCCGTGTCTCTACCCGTGTCTCTAACCGTATCTCTACCCGTGTCTCCTTGCGTCTCCTTGTGCGTTTCTTGCACGTCTTATGGGGGGCTAGGTAGAGAGGTGTAAAGACAGACGCAGATATAAAGACGTAAAGACGCGGAGATATGAAGGCGTAGAGGCGTAGAGGCGCGGAGGCGTAGAGGCGTAGGGAGAGGTGTAAAGGCGCAGAGGTACCTCTAGGGGTAAACCCTGCTAAATTAAGCTACGACTCTAAAAAATAAGCTCTAAGCCACTAATTTTGCACCGGCAGAATGGAACTTGGCAGAAGATTCGGGCAGTAAAGTTACTGCCAAGAGTTACTGCCTGGATCCTGTCCGGTGAATATAGGGTCAACAATCTGCTCAGCAATATAAGAGAATGTCGACAGCGCATCTCTTAGAGCTTGATGAAAATTCGGCTCGCCAGCAGCTTCTCCCAATATAATAAGCCGAGTAAAGTTCTGTTCTTGGGTCCGCACAAAGTCGGCTATGCGGGCAGTCACCTCTTGCCAGTAAGAACTGTTGTATTCGGCAGTGCTGTTACTGGCTCCAAGCATATCGTCAGTAAAGTAGTTAAACTTAGAGACGGCACTTATAACCCAGTTGGGGATGCCACCGGGATACTGCAGTGAACCTGTCAGAGCGACACTGTTGTATTCCAAGACCAATACTGTCTCTAAAGGTATCTTTTCTACCTCAAAGTAACAGTGTCTAGAATCAGCATAATGCTCACATAGGCCAATACCGTATGCTACCGCAGCCATGCGTGCGCTTACACTCAGGCATTTTATAGAGAGGTTTGCTCTCTTAAAAGCGATTAGGATAGAATCGATTTATTCGTCTGTTAGGAAGACGGGGACGGAGAGGCCAATATATTCTATTTTTGAGAGGGTGCCAGCTAGGGCAGCTGCGTCTAGCAGCTGCTGAATGGCTTCGTAAACCACCTCTGTATCTATATCCATCATTTTATGGCCAGGCGGCAGGGGTATAGTAGGGGTCGAGTGAATAAGCGGAAGAATGAAAAGAACAAAACTGCGCAAAACGCGCGACAAGCGAAGAAACGCCCCTTCCCCTAGGTGAGGCTGGACCTCATTATGCCTTGCAACACTCAATAAATATAAAGTAACAGTATTTTTAAGGTAGACTAACTAATTATAAAGAACTGAAGGACTTATTAAAGCGCCCCCATGAGAATAGGCGCGAAATCTAGAAAATAGCTGTTGGTAGTCGTTATTAGGCATAATTCTAGTGATGTCGTTAATTGTTCCGTTCGAGTACCTTACGGCACATGACACCGAATTCGACGAGAGATCGATGCCAAAGGCGGGTGCTCTTAACAAATGTTCAGGAATGCATGGAACGCAAAACGTAGTTGCTCGTATAACCGTCAAAACGCATGAGAGCAGAAAGATAAATATTGTTGTTGCCATTACTGCATGTGTTACTTCTGATGAAGAGAAATCTAGGTGGGTGCGACTAGAGTGTTAGAAGCTCGGCAGCGGATAGGGTTGGGTAATGTGGTTCTTTTCACGTGATTTCCCAATTATATTAGTGTATTCTTAGTATAAGAAAATTTATGGATAAGCCGAGCCCCTAGATAGATTAATTAACTAACGCTTAGTAATATATCTAGTAGCTAAAAAGGTTCCTTAGGGCCCTTAGGCCTTAAGTATAGGGTCTTTAAACCCTACTAGAAGTAATTAGCTTAAGAAGCCTTACTAAATATAGTAAAAATAAGGAAAATAAGAAAAGAGTTAAAACGCTAACGATCTACTAACGCGTCTTATAGTACTAGCAGTAAAAGAATAAAAAGTAGTAGTAAATTAAAAGTATAGAATATAAAGAGATAACGTGATTTATAAGCGAGTGGTTAGTATAAGCGAGTAGTTGACCCATTTTATACGCGACGCGTCTCTTTATTTAACTACTAAAATAGCCACACTATAATCTAAAGATTCCTCTTATACGGAGGGGAGAGTTTAACTAGCTATTTAAGCTTTTAAAAAAAAGGCCAATTTTAAAGCCTTTAAGCCGCTGCGCTCGTATATAATGCCCCTATTACGACCATTTAACGCCGCGCTCGCGGTATTTAATTATAACGCGATTCTTAGCCATTAAACCGCAAACTTTCTTCTACTAAGGAAGAAGCTCTAATATAATGGATTTTATCTATGGATTAACGTGGTATACCGCCTATAACGGCATCCGTATAACGGTTAGCGGACCTTCTTTTTACTTAACGGTTAGAACCTACTACCCTATAAACTATTAGCTAAAATTGGGTATAAAACTTTGTTAACCGCTATAACGAAATTAAGTCTAAATATAACCGTAAGTATAACTATTAATAGGCTAAATGTAAAGATCCAGGTATAATCTAAGAGTGGTTTTAGTGTGTGTAAAGCATAATTAAGCAATATAAAATTGCAGCGAAAGATATTTATAACTTTAACGAGACTGGCTTCTAAATGGGCGTAATAGCTACTATAAATGTTATTATAGGGTCTAAAAGGCAAGGCCGTCTAGTAACAACATAGCTAGGGAATTAAGAATAGGTTATAGTTATTAAAGCAGTTAATATACATGGATTTACATTACCTCCGCTAATTATCCTTAAGGCAGTTATATATTAAGCGGCTTAGTATAAAAACGGGTTATTACCACTAGATTAGATAATTAGAGTTAGTGAGAATAGCTAAATAACTAATAAACTTAGATTAACCTAGTTAACGGACGTTTTTAATAAATATACTAAAGCCTATACAGTTGGCAGATATAGGCTGCTTATCCTTAACGGTTATAATAGCCACACTACGCCTAAATTCGATCTTTACTGCTCTAATTACTCTATTATCGTTCTTTGTATACCCGCTTATTTATCCCATTTACTATAGCCACTTAATATTAGCTGCTTTTTAGTCTTAAAGTAGTTATATAGGTAATATATTAAATAGCTTATACGGCTTAGTATATAACATATTAATAAATAGGAGTTTTTATAGCTATACTAATAAGCTTATACAAAGGCACTATACAGTAGTAATATCTAAAGTGGATTTGCGGCTATAGGGCTCGTTCCATATAATCTAGATTGTATTTTATTACGCCTTTACATTTAACTTCGCATACTAACTCCTCCACTTTAGTTACAGAATAGAGCCGTATGGATATCTAAAACGCTATATAATATTACTAAGCTATAGCATTAAATGTAGTTAATTAAGAGCTATATTAAGCGGCATATATAGAGCCTACTAAGTCTAACTAAGCAAGCTCTAAGTTAGCTAGTTAAAGGCTATAAGATGGCTATATATAGCGTAGTGCTACTTATAACTCAAAATAGCCAATTATAAATGGAGAATTAGCGGTAGAAGAGGAAGAGAGCTTAAAAGCGGTCGTATATAGCTAAAGGAGGGGGTTTAACGGTATAGATGGGCTATCTTGTGTATAATAAAGTGAGGCAGTATAGGTAGAGGTAGGGTAGTTGTTAGCTCTGTAGCTATCGCGGCGAGTACTACTAAGGTATAGCTTGTATAATTTATTAGAATATAACGCTTATATATACCTAAGGCGTTAAAGCAGCATTTAATAAATATAGAAATTAAATATATTTATTGTTGGTTAAGATATTAGCTTATAAACCTATCGCGTACAAAATAGGTTAACTACTTGCTTATATTAACCACTCACTTATAGATTACATTAAAGCCTATAATAATTATAACTTAATAATTAAAATAATTACTAGCTTTCTTACTAACTAATAGTCTTTACTATAGATAGCCTATCTAATTATAGTAGCCCCTAACCCTAATATTACGAATGCTTTAAGTACGATATTACGACTACTTGGAGAAGAGTCGGAAGAAGCTAGTTAGTTAATATAAGCACGGTCCAGAATGAAACCCGTGAAACTATGTGACGAGGAATAGTAGCTAAGGTCATATAATATACTACGTATTAAATGAGAGGAACGAGAGGAACTTACGTACCTTACGTATAACACGTACATTATGTATAAGAAGGATTTTATAGGAGTATAGTTGTGTATTTAAGGACCCTTAGTCCCTACCTAGATAGTTCCTTTCTTATAGTAATTCTTAGAATATAATTAGAGTTAATCTATTAGGCAACCACTCTACTAGTTATTATTACGTTATTAACTTACTGTAATACCTATATACCTAGCCTATTAATGAGTCCACCGTAGTTCCTACTATAAGGCTCCGTTATATAATTACTACTATAGTTACGGTTTTAATAAGTTAAATAATATGCTACTAAAAGTAGCCACCACGACGCCGTTAACGGCAGCAACTACTTTAAGGTTAAGTGGAGATATAAGTATATAAGATACTGACTTATAACTAGTCACGGTTAAACAGTTATAGGAAATTGTTAATAGGTTAAATAAAAACAACTAAATATTTAAAGAAAGACTTAATAGGATCGGAGTAGTAAAGGTTAAGTTACCTTTAATTAAACAATTCTTAGGGGAGAGATTAAAGCTTAAAGGATTCCTAACGTAAATATATTTTAAAGTTATATAAGAAGGGGCCAAGTTAGCCATAATAATGGATTAAATAGCCTATGTAGGACTATTCCTAACGGGATAGGTACTTAAATAGTTTAAACCCTACTTAACGGAAATATAGACTAATGGAATAACTACTACTAATTAAGAGGTATAATTTATATTTTCTAGCTAGGTAGGATTCGCGGAATAATTAATATAGATATTTAGGGACCCGGAAGCAATAACTATAGTAAAAAAAAAGCTTTAGGACCTAATATAGCGAACTTTAGCAATTAAGTACACGATATAGTTTTAAATACTTACTATATAGGTTAAATAGAACAATAAGGCGCTTATGGCATAGTATAAATAGGGACTTAAGGCTAAAGTCTAGGACGTAATTATTCTAATAGAAAATGCGGATACCCTAAGGGAATTAATAGATTAAGCAATTAAAATTAATAATAGGATCTTCCAAAGGGAACAGGCTAAGAGAGGCTAGGATAAAGTTCTATAGTTATATAAAACGTAAAGCACGTAATAACTAAAGCTAAATTAGAAACTATGGTATAGCGCAGAGCTAATAGACCTAAGTGGTACTAGAGAAACCTATAAGAGATAGGGAAAGCAACTATAGAAACCTAAAAGTTAAGGATTAAGTAATTATAGGACTAAGGAGCATAGGCTAAACTAAGGATCTTAATAGTGAAAGACGTTTAAGCGGACTCTATAGTAAAAGCAATAGTTTAAAAATAGAGCTTATATAAATTACGGAAAATAGGGTTATTTTGCTAGAGACTATAGAAGTAGTTAAAGTTATTATATAGTAAAGGGAACTAGACTAGTAGTATGTAATATAGACGTATAAAGGGATAATAGTATACTATAAGGAATAAAGAAATGTTTAATTAGAAGTTTTGCGTTTTATTATAATAATATATACTAAATTTATAAAGACGCTAAGTATAGTACAAGCTATTAGCTATAAGAGCTAGAGTTAAAAGGACTTAAAGGAACTAAAGAGTTAGATAAAGAATAAGATCGACTCTATAAGCTAGATTAAGATATTACAGCAATATACGGATAATAATTAGTAATAATAATAATAGAGTTAGAGTACTTATTAATTAACAGTAATAAGGATAGTAAAGGAACTAACTAGGGGTATCTAAACCTTAATAACGCAATAGAAGTAGAGACTAAGACCGCTATAGAGTAAGGTTTAGTAACGGGTATTATAACACCGTTAGATATAGCATCTATCGCTTTATAAGACGGAAGGAGTAATATCTAGAGACAATTAAGCAAGTAGACGACTGCTAGTGCTAGCTTACTACTTAATAAAGGCAAAAGGCTATAGGCTTAAGACTCTTAAAATAAGATAAAAGATGACTAAGATTTTTAAGATAAGATAAGGTATGTTTAAGGACCTATAACGGACGAAAACCAATAGGATAGAGTAACGGCTTAGTTTAGTAATATATGAATAAGCTTAGGACGAAGTTTCCTAAAGGTATAAGACTCTTAAGATGAGATAAGTGAGATTTAAGACTCTTAAGATAAGATAAGAATACTAAGTAAGCCTAGTTGGACTACGGCAGGAGCTAAGCTTAAGTTAGTAAGCTCGGGATTAAAGGACCTAAGGGATTAAGAATTCGGAGTATAAATTAGGACACCTATAAGTAAGAGGCAAGAGGCTTCTTTATAGATTAGAGAATTTATAGCGTAAATAGTAATTAGACTAGGAGACAGATATATAGACCTAGAAGACTTACTAGGGGAACGTAGTATTCGGCCTAAAGATTAAGAGTTTAATACTAAGATTAAGAAGTAAGAAGACTTTAAGGATCTACTTATAAGACGTAAAAAGAAAGAAACTATAGAGGAATTTAGAGCAAGAATTACCTTATGGTAAGAACAGAAACTAAATAAGAGATCTAGTATGTTAGGACGTATAAGGGACAGAGTACCCGTATAAAGAATTACTAATAGGCTAAGAATAGGCATACTAAGAGCTAAGTAGCTTACTAAACTGGAAAATAAAGAGGATCTAGGGATTTTAATAAGGTTCGAAGAATAATATATAAAAGGCTGTTATAACGTAGTAATAAGAAGATACTTCCTTATGGATAGACCGTATATACTCTAATAGTTGTACTAAAAGTGGTATAGGTAACGATACAATAATAAGTGGGAAGATTTCTATATATAGTTAGACGAAAAAGTTATCTAAGATTACCTAATTATGGAAAAAGCAATAAATTATATTAAGGGAGCCTTAATTATAACATTAAAGGATCTAGAGGAATAATTAGAGGACTAGAGAAGCGAGAGACGTATCTTAGTACCTGTAAATAAAGTTATAATATTTAGATTAGTGTAATAGAGGTTTAAACTTAAAGATAAAGATAAGTTAAGAGTTAACCTAAAGCACCTAGTATACTATACGCTATTATAGATTGTATACGTAGATAATATATACAAAATGTATAAAAATCTAAAGGAAAAGAATTAGAAATACCCTATAAGGATATACTGGATAATAGATAAATAATAGTATAGGAATGCTAAGTATATATATAGCTGGCATCTAGCAGAAGTCTAAAAGGAAGGAGATTTAATACTTTAACTAGGAAGATTCCTTATAGAAGAATACTTAGATAGATAATAATAGTAGGAATGTCTAGAGAATACCTATCTATAGTATATTAAAGATAAAAAACGAACTAGGTATTGGCTAAAGAGTAAGCTAAGCGCGATAGAATTAAGCAGCTAATAGTTAGGAAAAGTAGAGGCCTATAGGACTAAAGGGAGCTAGTAGTAGAGCCTTAGACCCTTAAAGGAATTTAAGGACGATACCTAAACCTAAAAGTTAATTGGCAAAATTAACGGTTTAAAGCGTTAGTAGATAGTAAAGTAATATAAAACCATATCTTACTAATAGTAGTTAAAAGGATGGGGTTACTATATAGGTAAAAAGAGCACCCTTATTTATTAGTAACAATTTTAGGAGATCTAATAGCCTATAGAGGAGGCATTATTAATCTTAAAATAGGACTAGTTTAGATAACCATTAAAGGGAGATAAATTAAGATGTCTTTTGATATATTACTATTAGGGAATAATAAGGTAGTATTAGAAATGCCTTAATTATAGGAATATAATCTAAAGATTAATTAGGTTATAGGTTAAGTTAATATTAGGGATATATAATAACGTAAGATAAAATAACAAACTAAGTTAGTATAGTACTAAGTTGGAGCGATATATAAGGAGACTAATTAAGGATTAAGTTACGTACTAAAGAGACACTATAAGTATGGCAAGAAGCTATAGTTACTAGAAAGTAAAAAGCTATTAGATTATATTGTGGTGGTGTAGATTGGACGTCGCCTACTGTCTTGGCATTTTTCCTATATTTATAGAGCCTTCGGCTTCCTTCCTTCTTCCCTCTATCATATATACATATACATATCACGACCTTACCAGTTACCGGAAATACACTCTTTTCTTTCTTTTTTACTGAATGACTGACCGACTGACTGACCGACCGACAGACTGAAAGACTGACAGCACCGTGACTTTCCTATCTTAGAGAGGTCGTACCCTCCCACAATATAGCATAGGACTATAAGATAGAATTAAAACTAGGAATAAGTTTAAGGTTCTACCCAACTTATAAGTTAATAAAGAAAGAGTTATAGGCACTTAAGGAGTTTGTCTAGGAAAATCTTTAAAAAGGATATATTAGACTATTATAGTTATTAGTAGGATATCTAGTACTATTCGTACCAAAGAAGAATAGAAAACTTAGGCTATACATTAACTATAAATAGTTAAATAGCATTACTTAAAAGGATAGGTATCCTTTACCCTTAATTAGCGAAATTTAAGACAGGATTAGTAACGCGCAAATCTTTATAAAGATAGATCTGAGATAGGTATACCATTAAATTAGGATTAAGGAAGGCGACGAATAAAAGGTAGCCTTTAGGTTAAAGGAAGGACTATATAAACCACTAGTTATGCAATTTGGGCTTATAAACGCACTAGCGATATTTTAAAAGCGTATTAATAATGTATTAAGAGAGCACTTGGATGAATTTATTATAGCATACTTTAACAATATTATTATCTACTTAATAAGTAAGGAAGAATATGGAGAACACATTAAATAGGTCTTAAAAAGACTATAAGAAAAACAAATGCTAGTAGTAATTAAGAAATGCGAGTTCTTTACTAGGAAGACGGATTTCGTTAGATTTATTATTAAACTAGGCTAACTTAATATAGATCTAAAGAAGATCAAGGCCATAGTAAATTAGCAAGAACTAGAAAATATAATATAGTTAAGGTTATTTTTAGGGTTCTGTAATTACTATAGAAGGTTTATAGCTTAATAGTTAAAGGATATTAAGCCACTTATAAGATTAATAAAGAAAGAAAAACTATAGATATAGGGAGATAAATAAAAGAAACTGTTTAAGAAAATTAAGCAGTTGTTTACCTAGGAGCCAGTTTTTAAAATCTATTAGCTATAGTTAGAGATAGTAGTTAAAATAGATGTATTAGACTATATACTAGAAGCGTGCTTTCTATAGAAATATTAAGATGGATAGCACCTAGTAGTATATTATAGTTAAAAGATAATACTACCGGAACTAAACTATAACATCTATAATAAGGAGTTGTTAGGTATAGTTACAGTATTAAGGGAATAGAGATTATTCTTATAAGGTATAGAGAAACTATTTGTAGTTAAGATGGATTATAAAAACCTAACGGGGTTCCTAATAATAAAAGAACTTAATTAAAGATAGGTTAGATAGGTGGAGATACTTACAGAATACCATTTTAAGATTTAGTATACTAAGGGTACAGAGAATGCACGAGTAGACGCTTTAAGTAGAAAGGCTAAACTATAAAGCGACGAAAAGCCATTAGGGGCTTTACTGCGAAAAGATATAGATAGATTAATTAGGTATAATTATCCAAAAATTATAGTAATATAAGAAGAATAGATCTATAAATCACTAGAGAGTAATTAGATATAAAAGATCCTAGATATATAAATAGAGGATCTAGACTTAAAGTAGTATAAAAATTAAGAAGTAATATATATACCAAGATCTATTACAAAGGAATTTATTAAGTCATTTTATAAAGGACCAACTTAAGGATATAATGGAGCTATAGGTTTAGTATTAAGACTTTAAAAGGAGTATATTATTAATGGAATTTAGGGACTAGCTAGGTAAGTTATAAAAGAATATCTAGATTGCTAAAGAAATAAACTAATAAGGTATAGGCTATATAGAGAGCTATAACCTATTAAAATACTAGAGAGACTATAGGAGGTTATATTATAGGACTTTATTATTAAGTTACTAAAGTTAAAAGATCCTATTACCGGGTAAGATTATAACGTAATTTTAGTAATAGTAGACAAGCTTACGAAGTAGGGATACTTTATAGCATATTTAGAAGAAATATTAGCAGAAGATATCGCTAGAATCTATATTAAAGAAGTATTTATAAGATATAGAGCACTAAATAAGATTATATCGGATAGAGATTTAAGATTTGTAGCAGTATTTTAGGAAGTGTTTTTAGCAGAGTAAGGGGTTTAAGCAGTAACTTCCACTATATATTATCTATAAACAGACAGTTAAATAGAAAGATTAAATTAGACACTAGAATAGTATCTAAGGCATTATATTAATTATATATAGAATAATTAGGTATTACTATTACCAGTTATATAGTTTATATATAATACAATACCATAAGAAGAAATAGGCATATTACTATTTAAGGCGAATTACGGATATAAGCTAAGAACCTTATTATCACCACGTTAAGTAAAGAAGATAAGTAGTATAGCTAAGTAAAGAATAAAGAGTTTAATAAATCTTTATACAGACCTTACGGAAATAGCTAAGGTGGTATAGCAAAGGATAAAAAAGTACTACGATGTTAAGAGATCTGAGGGACTAGATCTATATAATTACAGCACCTATTATACTAACCGCGTGCTTACGCGTTCGGTACACCAGGTACGCGTTTACACGTTTAGTGCATCAACCACTTACTTACGCGTCTGGTGCACTTATAAAGCACTAACTAATTAGGGAGGAGGTGCATCAGTATATAGACCACGTAGTCTGCTTTATACAATTAACAGTTACCATCCAAACAAGCATACAATACTACATGTATTTCATGCCCGTGGATACGACTCACTCATACTATTAAGTTAGTACGAACACTAATTAGTAAGCGCGCATAGATTAGTAATCACTCAATACCTCCCCCCAAGCGATATATACGACAGCGACCACCCGTTTAGACTCCTAGTACGACCTACTAGAAGGTTAAAAGTTAGGGATTACGGACTATCACCAACTCTATATACTTATTTAAGTCTTAGTACAGTTTACTAGAAGTTATAAACGCGAATACAGACCTTTACGGAACCCCCTATCCTCAACCCTCTTTAAACCTTAAACCCCTATTCCTACTACACCCTCCCTTAATACCCCCGACCTCTTTTCAGACCCCTTACGGAGACCCTTACCCTTCTACAAACTATTACGGACCCGTTAATCGCCTTTACGGACCACTACAAGACCTCTCAAACTATTACGGACCCGCTAATTAATTTTACGGACCGTTATAAGACCTCCTCCACCTACTATAAGCTACTACAACCCGCCACAGCTTATATAGATATACAACGCTATACAATATGGCAGATACAAGCAAGTAAATTAGCGAAGGTCAAAAAAAGTAGAGCTAAGGAGTTAACCTCACGTCTATAGACGACGTTAACGACTATATTAATTTCAAAATCCTTAAATACGGACACTATAAGCTTCTAAATAACGACCTATAGGAGTAATATAAGGAAGACTTTATGGACTTTACGGAAGCTATTCTTAAGGCTTATAACCCTACTACCATCCATAACCTACGAACCCTTTTACGTCACTAAGGTATATAGGTTAAAAAGGATAAACGAGTTACTGTTATATGGTCCTTATACAACATAATACAGGAGGAGGACCAAATAGAATAGACTAAAGAGAAAATCCTAGACCAGGTTAAAGCTACTAATAATCTCTCTGCTTCTCCTAAACTTAATGGCATTACTAGCCTTATACCTAACCTACTTAACCAAATTCGTCCTATAAACCTAAGCGATTTTAGAATTAATCTTACGGGCTAAAGTATACCCAGTACCCAAGTTACGGACCATAATACCCCCGTAAACTAAAATACGGACCAAAACCCTTCCGTCACCAAAGCCACAAATCTATAACCTACCTAAGTTATAGATCCGCAAGCCACATATCCGTAAACTATATATCCGCAAGCTATATATCCGTAAGCTATAGATCTATAAGTTATAGATCCATAACGTACCTAAGCAAAGACCTACAGTAAGGAACTAGCTAACCTAGCTAAGCTCTATACCGACGAATCTAAGTACAGCAGTAAAAATAACAATTTTAACTTTAAACTAACCATCTTTACGGACCTTTACCAAAAGGCTAATATTCCTAAACAAGAGTTTAGCCAAGCCTACTCTACTATGCTGCGCGGCCTAGCACTCGACTATTACTACACCAACCTCAAAAGTAACCCCCTTAGTATTCCCTTTAATAAGCTATATAAGGCTACCCGCAACTACTTTAAAGGACCGGAATATAAGCGTAATATTCTTACCCAATAGAATACGACCAAGCTATAGACTGTAATTAATAAGAATACTAAAAAATCGACTATAGAGTGCCTGCAAATTCTTATCAAAGACCTCCGGCACCTATAGCACGGCCTTAACGCCAAGCTTCAAACAGACGACTTCCTGCATAACAAACTTATTACGGCCTGCCAGGAAGTAGAGCCCTATAAGTACGCCTATTATAAGCCTACAAACACCTTAGCTGGCCTTATTAACGATTTACGGTCCTCTATTATAATATATAAAGTCTTAAACCTACTAGGCAGCACTTAAGCCTTTACTACGGATATTTAATATCCGTAAACAGACTTAAACGTCTACTTTACGGACCGCCGTTACTACTAGTAGCACTTATACTGACCAAGTCCCCATAACCCCCGCAGCAACCCCCGTATAAAAATATACCCCCATAGATAAACCAGCCAGAAGTGCTTCGTATGCGGTAAGAAAGGATATTAGTCTATAAGGCATACCCGGGAAGAACGTAACAAGTTAAGGAAGAGACTTAATAGCCATATTAACCAATTTATTTTAGAATACAAAGGAGAGAAAGCAGAAGAGCCCCCTAATAAGTTAATAGAAGCCCTTATAATTGACTTTAACTTAGACACTTAGAAATAAGAGACCTTAAAGACATTCCTAACCACTTTTAGACCTTTTACGGACAGCTAAGCCTTTAATATTACAACCATATTAGCTAACCGTTCCTTTATATACTTAGTTACGCCCAAAAACCATTCCACAAGCACCCCCGTTATAGACGTTATAGATTATAAGCAGGACCTATTTGCATATATCACTATAGAACGCTATACCCCTAAGGAATTCTACGGTGTTATAATCGACACAAATGCCTCTAAGAAGTCTACTATAGACTATAGACAACACCTCGCATATAGGACCACCGCAAATAACAATACGGATATTAATATTACGCAAACTAGGGCCATAAACGTCTAATTCGGCATTAGCTTAACTGCATTAATTAGATCAGTTGCAGTTAAGACCCTAATTAGCCTAGTTAACTTCCATATAGTAAAAGCAGACACCCCTTTCTTACTCTACCTTACGGACATAGATAGGTTATAGGTATACTACAATAATATTACAGACACCCTAATTAGCCCCACAACTGCTCCAGAAAGCAAGCATATTACCCTACTAATTATATAATAATTTGGACACCCGTTCCTTATATAGGGAGAGACTTTATAAACCTACATTTAGAAATCTTTTAACTATAACCCGTGCTACCTTACTAGTACAGAAATCTACCGTCTATACCGCCGTTTTAGCCACCTATTAGCCGAAAAGCTATATAGAGTCCTTAAACGCTCTAGACACAACAATATTAATAGGAAGGCAGTTAATTACCTAACTAAATACTGCTCCTTTTGCCAGAAATACAAACGTTCCCTAGGCCGATTTAAGTTTACCCTTTATAAGGACCTTAACTTCAACTACTTAGTATACGTAGACATTATATACATTAATGGCAGCCTAGTATTATATATAATTAACAAGGCAACCCACTACTAAGCCACCCGTTAATTATAAAATATATCCATAAAGCACACTTAGGATATTTTACGGACCTACTAGATTAACACATATATTAGACCCCCTAAGTATATCACCCATAACGCCAGTAGGAACTTTATTAGTAAGGAATTCTAGCAGTATACTACGGCCATAGCTATATTAACAAAAGCTATCCTAGTTAAGGCATATTAGTCTATTAGGCTTATTAAGCAAGCTTACCTAGCCTTACGGAGAGCTTATTAGATTATTACAGACAAATATAAGGATATTTAAAAGGAACTAGCTTTACAAATGGCCGTAAAAGCCGTTAATAACACCGCTAGCCCTAACGGACTAGTACCTACCCTCTTAGTTTATGGAGCCTACCTAAGGATAAGCAGCCTAGGCCCTCCTGCCCCATCTATTACGGAACGGGTAGCTATAATACGGAAGGCAATGGCCAAAATAGTTAAATTACAGGCCAAATAAACTGTTAATAACGCCCTACACTACCGTAACGGACCTAATACGACCTTAGTATATAACCTCCCGCTTAACTCTAAAGTCCTTATATAGCGTAAAAGCGGCAGCTAGAATAGACCCTATCGCCTACTAGCCATAGAAAATGAGACATACTGCGTACAGCTTCCTAGCGGGCTAATTAGCTTTAGAAGTATGTCCGTAAAACCCTACTTTCGGCCCAAAAATACCTATAATATTAAGCTAGACAAACTAGAAGTAACTGCTAAACTAGATAAACTAGAAATAACTGCCAAATTAGATAAACTAGAGGCACCCTTGCCTACCCTAGAGGTCCCCTAAAAACCCACTAAACCTACTAAACCTACTATAAAGCATAGCCAAGGACGCCCCCGTAAGAATCCCGTAATAAAGAACTACCTAACCTCCGTAGGTACATCCGCAAAGCAATCTCCGCCTGCGGATATATTAGTTCTAGTATAGGAAACCCCTTTTATGGACTTACGGCGTAAAGAAATCAACGGACTACTTAAAAAGGGTATCTTTGCGATTATAACGGAGAGAGACGTTCCGTAAGGCGTCCGTATATTTAACTTACACTTTATTAATAAAATTAAGCACCCTAGTACTAATAAAGCCTTTAAGAAATTAAGGCTTATTATATAAGCTTATAACGACTAGGGAAAGGACCTAGTCCTTATACAATCGCCTATAATTTAACGGGTCAATTAACGGATTATACTTATACTTACGCCTAGACTATAGTAAACCAAATCCATAGCCCTTTACTTACGGGATATCTTACAAGCCTACATATAGTCTAATACCTACCTAAGTAAGAATATCTTTATATGACCACCCTATAAGCTTAACCTATAACTAGGAATAATTTTACAGGTCGTAAAACCTCTTTACGGAGTACTAAAAGCCAGAAACCATTAGTTTAAGACATACTACCAACACCACGTTAGTAAACTTAAAATAGAACAGTTAACCTACAACCCCTACCTCCTATACAGCCCATTAAACGGCCTTAGTATTATTAGACTCTAAACAGATAATACCCTCTTCTTAGCAGACTGGATATTTATAGACGCTAAAGAGACTAAACTATAAAAAGCTAAGTTCCTAACAAAGCTATAAAAGCAGTTAACTAAGCAGACTCTAATTAAGTTTAATAGAGGCTTAATTATATAAAAGGGCAACTTAATCTAGCTAACCTAGGAACGCTAAGCTTAAAACCTAAAGCTTATTATAGTAAAGCCTATGGACCTCACTAGTTCCCATAAAGAGACCCATAAGACCGTAAATATAAAGGACTAATACGCTGTACAGCGTGTAAGAGGCGCCTATATTGCCACAGTCTGTCAACCTAAATCTGCCTACGATCTGTCCTTTACGGCCCAGGTAGTAGACCTATAAGAAGAAAATATTAAGCAGCTTAATAAGCGTATTTAGTGGTAAATTAACAATGCAGTAAGGGGACTTACTTTTATACCACTAGACCTAAATTCCCTTAGCCTACTGGTATTTATAGATGCATTTTTTACTAATAATAAAAACCTATTATCACAAATCGGCTTTATAATTATACTTTTGGACCATAATTAGGACGCAAATATACTGTATTGGTCTTTAATTAAGTGCAAATAAGTAACCCATAGTATACTAGCTTCTAAACTATATACACTAGCTTATAGATTTAATATAGCAGCCGTAATTAAATTAACGGTCTAGAAGATTCTATAACTGGAGTAGTTACCCCTGGTTTTATACACCGATTTAAAGTCCCTTTATGACTGCCTAGTTAAACTAGGTACGATATAAGAGAAGAGGCTCATAGTCGACCTAATATACTTACGTCAGGCCTATAAACAACGTAAGATTACGGAGGTTAAATAGATCAGCAGCGGAGATAACCTAGTAGACGCCATAACTAAGGCAAAGCCGTGTTAAGCTCTTAAAACCCTAATTAATATAAATAAGCTCAACCTAAAGGTTATAGAATAGGTAGAGCGAGACTAACGGAGTATTTACGGTTCAGCTACGGCCCGTCAGAAGGCCGTATGGTGCATTCACGGCCAGTTAAAAGGCCATACAGTTCATTTTACGGACCGTAAGCAGGACTTACGGCCAGCTTAGAGCACCATTTGGAAGGCAGCCTAGACGGCACCTTGGGGGAGATTTCCTATATATTTTCCTTTGTATTTTATGGTTTTATTAAAGCAATTACGGAGGCTATATATAGGTGGTTTTATTTTTTAAGTACCGCCAGTATATAATTACAGCACCTATTATACTAACCGCGTGCTTACGCATTCGGTACACCAGGTACGCGTTTACGCGTTTAGTACACCAACCACTCGCTTACGCGTCTAGTACACTTATAAAGCACTAACTAATTAGGGGGGAGGTGCATCAGTATATAGACCACATAGTCTGCTTTATATAATTAACAGTCACCATCTAAACAAGCATATAATACTATATGTATTTCGTGCCCGTGGATACGACTTACTTATACTATTAAGTTAGTACGAACAAGATCTTAAGGAGGGAGATAAAGTATAGCTACTATACAAAAATTTTAAGAGTTAACAACTAAGTAAGAAGTTAAACTACGTTAAACTAGGACCTTTTAAAATTATATAGAAAATTTTATTAGTTATATTTAAATTGAACCTACTAGCTAGGATAAAGATCTACCCTATATAGCATATTATAATGCTAGAGCCAGTATATAGAAATATTAAGCCACTGGTCTATAAAGCAGATATATATAGAGAACAAGAGGAAGATAAATAGTAAGTTTTAAAGATCGTTAGTTATAAGAACGTAGATAATAAAATATAGTACGAAGTAAAGTAGATAGGCTATGACGAGATTACCTAGGAGCTATTAAAGAACCTAAAGAACGCTATAGGAAAGGTATAGGAGTATTAGAAGAGAAAAGGTTAGGTAATATTAATAAAGAAGAATTGCTAAAGAATAAGTTACCTAAGGGGGACCCAGGAAGAGTAACTGCTAAACTACTTAAAGTTGTTTCCTTCTCTATTGGGAGAAAATCCGTTCTTTTATTACTAAGTTCCTATAGACCTTATTCTATAAGTTTCTACTCCTTAAAATAAACCTTCTTGCGAACTTTTTTAAGACGAAGTAGATAGGTAGACACCGTAATACAAGTATTTAGGGCCTTTTATTCCGTATTTTAAGAACGCTTAAGCTCTATAAGGGCCTACGCTAAGTTACTATTAAGCTTTATAGCAGTAGATTAAATATAAAACCCTATAATAAATTACTTAGGGAACTTAGAGACTATTAAAAGTTATAAAACGCGTATACTTAGCGTTAGAAGTAAAGCAAACATTACAAGATAATTAGATGTTTGCTTTAGTGCACTCTAAATAAAAAAAGGGTTACTAAGATAAAGGACTCGCTAATATAATATAAACTAACCCCTCTTTTAAACAACAAGAATACGGAGATAGCATTATTTTACTAAGTAATAATATTATAGCAATAGTACGGGCATAACGTTGCGCGTATAAAAAAGAAGAGGCTTTAGGCATTATAAGTAATAATATTAACTAAATTAATTAGATGGATATTATACCTCTAGTAAATAACTTAGAAATACTAGGTATCTTTAAGGATAAAGATAAAGATAAGGGAGATAGTGTTACGAACGCTTTAAATATAATATTATAACTACTTAGAGAAGAGTTAGAAGAAGCTAGTTAGTTAATATAAGCATAGTTTAGGATAGAACCCGTAGAACTATATAACAAGAAATAGTAGCCAAGGTTATATAATGTGCTATATATTAAACGAGAGGAATAAGAGGAACTTATATACCTTATATATAACACGTATATTATATATAAGAAGGATTTTATAGGAGTACGGTTGTGTATTTAAGGACCCTTAGTCCCTACCTAGATAGTTCCTTTCTTATAGTAATTCTTAGAATATAATTAGAGTTAATCTGTTAGGCAACCACTCCACCAGTTATTATTACGTTGTTAACTTACTGTAATACCTATATACCTAGCCCATTAACGAGTCCACCGTAGTTCCTACTATAAGGCTCCGTTATACCTAAGGTATAACCCCTATATATTCTAAAGACTTAAAAGTAACTACCCTAAATTTCTTATTAGGCCCTTTAATCTTCTAACTTAAAGCGATCGGCTATAATATAAGAAGTAATATAAACCTTATATAAATATATATACGCCCTTAATATAACTCTCTAAAGCCTTTAAACCTAAGTATAATTACCTTTAATACCTATACCTTATTACGGACGCTT
The DNA here is from genome assembly GCF_001692895.1 of Cenococcum geophilum 1.58. NCBI lineage: Eukaryota > Fungi > Ascomycota > Dothideomycetes > Gloniales > Gloniaceae > Cenococcum > Cenococcum geophilum. The sequence goes on from NW_027137605.1 coordinate 528,768, forward strand.
TAAGTATAATGTTATAACTACTTAGAGAAGAGTCGGAGGAAGCTAGTTAGTTAATTTAGGTATAGTCTAGGATGGAACCGGTAGAGCTATATAACGAGGAATGGTAACTAAGGTTATATAACGTTGTACGCAGTATACGCAGTATATAAAGGGAACGTATATATAATATATATAACACGTACCTTACGTATAAAGGGGATTTCTTAAGAGTACGGTTGTGTATTTAAAGGACTATAGTCCCTACCTAGATAGTTCTCTCCTTTGTAGTAAATCTTAGAATACAATTAAAGTTAATCTATTAGGTAACCACTCTACTAGTTATTATTATGTTATTAACTTCTTATTTACCTATACACCTAGCCTATTAATAAGTCTACTGTAGTTTCTGCTATAAGACTTTGTTATATATTTACTACTAAGGTTATAGTATTAATAAAGTTAAATAATATGCTACTAAAAGCATTAGCTATAACGCCGTTAACGGCAGCAACTATATTAAGATTAGGTAACAATACTAGTATAGTAAAAGATACTGACTTTTAGCTAGTTACTGTTAGATAGCTATAGGAAATAGTTAACCGATTAATAGACAATAATAAGATATTTAAAGAAAGGATTAGTAGGATTGGAGTAGCTAAGGTTAAGTTACCCTTAATTAAGCAATTTTTAGGAGAAAAGTTAAAGCTTAAGGGATTCCTTATATAAATATACTTTAAGGTTATATAGGAAGGAGTTAAACTAGGAACTCCTATAGATTAAGTCGCCTATATAGGATTATTTTTAATAGGGAGAGCACTTAAGTGGTTTAAACTTTACCTTATGGAAATATAAGAATATAGTATAATAACTACTAACTAGGAGGTCCGGTATATATTCTTAAGTTAGAATAGGTTTATAAAACAATTAACGCAAGTATTTAGAGACCTAGAGGTAACCACTATGGTAGAAAGAAAGCTTTAAAACCTAGTATAAAGAACTTTAGTAATTAAGTACACGATATGGGTTTAAACATTAGTAATATAGGTTAAATAGAATAATAAAGCGCTTATAGCATAGTATAAGTAAGGACTTAAGGTAAAAGTCTAAAACGTAATTATCCTAATAGAAGATACGGATACTCTTAGGAATTTAATTAATTAAGTAATTAAGATTAATAATAGGATCTACTAAAGAGAGCAGACTAAGAAGGGTTAGAATAGAGTTTTATAGTTATATAAGGCGCAAAGCACGTAATAATAAAGTTAAAGTTAGAAACTATAGTATAGCGTAAAGCTAATAGACCTAAGCAGTACTAGAGAATCTAAGAAATGGAATAAGAAATTATAGAAACCTAGAGGATAAGAATTAAGTAATTAAAGGTCTAAGGAGTAAAGGCTAAACTAGGGATTTTAGTAGCAGAAGACGTTCAGGCGGACTCTATAGTAAGAAAAATGGTTTAAAAAAGGAGCTTATATAAATTGCGGAAAATAGGGTTATTATATTAAAGACTATAGAAGTAGCTAGGGCTACTATATAGTAAAAGAAACGAGACTAGTAAATAATATATATATATAGAGGGATAATAATATGCTATAAGGAACAAAAGAATATTTAATTAAAAGTTTTGCATTTTATTATAATAATGTATGCTAAATTTATAAGGACGCTAAGTATAGTATAAGCTATTAGCTATAAGAACTAAAACCTATAGAATATAGGGGAACTAATAAACTAGTTCGCAGATCGGATATTAAGGACGATAAATTCAATATAGGCGAAATATTTAGTAATAATAAGGCAATAAAAGCAGCTTACTAGGAGCGTGTAGACCTCAGAGATATTATATAAAAGGTAGAGGATAATTCCACTATAAAATAGGGAATATTAGTAGGGATTAAGACCCTACTAGACACGATATCTATTGCTTTATAAGATATAAGAGAAGTAAAATAGCGAACTACTTTGGTACTTAATAAAGGCAAAATGCTAAAGGCTTAAGACTCTTAAGGTGAGATGCAAGACGACTAAGATTCTTAAGATAAGATAAGGTAAGCTTAAGGACCTATAATAGACGATAACCGATAGAGTAGAGTAANNGCTTAGTTTAGTNANATATAAATAAGCTTAGGANGAAGTTTCNTAAAGNTATAAGATTCTTAAGATAAGATAAGTAAGATTTAAGACTCTTAAGATAAGATAAGAATATTAGTAAAGCCTAGTTAGACTAAGGCTAAAGTAAAGCTTAAGATAGAAGTAAGCTTAGGATTAAGAATTTTATAGGACTAAGATTTTAGCACTAGAATAAGGACTATTAAAGAAATTGCGAATAAGACTTAGTAGTAAGATTGAAATGTTAATACTAGGATTAAAAAGTAAGAAGACTTTAAGGACCTAAGTATAAAATGTAAACTAAAAGAAACTATAGAAGAGTTTAGATAAAGAATTATTATATAGTAAGAATAGAAACTAGATAAGAGATTTAGTATACTAGGATATATAAGGGATAAAGCACTAGTATAAAGGATTACTAATAGGCCTAGGGTAGGTATACTAAGAGCTAAATAGCTTACTAAACTGGAAAATAAAGAGGATTTAGAAATCCTTACTAGATTTAAAGAATAATATATAAAGGGCTGTTATAACGTAGTAATAAGAAAATACTTTCTTATGGATAAACCGTATATACTCTAGCAGCTATATTAAAAGTGGTATAGGCAACAATATAATAATAAGTAGGAAGATTTTTATATATAGTTAGATAAACGAGTTATCTAGAACCACTTTATTATAGAGAAGACCATAACTTATATTAAAGGAGCCTTAATTATAATATTAAAAGATCTAGAGAAATAATTAGAGGACTAGAGGAGTAAAAGACGCATTTTAGTACCTATAAATAAAGTTATAACGTTTAGATTAACATAGTAAAGGTTTAAACTTAAAGATAAAGATAAGTTAAGAGTTAACCTAAAGTACCTAGTATACTATACGCTATTATGGATTATATATATAAATAATATATATAAAATATATAAAAATCCAAAGGAAAAGAATTGGAAATACCCTATAAGGATATATTAGGCGCTAAATAAGCGGCAGTATAGGAATACTAAGTATATACATAGCTGGCATCTAGTAGAAATTTAAGAATTAGGGGATTTAATACTTTAACTAAAAAGATTTCTTACGGAAAAATGCTTAAATAGATAATAGTAGTGGGAATGCCTAAAAAATATATATTTATAGTATATTAAAGATAAAAAGCGAACTAAGTATTAGCTAAAGAATGAGCTAAGTATAATAGGATTAAGCAGCTAATAATTAGGAAAAGTAGAGGCCTATAAAACTAAAGGGAGCTAGTAGTAAAGCCTTAGACCCTTAAAGGAATTTAAGGATAATACCTAAATTTATAAGTTAATTAGTAAGATTAGTAGTTTAAAGTATTAATAAATAGTAGAGTAACGCGGAACTATATCTTACTAATAATAGTAAAGAGAATAGAATTACCTTATAGACAGAAGGAGCAACCTTATTTATTAGTTATAATTTTAGGAGATCTAATAGCCTATAGAGGAGGTATTATTAACCTTAAAATAGGACCTATTTAGATAACCATTAAAGGAAGATAAATTAAAATGTCTTTTAATATCCTACTATTAGGACGGGATAAGGTAGTATTAGGCATGCCTTAGTTATAAGAGTATAATCTAAGGATTAATTAGATTATAGAGTAAGTTAATATTAGAGATACTTAATAATATAAAATGTAATAGTAAACTAAGTTAATATAGTACTAAGTTAGAGCGATATATAAAGAGACTAAGTAAGACTTAAGTTATATACTAAAGAGATACTATAAGTATAGTAAAAAACTATAGAGTTTAAAAAGTAAAAAGTTAGTAAATTATATAGCATAGGATTATAAAATAGAGTTAAAACTAGGAATAAGTTTAAGGTTCTTTCTAACCTATAAGCTTACTTAAGAGGAGGTAAGCGCACTTAAAAAGGTTGTTTAGGAAAACTTATAAAAGGGATATATTAAACCATTATAGTTATTAGCAGGTTATCCAGTATTATTTATACTAAAGAAAAATAGGAAACTTAGGTTATGTGTTACGGGACTTATACGTTCTTATATCCCTACGCGTTTTAACGTTCTTAACCTATGCTTATATTCGTCCCAAGACACTTACGCACGTTCCCCTACAACCCCTATTTATACCCGTACCTAGTATACAAAGATTCTTCTTCTTTATCTAAATATCTTTATATTAACCACGTATAGTTACGCGTACGTAGCCTTCTTGTAAGAGGCCAGCCTAACTAGAACGTATAATTATCTAATTAACAGTGTCGCTAGTAAGTAGAAGGTAAGTTAAAGGTACGTTAAAGGTAAGTAAAAGGTAGAATGAGTTTTTACGTATTAAAGGACAACTGCTTCTAACTACTTCTATTTAGAGACTAATTACTAGTTCTTCTCTAGAGGGGAACTAGCTTCCTATATATTTCTTTTAAGACGCTAGTAAAACCTTTCGCCCCTAACCTATCTAACTATATCTTCTAACATATAGATAGGATATAAATAAAACCTTTTATTGTCTTATTAGATATGTACCTCCTAGGGGGTTCCGTTACAATTACCTCCCCTTTTAAGGTTTTAGTCCTCTAAGACTTTACCTCTATTAAGCTTTTATAGAGTTCTGGCTAAAACCACTAGGGAAACCCTTAGTAGAAAGGTACTCTATAATGCGACTTATCGCCAGCTCTTTACTAGCGCGGAACTTTACTTTATCTTTTATTTCTCTACTCTTCTCCTACCCTAGCTCCTTATAGTACTTTTATAATAGAATTTTAATAATAGTAATAAAAATTTAGTGGGATTTACCTCTTTAATTTTAGGAATTTATTAATAATAATTTATTACTTAACGTCCGATTTGGATCCCTATTGGGCCCACGCAAACTACTCCTTATTTACATATAGGGAGAAAACTCAACTTAAGAAAGACTTAACTTGAGAAAACCCCGTGATCTATCTCCCTGCCTCTTAGGACTCGCCTATAAGGCGCCTATAAGGCGCCTACGAGTTACCTATAGTGCTCCTACTATCTTACTTTTTAACCTCCTTAGGAACCACTGCTGCTATAACTAGCCTACAGACGCGCTAGTATTGTATACTTTACTCTACTACTATAGAGTTATTAGGGGGCGCCCGTTGCTTACCCCCCCCGCCCTTTATTATTATTTCCTTTATAACCCAGAACTAGTTTAGTATATTTTAGCTAATAAGCCACTAGGTAACCGCCTTAAGGCCTTTTTATATTAAGAGTAGTGTTTTATAGTTCTCTATGCTAGCTACTAAGAGTATTACTTCTTAGTTAGTATATAAGGGGCATAACAGTATTACGTGTTTTAGTGTCTGTTTTAGCCAGCTACATTTATATCTTAGGCTACCTACTAGGACACCTACCTAGTAGAGCCAGTCTTTTAATCCTATTATTCCTATTTTTAAGAGCGTTACTATTATATTTTCTACCTTTGTTAGGCCTTCTTAAAGCCCTAGGGTGTTTACCCCCTATAACGTTAACTATGCTATAGCTTAGGTTTCTCTTACTTTAGTTAGCCTCTATACCTTTAACTCCTATATACCTCTTTAGCATTAGTTTAGCCAGTATTATATTACGGTAGATAGTTTCCTAGCGTTCTTTTATACTCTACTTTAGCTCCTTTCTCTCTCTTACTATTATCCTTACTGGCCTCTTATACGTCTCCCTTTTTCCTCTATATAGGCCTAGGCCCTAAAGCAGCACTATTCTTCTTCTNCTTTCTTTACCTATTTCTCTAATATATCTTCCCTACTTTAGGGTTATTGGTTTATTCTCTTATAAGGCGCCCTAGGGTCCCTCTATAGTTTATTTAGGCGTATCTTAATATACTTTATAATATTAGAGTTGCGTTCCTTTTATGCCCTTTATATTACAGCGGCTTTAATATATAGTTATAGGGGGGGAATATTAGCTTCCTTCTTAAGCAAAGCTATAGCCGTTCGCTTATATCCGCCTATTATACTCTAAAGGCAGGCTGTTTAGACCTTTTAGAGTAGTTTAAGGAGCGATTTAGGGGGGCCTTTCTTAGATTCTCTAATGGCCCAGATACTAAACCTATATGTTATGGTTAGCCGGATAACTGCTGTATATAATAGGCGTGACCTCTAGAAGCATAGACCCTATATAGAATTAACAATCCTAGATAATGCGATATACTATACTTAGCCCTTACGGGCCGCTTACGCCGTATATATGCTCCACCAGAGCTTACTGTCTACCTATACTCCTAATACTCTTAGGCCCTAAACTAGTTAACCCCTAAAGCCTTAGATATAAATTATATACTAAAGATCTATAGATTGGTTGCGTTTTCTTATAAAATGGATTAGCTGGTATTTCTCTAGTAAGAATTAAACTCTATATCGTCTTGCCTATTCTATATAGGTATTATATACTTTCTCTAGTGTTTTATAATTCTCTACGGCTATTAGCCCGTATATAATTAGGTTTATATTATTAATAAAGCCTATCCCCTAGGTCGCCCCTTCCTTAAAGGAGTTAAGTAGGTTACTTATAGGGGAGAGGAAGAGTATAGGTAAGAGGGGTGATCCTTATAGTATTCCTATTGCAACTATAATAGGGGGGCTTTAGTATCCGCTAAAGACTAGTAATATTTCTTTTTAACCTATAAACCCTTAAATAAATTATATAATCCATTTTAGGAAGCCTTTTACCCTAAGGATATATAGGAGACGCTTATGGGGTATATTATTATAGGCGCCACTAATATTTAGGCTAAGCATTAATACTATAAAGTCCCTTCGTATCGCCTATGCAGATTTAATAGTAGTAGTAAGTAGCGTAAGTGCTAATAGTATTAAGCGGTTCTTTCTTACCCCTATTTAGCTTTATAATAGTAGGGCGTGTTCCTTAGCTATATCTACTATATAGTTCGCTATTACCCTTTCTAAGATCTTGCTAAGGATATTCTCTAAGGCAATAGGGCGGTAGCTTCCTAGGAGTAAGTAGTCTGCTTTACCTTCTTTGCGTAGAATAAACGTTATTATAGCTCTTCTAAGTCTTAGGTAGTAGCCTATTATAAAGTATACTCTAGCTATATCCGCAAGCTAAGGTGCTATTAGTAGTTTGTAGGTCTTTAGGGCTTTATTTAGGATCCTATCTAGTCCTAGTACTATATTATTTAAAAGGCGGCTAATAGTTCTAGCCATTTCTTCGGTTGTTATGTCACTATTAACCCTTAGGCGAGTTACTAGTGCTTTACCCGTAATATCGCTAAAGTCTACTAAAGTTGGTTAAGGGAAAAATCTTTCTATAAGGATCTTTACCTTCTTATTATTGTTGCTTATAGCTAGTAATTCACCTAGTCTTTGCAGGGGCGGAAGGTATAGGTCTTCTACTAGACATCCCGCCTTTTTCTTTACCTATTTCGCTATCCTCCAAAGACCTTTATTATAGGGGAGGCTCGGGTTAATAGTATGCTTATTTATAAACTATCTCCAGCTATTCCTTACTTCTTTTTTTAGGGTATTTTTTAGCTGGTTTCTTGTGTCTTTATATTGTCTCTCGTCTTTAGGATTATAGCTACTTATATATTTTCTTCTTGCTCGTCATTAGCTAGTAATAAGAATTGCGCATTATACGGACCATGCGTGTCGCGCGTAGGGGCCTAGTTTTAAAACTAGGCAGTACTCTTTTAGCCCGTTTTTAATTGCTGCCTAGATCCTTTCTAGTCTTCGGTTAATTTCCTTAGGGGTAGCTAATAAGCCTCGCTTATTTAGTATTAGGTAGATTTCTTCTAGGTCTTAAAGTTGTTATTTAACTGTATTAAAGAAGCTATTTATCTTAAGCTTTCTTATTACGTATCTTTTGCTATTTAGTTGCGCCTTAATATCTAGATCTAGCTATATCTAGATAGGGATATGGTCTAAGGCAAGTGCCTATTCTTCTTTAGGTTTATACCTTTTAAGTCTTTAATATAGGCCTTCGTCTATAAATATAAGGTTAATTATACTTCTAGCGGTGCCTCGTTACTATATAATTACTCCTAGGGGGGTGGCTAGCTTAAGGCCCCCGGTATTTATAGCTCTTAGTAGGCACTCTACCTATTATTTAGCAGCAATATAGATACCCCCTTACCGCGGGTGGTGGAGGTTTATATNTCCTAATAGGATAGACTCTATACCTTTGGTTTTTAGTAAGCTTATTACTAATATAATATTCTTTATTTATAGGGCCCCTTTAACCCTAGGGTTATACACATTAATAATCTGTACCGGTCCCCTATATATCTAGATTGTTATTACTACAATATCTAGGTTAACTGCCTACTATAACTATAAGGATAGGCTAATAGCCTTACTAATTATAAAGTATACGCGTATAGCTGCTTTTAGTTTATATAGGAGCTAAAATCCTTAGGGGCAGTATATTAATTGTATATAGGTATTATAATACAGCTCTTATATAGTAAGGATATAGTATTTCTTTAGGTCTAGGCTATCTAGTAAGGGCCTTATAAGACAGTAGTTTGTATTACTATAGTTATACTATATAATAAATAGGTGGCGGACCCCTAGCGAGGGTCCTTCGCCTCTCCTTCGTTCCTTACTTCTTCTATTTTTACTTTCTCTAGGATATTCAGAACTTCTATCTCTTATGTCTATACCCTAGTTACTACTTATTTTATATAGAGCTTTCTATTCCCGTATCTTATATTCCTACTAGCGCTTCTATATCTAAATCTATTATTATCTCCGGTTCTTCCCCTATTCTTACTAGTTGGCTATATACCCTTTTAAGAGTTGGCTGCGAATGTTATATTTACCGCGTTAAGTCTAATTCTTAATTATCCTAGTCTTAAGCTTACTATAGCTGTCCATAAGGGTCTTCCTATAGGGCGTCCTCTCCCTTATATTCCCTATAACCCTTATATCCCTATACAGTCTAGTAATATCGCGCGGCGTCGCTTCTGGCCCATTAAGGCTTGGGATGGCTAGCCTAGCCCCCTAGTATTAAAGGTAGGAAACACTAGAAAGGCACCTACGCCCCCCTAGCTTATCGCCTATTATTTCTATTCGTATAACCTAGCGTATAGTTATTCCCGCAGCTATTAAGCCCTTACCTTCCGTCTCCTATATTTAATGTAGTCTTCTCTCTCCCACGCCTTATATATGCTTTGGTAGCAGTTTACACATTTTATTTAGTCTTAATTTAAGTAATATCTTATATTATAAGGGCCTGCACAGTGGCCGTAGTATACCTATGCTGCGTATATAGATTAGGTATGTCCCTATTATACGCAGCAATAGTATTATTCTAGGCGGAGTCTGTGGTTATAAAGCCTTATATCGTATATAAGGCCATTTATAATAATACCTTTTTAGATAAGGAGTTTTTACATTCCTAGTATATATATACTAATAATAAGGAAGCCATATGTTTAACCAGTGCCTCCCTAATAAGTCTCTAGCGACCCTTATATTCTTTTATTATTCTTATTATATACTTAGTTTATATTTTCCTATTATAGCTATTAGATTTAGGTAATCTTAAGTCCTAATATAAGGCGTTCCGTTTATTTTACTATCTTATATATAGTTAATATATTATCCACCTAGCGTCCCCTTTCTACCCTAAGGCTTAGGGGAACCGCTAAGACTTTAACTAGGTAATCTTTGCGGAGCACTTTTATGCCAATACATTCTCCTAGCCTGTCCCCTACCTTTACGGCTCATTCCTTTACCTATTAGTCCCTTAAGGTAACTCTAATATCTCCGCTCCTAAGGTGTTAGACTATAATAGCGTTATAAACCTCTTTACTAATCTCTATAAGAACTTCTATTTCTAATTATCCCCTAAGCCCCTCTACTTTTTCTATATTTAATTATATTATAATTATATACCTAGATATTATCTTTAGGGGGGTAGGTTCCCTATATTATAGAAGCGCAGCTATAGCGGCCTAGGTGCGGTTTACCGGTAAGAAAGGGTTTTATTTATTTTTAATTTTGCTTAACCGTTAGAGGATTTAATTAAGGGTTTACTGGAGGGGCGCCTAGGGTTCGCTAGACTAGCGGAGCCATTCTATTAGCTATATTAGTTCGTTATAGCTAATAGTTACTTCCCTATAACTGCGGATACTAGACGCGTCCAATAGGCTTTATATTTTATTAGATACCTTCTTAATAGAGGTCTTTCCGCTTTATGGTGTGGTATTCGCCCGTTCTTATTATGGAGGGCTATTACTAGGCGTGGTTCTAGTGGACGCGCGCGAGTGCGAACCACCGTCGTTTAACGTGTGCCTCCCCTACGATGCGTATATCTCAGGGGGATTCTCTAGGTGTTTTTTCAGGGTTCTTTTGGTTAGTTTTGGTCTTTTTTAGGCCGGGTGCAGCAAGAGCTCTAGTCGGGTTTTATTCCTATCTTAGGAATTTATTATAAATAGATCTAGAGGTTATCTAGTGCAATATATTAACTAACTACTATCCCCATTTACCTAAATAGGCCTTAATAATAACGTCTTTTATTTTAATTTCTTTCTATTTATAAGTTATTATCTCTCCCTTATCCTTCTATTAACAACACTATTTGTCTCGTTCTTAAATAGGCTGTTTTTATTATATCTTGCCTTTTAGCTTCTATATCTCTAGCCGTACTTCTATTACTACCTTATTATCTTTTTTTAACGCGTTTATAAGTAATAGAATCCCTACCTTATCTTTTATAATAATACTAACTTCTTAGAGTATTCTCTTATAATGGCTTGTAGTCCTTCTGCGCGTCCCTAAACTAGCAGCAGTATTATTCCTCTCCTAATAACGCCCTAGATAGCATTTGTTGCTCCTATAGTAGTTTCCCTAAAATACTATCGTTGCTACATTTATACTCTTACGTAGGATCCTTCCTACGTCTATAAGATGCCTTGCTCCAGTAAAAACAAATCTAAGTACTCTTATTATTGCAGCAGGAGAAAGACCTACGTCCTAGTATTTCCTATTCCGTCCTATTCTAGATTTCACTAATTATACTAAATCCCCGCTGTCTATATATATAAGACTTATAGGCTCTAATATACTATCTAAAATTTCCGTTAATATCCTGATAGTAATAGGCGGGGATGGAAGGTGTCTTCCCTCGCCTGCAAACTCTTTAATTTAATAAGGGTTTCCACTACTATAGAGATATAATAATCTTGGATATATAGTGTCTAGGAGTATATATGCGAACAGCTTACCCTTATTAATAATAATATTCGTACTCTTACGCGGGCTACTTTAGCTAGGTAAGTTTCTCTAGTAACTTACTTAGAAACTATACTAACTTCTTTAGCTAATGTCTCTCTAATTTCTACTTAAACGCTAATTTAGAACCTAGGAATACTAAGGATAGCAATAAAGGTTAAGATAAACGTTTTCCTCGCTAGTCTTCCGCCTATACTAGTCCTTCTAGTACCTATTATAAGAATATTAATAGAAGTGCTAATACTTCTAAGGATAGAGGAGCTAATAATACCGTTAATAATAATAATAAGATAGAAGAAGAGGCTCCTGTTACTGCTACTAGTATTTAAGTTATTACCTAGCTCTTTCCTTCTTTTTATAGAATAGCTTTATATAGTACTTCTTAAGTGCCTCTAGGATGCCCTATTATTAGGAATTAACTTTATACTTTAGGGATACCTTTATTCTAAGCTTCGGTAACAAGATATATAAACGCAGTATACTACTATAATCCCCATATATAATAAACGGGTAGTATTCCTATAGGTGCTTTACAATTCCTTAAAAATTTTAATTCTTTATAAGCTGTCCTTTTGCTCCTCTTTATACTATTAACTTTACTATATATCTCTAGTGCCAGGCTAAATACTCTCTTTTTATCCCTAAGGGATCTTTCTAAATCCCTAAGGCCACTTCTTATAGTTCTACTACTCCTTCTTAAACAGCGTCTCCTTTAAATAGTATCCCTAGTAGTTCTCCTATAGATCCCTATAGGCTTCCTCTTACAGGATTTTAGAATCCCTATTATAATAGCGAAACGTTTCCGTTCTTAATACCTATACTTAATCCTATAGTTTTAATTTATAGGGTTTTCCCTATTGCTTTACCTATGATATATCCAGAACCATTTCTAAATCTTTACCTTTAGTTTTTAGGAAGGTTTTAATTACAGTATTATATCCTAGCTAAAAGTACTTCTTAGGTTCCTAACTATTATGCGCCTAAAAGTATCCTTCCTAATAAACTAAAAATTCGCACTTTTTCTAGCGCTATCTTTAGTCTAAAATGTCTTCTATATTCCATTCCAGTTCCTTATTAATTTTGCTAGGTAAAGGCAGTTCCGTACTATCTCTTCTCCAGTATAGCTTTAGTAAGGAAACATAAAATATAGAATATATTAGATAAGATTTCGGTAATTCTAATTTATAGGCTTAGTTTCCTTTAGTTTTCTTAACTATCTTAAAGGGTCTAAGCTACCGGTAATCCAGCTTCTTCTTAATACATTTTATTTAGATATTTTTTATAAATAGTAAGACTTCGTCTTCTATCTTAAATTCTTTCGGTATATATATATTTTTATAGTACCTTTTTTATATGGCCTAGGCGTCTAGTAAGTGCTTTTTAAGTTCCTTTCTACGAATTCTTATTTACTTAATTCTTTTAGACGCTATTAGTGCCTCTCTTTTGGGAATAATGTCCTTAACGTTTTAGGGGTTATTTACTTTTACCCCAAACAATGCTTTATAAGGGGTTATTTTTGTACTACTATAGATACTTATATTATATACATGCTGCGTTAAAGCTAACTATAATATCTAATTATCCTATTAATAATTAATATAGTAGCGGAGGTAGTATTCCAATAACGTATTTAGACGCTTTGTTAGCCCGTATATTTACGGGTAAAAGGCAGTACTTATTTTTTACCGTATTTTTAATAAGAGATAGAATAAAGACTAAAATGCACTGTTAAATACGGTACCTCTATTAGATACGATTTCCCTTAGCGTGCTAAATAAGAGCTACTATTCTAAAAATAGGTCTACCAGTTCTGCTATTATAATCGTTATTATAATAGTAAAGTATCCTAAAAACTTTGTATACCTCTCTAGTTCTTATTTTAGTAGGGGGTAAGCTTATAATAAAATCCATTATTAATTTTAATATAGGTCCCTATAGAATAGGAAGTACTAATAACTCGCCGTATAGGTAATACCTAGATATCTATATCCTTTAGTATATATTACACCTTAATATATAGTCTTTAACCTCTTTAAATATTCCGTCCTAAAAGTATTTCCTTTGAACAGCCTTAAGGGTTCTGTTAGTACTATAGTAACCCCTAAGAGGGTTGTTGTAGAAGACCTTTAGAATTTTATCTTAAATCGCTTAGTCCTTTAGGATATATACAGCACCCTTAAAGTGTAACAGACCCTTTTAGTCTTGCTACTATAGCTTCTTAGTAACTCTAGCTAAGTTAGTCTCTACTATATCTTTCTACCTCTCCCTAGAGGCGAAGGCGTCCCTTTATTAAGCTTAAAGAAGAAGATCTAAAAAGGTTTTATATAGATTACTTACTTCTATTTCGCCTACCACTATTATAAACTTAAGGCGTAGCACGAGACGTTTTAAACTATTAGTGCCAGTAGATTCTCCTACCGTTATACAGTGTGCTACGCTGCGGATAGGCATCTCGCCTATCCCCCTTAAATCTAAAAACTCGCAGTTAATGCGCCGTTAAGTTAAAGGTGCCGTAATACCTTTAGCACATCCCATAGAATTCTTATTAATTTTAGAGTACGCCAACTTTGTGACGTCTGCTTAGTCTATAACCTAGTCTATAACTATATCCTACAGCTCTATAATCGTGTTACTTTATAGCTATATCGCTAGGACCTCTATTCTACTATAAAATTCTATAGTTTTAGGGGAAGAGTCTTCTTTCTTTCTAAGCAAATTTTGCAATATAGGGATTATTTCCCCTATACTGTCTTAGATTCTCCCTATCTTATAATCTAGACATCTTAATAACCTATTAGCAGGATTTATCTTTCCTAGGCGGTACGTAATTTTAAAGTTATACTATAATAGTGCCTCTGCCTATCTTACTTATTAACCGCTTAACACCTTTATAGTTATAAAGTATTTTAGGTTATTATGGTCTATAAGGACTTTAATAGGATAATTACTTCCTATACAATAATATCGCCAGTACTTTATTGCTGCGATTATTATAAGCAGCTCCTAGTTATATGTTATATAACGCTACTCTATAGGGGTTATTTTCCTTAACTAAAACGCTATAGGATACCATTCTCCGTCTTTTAATTAAGATATAATTACCCCTAGGGTAAAGCTAGATATATTTATTTTAAGGTATATACGTAGCTCCTAGTAAAAGTATATTAGGATAGGCGCTAATATAAATAAATCCTTTAACTAGTCTATTGTTTACTTAGTAGCTTCCCTAAATATAAAGGGTCCTAACTTCTTGCCATTCTTAGATCCTTTTAGTAGATTAGTAATTAGGAGTATTACTCGTAAATAGTAAATAATAAACCTTTAGTAGAAGTTCGCCGTACCTAAGAAAACCTATACTTCTCTAAATATTATAGGGTATGGCCATTCCCTAATAGCGTCTACCCGGCTTTCCTCTATTAATACTCTGTTAACGCTAACGATAAAGCCTAAAAAATTAATACTAGTAATATAAAAAGAGCATATTTTTAGGTTTATATAGAGCTTATATTCCCGCAGTCTTTCTAGTACTATTTATATATAGTATATATATGCTTTATAGTTATTAGAGTAGACTATAATATTATTAAAGTAGACTATATATATTGTATCTAATAGGCCCGATAATGCCTTATTAATATAGGCCTAAAATATCGCTAGTGCGTTAGTAAGCCTAAATGGCATTACTAGGTACTTAAAGTGGCCGTACTATATTTAAAATACCGTTTTCCACTTATTACCGGCTTTAATCTGGATTTAATAGTATATATCTTTTAGATCTAGTTATATAAATATCTTTACGCCTAATAGCCTATTAATAAGCTCCCCTATTAAGGGTAGCGGGTAGTAATTTTTTATAGTAATCCTATTAAGCGCCTAATAGTTAATATAGAGGCGAAGGGTCCTATCCTTCTTTAGTATAAATATAATTGGTACCCCTACTAGACTTATAGAGGGCCAAATCTATCCTTTCTAAAGATTATCCACTATATACTAACGTAATACGGCCAGCTTATTTTCTAATAAGTTGTATAGTGGTCTAAAAGGAGGTTACTTATCCCCTATATCTATCTTATACTTAACTAATATAGGGTTAGGTAAGGTTTATGCAGCCTCTTTATTAGAAACCTCTTCTAAGTCTATATATTCCTGCGGAATCTCTAGTTCCTTAACTATATATAGCTAGATATCCAAAAATAAATACCCTATATCTTTATTCTTGGGGTTAAGAGTAGCATATATAGCATATACCCACCCTTCTTCTTATATATAGCTTAGTGTAACCGACTACCGGTACTATGCCAAAACACCTGCGTATCACCTGCGTATCGACTGCGTATCGCCTGCGTATCACTTACGTATCACACTGTTTTAGTTACGTAGTAGTCTCCCCTTTCATCTTATTACCAACACCTTCCTCATGTATTTATATCACTTGATTTCCATAAAATTACAATCAAGTCGTTCTTGCAATTCTTTACACTGCAAAGCTTACACTTAGGAAAGTCTCTTAATCCTTAACTATAATGCGTAATTAAGACTTTTAGTGTTAATATAAGGCTAAAGGCCAATTAATGTCTAGATTAACTTAGCGAAGCTATAGGTATCCCAGAATAAGGTTATACCCCTTAATTTCTACGGCGTAGAAGCGTATTTCCTACGTATTCTATAGACTATTGCGGTCCTAGCTAGCAACGGGAAATATTTATTCCCTATAGTACGGAATCTAATAGCCTTTAATACTTTAAACGGTGCGCACCTATAAGCCGCTAAGGTCCAAATCTAATTCTTTTACTAGTAATTAAGAAATAAACCCTATACTCGCGCCGCTATCTATAAGGCAGTCTCGCGTTACCTATTTATTATTAACTTAAATAGAGACAAAAATAACCACATAGTAGTTTACTTCCTCCTTCTCTTACTAGCCTAGTATAAGGGAGTAAAGATTTACTAGGCTGTCTCTTTTCCTAATTAGGCTAACTCTTACTTCTTTTACTGGCAGAAGCGGCATATATAGCCCTTCTTGCCGCAGTTATAACAGGTACATATCTCCCAGTTCCCCTTCTACAGATTAGGTCTTTGCCTATTATTATTTTAGGGTTAACTAGCATTGCTCTAGGGCTATAAGGCCTGCTTACGTTATCCTTTTATAGAGCGGTTAGGTTGGAATTTACCCCTATTATTAAAGCTAGGTCTAGTCCTACACTCTTTATTATTAGCGTCTCGTTCCTTTTACTTACCTAAATGGTCTCTTTTAGCATTTTTAATCTAAGTAGCTTCAGAGGTAAGCTTTTCTTAAAAGGTAGGAATTTTGCCCTTCTCCTAAATAGCCTATTAAATCTTAGGTTGTATCTTGGCAAATAGCTAGTGAAGTTATATAGTATTATCCTATAGGTTTAAGTAGGGTATATTATCTTCTAGCTCTTCTAAGTAGTTTATAAACTAGACTACACTTTAGCCTTCTCGCTGTTTAGCGTCGTGGTATTACTAGTTATAATCTATCCCTTAATTAGTAGGGTCTTGGACCTAATTAACCAACCAGGTCTTAAGTTCGCTAAATTTAAGGGGTATAGTAAGTTTCTTCTTATAGCGTGTCTATAAACTCTTAATAGTGCCACGTAGGAAGGTAGAAGCAATTAGTATTTAATTATACTTATTAGAGTAACGTTTTAGATTTAACTAAAACTTAATTTCGCATTAAGAGATAAAACGATTATAGTTCTAAAGACTATCACTATAGTACTTATCAGGTTCCTTTATACGGAATTTAGGTTTTTCTAACGTTACAGCATAGTATAGCGTTACCCCTTTAAGTCCGCTTCGTGTCTAGGGTATCTATACTTCCCCCAATTGTCCTTATAATTATTCTTAGTAGTTTTAATATACTTATCTTAATCGTATCTCCAACTCCTTTATTTTTTATAGGGTCTTATATAGTAACCGCTCTAATAACTCCCTAGTAGTAATCGTTTCTAAGGGTCTTACAAGGTTAGACGGACCAGCCGTAGCTTCTTTATAGGAAGAGGGAATGCGCTCCTCTGGGGAGACTCTTTAAGCCTCTTACAGTAAGGGCGTTACTTTATAGGGTATAGGAGTATAGTCCGTTATTATTAATTAATAGCCGTATATTCCTAACGGATTATAAGTAATTAGAATTATAAGAGGCCAGTCTAACCGGAATATATAATTATCTAATTAACAGTATCGCTGGTAAATAGAAGGTAAGTTAAAGGTATATTAAAGGTAAGTAGAAGGTAGAATAAGTTTTTACGTATTAAAGGACAAATGCTTTTAACCACCTCTATTTAGAGACTAATCGCTAGTTCTTCTCTAGAGGGGAACTAGCTTCCTATATATTTCTTCTAAGACGCTAGTAAAACCTTTCGCCTTTAACCTGTCTAACTGTGTCTTCTAGAATATAGATGGGACATAGATAAAACCTCCTATTGTCTTATCGGATATGTACCTCCCAGGGGGTTCCGTTACACTTCTTTAATTATTACCCTATTTAGTACATTGTATTCCAGCTCGTGCCTACTTCCGTAACATTATGCATTAACTATAAATAGTTAAATAGCATTACTTAAAAGGATAGATATCCTTTACCCTTAATTAGTAAAATTTAAAATTAGATAGGTAATGCGTAAATCTTTATAAAGATAGACCTAAGATAGGCGTACCATTAAATTAGAATTAAGGAAGGCAATAAATAAAAGGCAGCCTTTAGGTTAAGAGAAGGACTATATAAGCTATTAGTTATATAATTCGGATTAATAAATATACTAGTAACGTTTTAGAAACGAATTAATAGTATATTAAAAGAACACCTTAATAAGTTTGTTATAGTATACTTTAATAATAATATTATCTACTTAATAACTAAGGAAAAATATAAGGAATACGTTAAATGGGTTTTAAAAAGACTATAAGAAGAATAGATGCTAGTAATAATTAAGAAATGCGAGTTCTTTATAAGGAAGACCGATTCCGTTAAATTTATTATTAAACTAGGTTATATTAGTATAGACCTAAAGAAAATTAAAGCTATAGTAAGTTGGTAAGAACTAGAGAATATAATATAGTTAAGGTTATTCTTAGGGTTTTGCAACTACTATAGGAGGTTTATAGTATAGTAGTTAAAGAATATTAAACTATTTACTAGGCTTATAAAGAAAGAGGAACTATAGGTATAGGGAGACGAATAGAAGAAGTTGTTTAAGGAACTTAAGGAGTTATTTACCTAGAAACCAATCTTTAAGATTTACTAATTAGGACTAGATACGGTTATAGAAACAGATATATTAAACTATATATTAGGAGTATACTTGCTATAGAAGCATAAGAATGTATAGTATCCAGTATTATATTATAGTAGAAAGATAACACTACTAGAGTTAAACTATAACGTTTATAATAAGGAGTTATTAAATATAGTTGCAGCACTTAAGGAATAGAGAGTATTCTTATAAGGCGTAAAGAAACTATTTATAATTAAGATAGATTATAAGAACCTAACAGGGTTTCTAATAATAAAAGAACTTAATTATAGATAGATTAGATAGGCAGAGATACTTATAGAATACTATTTTAAGATTTAATATACTAAAGGAACTAAAAATATAAGAGTAGATATACTTAGTAGAAAGGCTAAACTATAAAATAATAAGAAGCTATTAGGAGCAATGCTATACAGAGATAAGGATAGATGGATTAGATATAATTATCCTAAACTAGTAGCAACTTAAGAGGATAATAAACTAGAAAGAGTCTATAAGATATTAAAAAGCTTTTAGGTATAAAGAATTCTAAAAGTATAGCTAGAAGATCTATAGATAGATATATATAAAAAATTAAAAAGCAAAGTATATCCTAAAAAGCATAGTAAAGCATTTTATAGAAGATTTTTATAAGGGAATAACTTAAGGACATAATGGAGTAATAGGCTTAGTGTTAAGGCTATAAAAAGAATATATTATTAACGGAATCTAGAATATTATAAGGAAAGTAATAAAAGAGTATTTAGATTGCTAAAGGAATAAACTAATAAGGCATAAGCTATATAGAGAGTTATAACCTATTAAAATACTAGAGAGACTATAGGAGGTTATATTATAGGACTTTATTATTAAGTTATTAAAGTTAAGAGATCCTATTACCGGATAAGAGTATAACGTAATCTTAGTAATAGTAGATAAGTTAACTAAATAGGGCTACTTTATAGCATGT
The DNA here is from genome assembly GCF_001692895.1 of Cenococcum geophilum 1.58. Lineage (NCBI taxonomy): Eukaryota > Fungi > Ascomycota > Dothideomycetes > Gloniales > Gloniaceae > Cenococcum > Cenococcum geophilum. The sequence goes on from NW_027137605.1 coordinate 548,277, forward strand.
ATAGAAGAAATCTTAGCGAAAGATATCGCTAAAATCTATATTAAAGAAGTATTTATAAAATATGGAGCACTAAATAAAATTATATTAGATAGAGATCTAAGATTTATAGTAGTATTTTAGGAAGTATTCTTAGCAAAGTAAGGAGTTTAAGCAGCAACTTCTACTGCATATTACCCGCAGACAGATAGTTAAACGGAAAGATTAAATTAAACGCTAAAATAGTATTTAAGATATTATATTAATTACGTATAAAATAATTAGGTATTACTATTACTAGTTATATAGTTTATATATAATATAACACTATAGGAAGGAATAGGTATATTACTATTTAAGGCAAATTATGGATATAAGCTAAAAAATTGTTATTACTGCAATAAGTAAAGAAAATAAGTAGCATAGCTAAAGAAAGAATAAAGATACTAATAAATCTTTATATAGACCTTATGGAATTAATAAAAAAGGTATAAAAAAGAATAAAAAGGTATTATAATATTAAGAGATCTAAGGGACTAGATCTTAAGAAGGGAGATAAAGTATAGCTACTATATAAAATTTTAAGAGTTAATAACTAAGTAAGAAGTTAGACTACGTTGGGCTAGGACCTTTTAAAATTATATAAAGAATTTTTCTAGTTATATTTAAGTTAAACCTACTAGCTAAGATAAAGATCTACTCTATATAGTATATTATAATGCTAGAGCTAGTATATAGGAATATTAAGCCACTAGTTTATAAAGCAGACATATATAAAGAATAGGAAGAAAATAAATAGTAAGTTTTAAAGATTATTAGTTATAACGTGTTTCACAAGCGAGCGACGTACCTAAGCGAGCGACGCGCGCCCCACCAGCGCGTCGACTGCGTAGTAACAATATATAATATCTTAACAACGTAATATCCAAAAGACTTCTTCCGAAGTAGATATATAGCTTACTATCTTTAATATTAAATCCTAGTAGATTTTAAGTATTTAATACGCTGTAAAAGTATATAATGTCCTTAAAGCCTTAGTTCGCCACTGTCGCGCTAGACGATATATAAGACGCAACTACGAACCAAACTTAAAGCGCCTTATAAAACTAAAAGAGGAGGTTATTATTTAGAGTATCCTTAATTACTTTTTACGTAGGCTACCGCCCTTAAAGGCTATAGTACGAGATATAGCTAATAAACTGCTAAGAGAATAAGGTAGTAAGCCTGTTAGCAAGAACTAGGTTAATAACTTTATTAAGCGTATACCTAAGCTAAAAACGCGCTGGAGCCGTCCGTATAATTAACAGCGAGCTTTTTATAAGGACCCGGCGCTTATCTAGCGCTAGTTTAAGCTTATTTAGACTATAAAAGAAAAGTATAGTATCGCCAATAAGGATATATGGAATTTTAATAAGTCTGGCTTCCTTATAGGCAAGATTACGCCTTAGCTTATAGTAATAGGCTTAGAGAAACCTAGGAAAGTAAAGAAACTTTAACCTAGCGATTGTAAGTAGGTTACCTTAGTATAAGCCGTTGGGGCGACGGGGAAGCGTATACTACCCTTTATTATCTTTACTAGTAAGGTTCTAATCTTAACCTAGTTCGACCTAGGTATACTACGCAATTGGGTAATATTAGTTAGTCTAAATAGCTAGATAAGTAACAATCTAGCGCTTACTTAGCTTAAATACTTTAATAAGCATACGAAGCCTATAGGGGTATATAAAATGCTTGTTATTAATAGCTATAAGAGCCATTGCTCTGTGGATTTCTAGGACTACTATAAGGAAAAAAAGATAATTGCTCTCTATATACCTGCCCACTTATTACACCTATTGCAGCCTCTTAACGTCGCCTACTTCTTGCCGTTAAAGCGCGTATATAGCGATAGTATATCGGCCTTAGCACGCAACCACGTCCACTATATTAGCAAGAAAACCTTCCTACTAGCCTTTAAAGCTGCCTACGAGCAGATATTTACTGAGGATAATACTCGCGTAGGGTTTTAAGGCGCTAGGCTTATTCTATTTAACCTAGAGGCGGTGCTATTAAAGCTTAACGTGAGGTTACGGACTCCAACTCTACTATGGCGAGACGGCGTCGTATAGGAGGCGAAGATACCGCGCAACGCTAAATAACTAAAGGCTTAAACTACACTCATTTAATAAAGGATAAGAAACCGCCCTAGGTTTTCTAAAAGTTTGTTAAATAAATAAGTATAATAGCTGAGTAAAGGCGCCTAGCAAATAGCTTATAATATGGTATTAATATAAGAGGAAATAGGCCGCCTATAAGACGCTGTTAAGGCGTTAACAAAGCGTAAAATACGTAAAAGGCGGTATATATAGACAGAGGAGACGCTAACGGTTAGGGAGGTATCTAACTTTATTGCTAAAAGGGAAGGTAGTAGTCGTAACGACAGCAATACGGCTGCGAAGAGGGTGCGCGTTAGTAGACGCTGCGGGCGCTGCGGCGAGGTTAGACACAACACCTACACTTATATAGCAGATATAGAGCAATCAGATAATAGCAATAGCTCTAAAGAATAGTATAATACTACACCGAGTATAAGAAATTGTTGCGGTATTGTAATATAGCGCTGCGTAGTCGACGCGCTGGTAGGGCGCGCGTCGCTCGCTTAGGTGCGTCGCTTGCTTGTAAAACACGTTAATATAAGAGTAAGAAGGAATATAATTAGAATAAATAGAGATAAAGCTTTAAGAGATATTAGAATAATAGAATATAAGGTTAGCCTAAGAACTTATAGCCCTTAGGTAAGCTTTACCTTAATAAAAATAAAAATATAAAGGTATAAAGAGACTTTAGAGTAGATTTAAAGGAATAATATATTAGGTAATAGTAGGAAATTAGGAAGTAGTATAGAAAATTCAATTTTACTAAAAGTATTTTTAGGACCTAGGGCTAGCTTTCTATTAGGGCGCTAAGGCCTATAGGGTATTACGGACCTTATATTAGCAGTAGTACGACTACTAAGAAGAGATATAAATGGGTTGGTTAAGATAGTACAGGAGGCGCTAGAACTAATTAAGCTATAGGATAAAGGGTAGCCGAGTTACGTAGTAAGTTATATTATAAGTTTAGAACGTAGGAATATGGGAACGTAGGAACGCGATATACTAACGTACTAATATACTAATGTATTGAACCCTTTACTATAGGAAGAAGTTATATATTTAAGGACGTATAGTCTCTATAGGTAGTTTCTCTTCTTTATAGTAAATCTTAAAATATAATTAGAGTTAATCTATTAGGTAACTACTCTACTAGTTATATTTACGTTATTAACTATTCTATACCTATATACCTAGCCCATTAATAAGTCTACCGTAATATTCCGTATAAGGCTTTATTATATATTTACTACTAAAGTTATAGTAAAAGAAGTTAAATAATATACCACTAAAAGTAGTAGCTACGACGGCGTCTATAGCGGCGACTACCTTAAGGATAGGTAATAACACTAGTATAGCAGATACTAACTCGCGACTAGTTACTGTCAGACAGCTATAGGAAATAGTTAATTAATTAACAGATAATAATAAAATACTTAAAGAAAGAATTAACGGAATCGGAGCAGCTAAGGTTAAGTTACCCTTAATTAAGCGATTCTTAGGGGAAAAGTTAAAACTTAAAGGATTCCTTATATAAATGCACTTTATAGTTATATAAGAAGGGGTAAAGCTAGGAACGCTTATAGATTAAGTCACTTATATAGGATTATTCTTAATAGGAAGAGTACTTAAGTAGTTTAAACCTTACCTTACGGAGGTATAGGAGTATAGTATAACGACTACTAACTAGGAGGTATAGTATATGTTCTTAAGCTAGAACGGGTTTATAGAACGCCTAATATAAATATTTAAAAACCTAAAGGCAACTACTATAGTAAAAAAAAGCTTTAAAACCTAGTATAAAGGACTTTAGTAATTAAATATATAATATAGTTTTAAATAATAGTAATATAGGTTAAATAGAATAATAAGGCGCTTATAGTACAGTATAAGTAAGGACTTAAGGTAAAAGTCTAGGATATAATTATCTTAATAAAAGATATAAATACTCTTAGAGATCTAATTAACTAAGTTATTAAGATTAATAATAGGATCTACTAAAGAGAGTAGACTAAGAAAGGTTAGGATAGAGTTTTATAGTTATATAAGGCGTAGAGCATATAATAACAAAACTAAAGTTAAAAACTATAGTATAGCGTAGAGCTAATAAACTTAAGCGATATTAAAGAAAATAAGAAATAAAATAAACAACTATAGAAACCTAGGTGTATAATTACAGCACCTGTTGTACCAAACGCGTGTTTACGCGTTTGGTACACCAGGTACGCGTTTACGCGTTCGGTACACTAGGTACGCGTTTACGCGTTCAGTGCACCAACCACTCGCTTACGCGTCTAGTGCACTTATAAAGCACTAACTAATTAGGGGGGAGGTGCATCAGTATATAAACCACGTAGTCTGCTTTATATAATTAATAGTCACCATCTAAATAAGTATACGATACTATATATATTTCGTGCCCGTGGATACAACTTACTTATACTATTAAGTTAGTACGAATACTAATTAGTAAGCGCGCACAGATTATCAATTACTTAATACCTCCCCCTAAGCGATATATACGATAGTAACTACCTATTTAGACTCCTAGTACGACCTGCTAGAAGGTCAGAAGTCGGGGATTACGGACTTATCTTTAACTCTATATACTTATTTAAGTCTTAGTATAGTTTACTAGAAGTTATAGATATAAATATAGACCTATACAGAACCCCTATCCTTAACCCCCTTAAACCTTAAACCTCTTTGGACCTTTTGCGGAAACCCTTTACCCTTCTATAAACCATTATAGACCTATTAATTAATTTTACGGACCGTTATAAGACCTCCCCCACCCGTTATAAGCTGCTACTACCCGCTACGCACTACACTATACTATAGTATAGCAGACATCAGTAAGCAAGTTAGTAAAGGTTAAAAGAAGTAGAGATAAGGAGTTAACGTTATGTCTATAAATAACGTTAACGACTATATTAGTTTTAAAATCCTTAAATATAAACACTTTAAGCTTATAAATAACGACCTATAGAAGTAATACTAGGAAGACTTTACGGACTTTATGGAAGCTATTCTTAAGGCCTATAACCCTATTACTATTTATAAACTATAAACCCTTTTATATAACTAAGGTATATGGGTTAAAAGGAATAAACGAGTTACTATTGCATAGTCCTTATATAATATAATACACAAAAAGGACTAAATAAAATAGACTAAAGAGGAAATCCTAGACCAGTTCTAAGAAACTAAAGAACTCTTTACTTCTTCTAAACTTAATATAATTGCTAGCCTTATACCTAACCTACTTAACTAAATTTGTTCTATAAACTTAAGCGGCTTTAGACTTAACCTTATTAGCTAAAATATACCCTACTCTTAAGTTATGGATTATAACACCCCTATAAACCAAAATACGGACCAAATTACCCCCGCTATTTAAGTTATAAATCCGTAAGCTATATATCCGCAAGCTATAGATCCGTAAGTTATAGATCTGCAACCTACCTAAATAAAGACCTACGGTAAGGAGCTAGCTAACCTAGCTAAGCTCTATACCAACAAATCTAAGTATAGCGGTAAAAATAATAATTTTAACTTTAAACTAACTATCTTTATAGACCTCTACTAGAAGGCTAATATTTCTAAATAAGAGTTTAGCTAAGCCTACTCTACCATACTACGCGGCCTAGCACTTAACTACTACTATACTAACCTCAAGAGTAACCCCCTTGGTGTCCCCTTTAATAAGCTATACGAAGCTATTTATAACTACTTTAAAGGACCGGAATATAGGTGTAATATCCTTACCTAATAGAATGCGACTAAGCTACGGACCGTAATTAACAAGAATACCAAAAAATCGACTATAGAGTGTCTGTAAATCCTTATTAAAGACCTCTAGTACCTATAGCACGGCCTTAACACCAAGCTTTAAATAGACGACTTCCTATACAATAAACTTATTACGGCTTACCAGGAGGTAGAGCCCTATAAGTACGCCTATTATAAGCCTATAGACACCTTAGCTAGCCTTATTAATAACCTACGCTCCTCTATTATAATATATAAAGTCTTAAACCCACTAGGCAGCACTTAAGCCTTTACCACGGATATTTAATATTTATAGACAGACTTAGACGTCCACTTTACGGACCGCCGTTACTGCTAGCAGCACCTATACCGACTAAGTCCCACCTATAACCCCCGCAGCAACTCCCGTATAAAAGTATACCCCCGCAGACAAATAAGCTAAAAATGCTTCGTATATGGCAAGGAAGGATATTAGTCTATAAGGCATACCTAGGAAGAACGTAATAGGTCTAAGAAGAGATTTAATAAACGGATTAGCTAGTTTATCTTAGAATATAAAGGAGAGGAAGAAGAGGAGCCCCCTAATAAGTTAATAGAAGCTTTTATAATTGACTTTAACCTAGATAACTAGAAATAGGAGACCCTAGAGACGTTCCTAACTACTTTTAGACCTTTTACGGACAGTTAAGCCTTTAATATTATAACCGTATTAGCCAACCGTTCCTTTATACACTTAGTTACGCCTAAAAACTATTCTATAAGTACCCCCGTTATAGATGTTATAAATTATAAATAGGACCTATTTACATATATTACCATAAAACGCTATACCCCTAAGGAATTCTACGGTGTTATAATTAATATAGGCGCCTTTAAGAAGTCTACTATAGGCTACGGATAATACCTTATATATAGGACTACCGCAAATAATAATACGGATATTGATATTACGTAAACTAGGGCCGTATATAACGGAGCCTTGTAGTAGGAACTACGGTAGACTTGTTAATAGGCTAGGTATATAGGTATTGCAAGTAAGTCAATAACGTAATAATAACTAGTGGAGTAGTTGCCTAATAGATTAACTTTAATTGTATTCTAAGAATTACTATAAGGAAGGAACTATCTAGGTAGGGATTAAGGGTCCTTAAATATACAACCGTACTTCTATAAAATCCTTCTTATACGTAATATATATATTATATATAAGGTACGTAAGTTTTTCTTATTCCTCTTATTTAATATAATAATAATTCATTGCTTAACGTCCGATTCGGATCCCTATTGGGCCCACGCGGACTACTCCTTATTTATATATGGGGAGAAAACTCTATTTAAGAAAAATGAGAAAACCCCGTGATCCATCTCCCCGCCTTTTGGGACTCGCCTACTTAGCGCCTGCGAGTCGCCTGTAGTGCTCTACTACCTTACTGTTTAACCTCCTTAGGAACCACTGCTGCCGTAACAAGCCTACGGACGCGCTAGTATTATAAACTTTTACTCTACTACTATAGAGTTACTAGGGGGCACCTACTGCTCGCCCCCTTACCTTCTATTACCATTTTCCTTATAACCCGGAACTAATTTAGCATATTTTAACTAATAAGCCACTAGGTGACCGCCTTAAGGCCTTTTTATATTAAGAGCAGTGTATTATAGTTCTTTGTGCCAGCTACTAAGAGTATTATTTCTTAATTGGTACATAGGGGGCATAGCAGTATTACGTATTTTGGTGTCTATCTTAGCCAGCCACATTTATATCTTAGGCTACCTACTAGGACACCCACCCAGTAAAGCCAATCTTTTAGTCCTATTATTCCTGTTCTTAAGAGTGTTACTATTATATTTTCTGCCTTTATTAGGCCTTCTCGGAGCCCTTAGGTATTTACCCCCTATAGCATTAACTATGCTATAGCTTAGGCTTATCTTGCCTAAGTCAGCCTCTATACCTTTAACTCCTATTTACCTCTCTAGCGTTAGTCTAGCTAGTATTATATTACAGTAGATGGTTTCCTGGCGTTCTTACGTATTCTACTTTAGCTCCTTTCTCTATCTTACTATTATCTTTGCTAACCTCTTACGCGTCTCCCTTCCTCCTCTATATAGGCCTAGGCCCTAAAGCGGCACCATTCTTCTTCTACTTTTTTTACCTGTTTCTCTAATATCTCTTCCCTACTTTGGGGTTATTGGTTTATTCTCCTACGGGGCACCCTAAGGTCCCTCCATAGTTTACTTAGGCATATCTTAATGTACTTTATAATATTAGAGTTACGTTTATTTTACGTCCTTTGCATTATAGCGGCTTTAATATATAACTGTAGGGGGGGAATATTAGATTCCTTCTTAAGCAGTACTGTGGCCGTTCGCTTATACCCGCCTATAATACTCCAGAGGTAGGCTGTTTGGACCTTTTAAAGTAGTTTAAGGAGTAATTTAGGGGGGCCCTTCTTAGTTTCTCTAATGGCCTAAATACTGGATCTATATATCATGGTTGGCCGGATGACTGCTATATATAGTAGGCGTAACCTCTAGAAGTATAGACCCTATATAAAATTAACAATCCTAAATAAAGCGATAAACTATACTTGGCCTTTATGGGCCGCTTATGCTATATATACGCTCTACCGGAGCTTACTGTCTACCTATACTCCTAATACCCTTAGGCCCTAAACTGGTTAACCCCTAAAGCCTTAAATGCGAATTATATGCTAAAGATCTATAGATTGGTTGCGTTTTCTTATAAAATGGATTAGCTGGTATTTCTCTGGTAAGAATTAGACTCTATAACGTTTTACCCATTCTATACAAGTGTTATAGGCTTTCTTTAGTGTTCTGCAATTCTCTGCGGCTGTTAGCCCATATATAATTAGGTTTATATCGTCAACAAAGCCTATCCCCTAAGTCGCCCCTTCCTTAAAGGAGTTAAGCAGGTTGCTTATAAAGAAAAGAAAAAGTATAGGCGAGAGGGGTAATCCTTATGGTATTCCTGTTATAACTATAATAGGGGGGCTCTAGTATCCGCTAAAGACTAGTAATATTTCTTTCTGGCCTGTAAACCCTTAGATAAATTATATAATCCATTCTAAAAAGCCCTTTGCCCTAAGGATATATAGGTAGGTAGTTATATATTAGCTAGTAATATAGTAGAGTTTAATATACCTACTTATTTAGGCCTCTACCCCAGTTTTCTAGTGCTTTAGTCCTAAACTATAAGCAGTTAGCTGCTACCACTAATTGTGGGGAATTTTACCAGTTCTTTTAGATATCTTATAACGGTATTACCCGAGTACCAGTTTACCCCCCAGTAGTCTGTATAAGAGTTTCCTCCTAGAGTTGGTATGCTTTTGCACGGCTTAGGAGCCTTCCATAGCCTCTAGTTTCACGCCTTCTTTATTATTTCCGCCGGCGTGGGCATAAGCTGCCGTTTCTAGGGGTCGCAACTCCTATCTTCGCGCCTACTAATATAATCCTACGGAGGTGTCATAGCTGCATCCTATAATATAGTTGGGTATACCTTCTACGGACGAGGCTAAGCTACTGCCTCTCCCGCCTAAGTAACTCCTATTTACTCCTTAAGTATATCTTACTAACAAGCCGCCCTAGAGGCGAACGGTTCCGTCTATTAATATACTAACATACGCATCCGTTCTCTTAAGCTATATAGTAGTCTCTCCGGCTAGGGTATAATCCTACCTGCCTACTAGGTATACTAAAGGTTAGAGCCTAGTTAAGGGATAAGGTCCTTAAAGCCAGCAGTGGCTACTACGTACTACGCCTTATAGGAAGCTAGTAGTAATATAGGGGCGCAACACCCTATATACTACTAGTTCCCATTTTACGTTACCTATAAGAGTCTCCTTATAATAGGCCAACCGTGTCTTGCAAGAGGGGGGCTGTAAAAACTAGGTCCCGCACCAGGCGACCTACTCTCCCCCCTCCTACTAACTAAGCTTATATCCCCCCTTTTTATAAGCTGGCCTATATCTCTAACTATTAAGTTCTTATCCAACTGGCCTGTATTTCCCCTATAGCCTCCCCCATATATATGCATTAGGTTACATATACTACACCTATTAAGACCCTCCTATAAGTCGCCTTATATATATACGCATTAGGTTACGTATACCACGCCTATTAAGACCCTCCTATAAGTCGCCTATAAGTCAACCATAAGTTGACCGTAAGTTAACTGTAAGTTAAACGCCATAGGGCCGTCGAAGCTGGCCTATGTTTCCGCTGCCTAGAGCTTTGCCCGTGTTTCCACCTCGTTAAGCCGTCTGGTCGCCGTTTGGTCGCCATTACGTTGCCATTACGTTGCCGGCGCATCGCCGTCATCTAGGTCGCGCGCACCACGCCTATTAAGACCCTCTTTTAAGTCACCTAGGTGTACTAAATACCAGATAGGCCCTTATAGAGGGGCCTTAATAAGTTCTCTAGGCAGGGCCTTAACAAGTTCTTTACGGTAGCCTTAGGGCCTTAATAAGTTTTATATAAAGTATCTGTAACGCGTTAACCTTAACAAGTTCTTATAAAAAGAGGTTCCCTACGCCCTTGCCGTATCCTCTCGGTTTTAGAGCTAGTATAAGCCTAAGGGTGTCCTATTATACGCCTAGGGCGCGTCTATATCAACTAGCTAAATAAGGCCAGTTTTGGGCCTGGCTGCGAGCTAGGTAGTCGTACGTTAGGCGGTTTTCGTATCCCAGTTTCCCTTAATGGCCCCCCTAGATGGTATGGCAGGAGCCCTAAGCGGGGGCAGTAGGACTCCTGGTGTTGTTGAGGGCGATATACGCGTCGCAGGCTTAACACCACAGAGTCGCAACACCAGCGCGCTGCGCGCGCTGCGACGGCTCTCCTCTATCGCCTCTGCACTTAGCCATCATAAGGAATGATTTCCCGATGATGTTTCCACCCGCGGCGACATAGACGCGTGCAGTAGGGCTTCGCGGGCTCTTATTTAATATATAGCACGTTATATAACCTCGGCTACTATTCCTTATTATATAGTTCTACGGGTTTTATCCTAGACCGTACTTATATTAACTAACTAGCTTCTTCTAACTCCTCTCTAAGTAGTTATAATATTATACTTAAAGCGTCCGTAACACTATCCCCCTCCTCTCTATCTTCGTCCTTAAAGATACCTAGTATCTCTAAGTTGTTTACTAGAGGTATAATATCCGTCTAATTAATTTAGTTAATATTGTTACTTATAATACCTAAAGCTTCTTCTTCTTTATATGCGCAACGTCATGCTCGCACTATTGCTGTAATACTATCGCTTAGTAAAATAATACTATCTCTATATTCTCGCTGCTTAAGAGAGGGGTTAGTATATATTATGCTAGTAAGTCCTTTGTCCTAATAACCCTCTTCTTACTTAGAGTACACTAAAGCAAACATTTGATTATCTTATGACGTTCGCTCTACTTCTAACGCTAAGTATACGCGTTTTATAACTCTTAATAGTCTCTAAATTCCCTAAGTAATTTATTATAGGGTCTTATATTTAATCCGCTGCTATAAAGCTTAATAGTAACCTAGTGTAAGCCTTAATTAAGCTTAAGTATTCTTATAATGCGGAATAGAAGGCCCTAAATACTTATATTACGGCATCTACTCGTCTACTTTGTCTTAAGAAAGTACGTAAGAAGGTTCGTTTAAAGGAGTGAAAACTTATTTAATAAGGTCTATAGGAACTTAGTAATAAAAGAACGGATTCTCTTCCAATAGAAAAGGAAACAACTCTAAGTAGTTTAGTAGTCGCTCTTTCTAGGTCCCCCTTAGATGACTTATTCTTTAGCGATTCTTTATTAATATTACCTAACCTTTTTTCTTTTAATACTCCTATACCTTTCCTATAGCGTTCTTTAGGTTCTTTAGTAGCTCCTAGGTGGTCTTATTATAGCCTATTCACTTTACTTTATACTATATTTTATTGTTTACGTCCTTATAACTAACGATCTTTAAAATTTACTATTTGTCTTCCTCTTATCCTCTATACGTGTCTACTTTATAAATTAGTGGCTTAATATTCCTGTATATTAGCTCTAGTATTGCAATATACTATATAGGGTAGATTTTTATCCTAGCTAGTAGGTTTAACTTAAATATAACTAATAAAATTTTCTATATAATTTTAAAAGGTCCTAGTCTAACGTAGTCTAACTTCTTACTTAGTCGTTAACTCTTAAAATTTTTGTATAGTAGCTATACTTTATCTCCCTCCTTAAGATCTAGTCCCTTAGATCTCTTANNATTNTAGTACTTTTTNATNCTTTNCTGTANNACCTTAGCTNTTTCNNTAAGGTNTNNATAAAGATTTATTAAACTCTTTATTCTTTACTTAGCTATACTACTTATCTTCTTTACTTAATGTAGCGATAATAAGGTCCTTAGCTTATATCTATAATTCGCCTTAAATAGTAACGTGCCTATTTCTTCTTATGGTGTTGCATTATATGCAAATTATATAACTAGTAATAGCGATGCCCAATTATTCTATGCGTAATTAATATAATATCTTAAATACTACTCTAGTATCTAATTTAATCTTTTCGTTTAACCGTCTGTCTATAAATAATATACGGTAGAAGTTACTGCTTAAACTCCTTACTCTACTAAGAATACTTCCTAAAATACTATTATAAATCTTAGATCTCTGTCTAATATAATCTTACTTAGTGCTCTATATCTTATAAACACTTCTTTAACATAGATTTTAGTAATATCTTCCGCTAATATTTCTTCTAAATATGCTATAAAGTATCCCCACTTTATAAGCTTATCTATTATTACTATAATCGCGTTATAATCTTATCTAGTAATAAGGTCTTTTAACTTTAGTAACTTAATAATAAAGTCCTATAATATAACCTCCTATAGTCTCTCTAGTATTTTGATAGGTTATAGCTCTCTATATAGCTTATGCCTTATTAGTTTATTCCTTTAGCAATCTAAATATTCTTTTATAACTTGCCTAGCTAGTCCCTAAATTCCATTAATAATATACTCCTCTTAAAGTCTTAACACTAAGCCTATAGCTCCATTATATCCTTAAGTTAGTCCTTTATAAAATAACTTAATAAACTCTTTTATAATAGATTTTGGTATGTATATTACTTCTTAATTTTTATACTACTCTAAGTCTAGATCCTCTATTTATACGTCTAGGATCTTTTATATCTAATTACTCTCTAGTAATTTATAGGTTTTCTCTTCTTATATTACTACAATTTTTGGATAATTATATTTAATTAATCTGTCTATATCTTTTCGCAACAAAGCCCCTAATGGCTTTTTATTATTTTATAGTTTAGCCTTTCTACTTAAAGCGTCTGCTTATATATTCTCTATACCCTTAGTATACTAAATTTTAAAATAGTATTCTATAAGCATCTCTGCCCATCTAACCTATCTATAATTAAGTTCTTTTGTTATTAGGAACCCCTTTAGGTTCTTATAATCTATCTTAACTATAAATAGTTTTTCTATACCTTATAAGAATAACCTCTATTCTTTTAGTGCTGTAACTATACCTAACAACTTCTTATTATAGATGTTATAGTTTAGTTCCGGTAGTGTTATCTTTTAACTATAGTATACTACTAAGTGCCATCCATCTTTATATTTTTATAGAAAGCACGCTTTTAGTATATAGTCTAATGCATTCATTTTAACTACTATCTCTAACTTTAGTTAATAGATTTTAAGAACTAGCTCCTAGGTAAACAGCTATTTAATTTTCTTAAACAGTTCCCTTTATTCCTCTCTCTATACCCATAGTTCTTCCTTCTTTATTAATCTTATAAGTGGCTTAATATCCTTTAACTATTAAGCTATAAACCTTCTACAGTAGTTACAGAACCCTAGAAATAACCTTAACTATATTACATTTTTTAGTTCTTACCAATTTACTATAGCCTTAATCTTCTTTAGATCTATACTAAGTTAGCCTAGTTTAATAATAAATTTAATAAAATCCGTTTTCCTAGTAAAGAACTTGTATTTTTTAATTACTACTAGCATCTGCTCTTCCTATAGTCTCTTTAAGATTTATTTAACGTATTCTCTATATTCTTCCTTACTTATTAAGTAGATAATAATAATATTAAAGTATACTATAATAAATTTATCCAAGTATTCTTTTAATATATTATTAATACGCTTCTGAAACGTTACTAGCACGTTTATAAGCCTAAATTATATAACTAGTGGCTTATATAGTTCTTCCTTTAACCTAAAGGCTACCTTTTATTTATTGCCTTCTTTAATCCTAATCTAATAGTACGCCTACCTTAGATCTATCTTTGTAAAGATTTACACGTTACTAACCCTATCTTAAATTTCGCTAATTAAGGGTAAAGGATACCTATCCTTCCTAGTAATGCTATTTAACTATCTATAGTTAATATATAACCTAAGTTTTCTATTCTTCTTTAGTACGAATAGTACTAGATATCCCGCTAATAACTATAATAGTCTAATATATCCTTTTTAAAGATTTTCCTAGATAAACTCCTTAAGTGCCTATAACTCTTTTTCTATTAATTTATAGGTTAGGTAGAACCTTAAACTCGTTTCTAGTTCTAACTCTATCTTATAGTCCTATACTATATACTTTAATAACTTTTCACTTTCTAGTAACCATAACTTTTTACTATATTTATAGTATTTCTTTAGTATATAACTTAATCCTTAATTAGTTTCCTTATATATCACTCTAACTTAGTACTATACTAACTTAGTTTATTATTATATTTTATATTATTATATATCTCTAATATTAACCTAACCTATAACCTAATTAATCTTTAGATTATATTCCTATAACTAAGGCATTCCTAATACTGCCTTATTATTCCCTAATAGTAATATATTAAAAGATATTTTAACTTATCTCCCTTTAATAGTTATCTAAATTAGTCCTGTTTTAAGATTAATAATACCTCCTTTATAGGGTATTAAATCTCCTAAAATCATTACTAATAGATAAAGGTGCTCTTTTTGCCTATGCGGTAGCCCTATCCTTTTAACTACTACTAATAAGATATGGTTTTATATTGCTTTACTATCTACTAATACTTTAAACTATTAATTTTGCCAATTAATTCTTAGATTTAGGTATTATCCTTAAATTCCTTTAAGGGTCTAAGGCTCTACTACTAGCTCCCTCTAGTCCTATAGGCCTCTACTTTTCCTAACTATTAGCTGCTTAATCCTATTATACTTAGCTTATTCTTTAGCTAATACCTAGTTCGCTTTTTATCTTTAATATACTATAAATAGGTATTCTCTAGACATTCCCACTATTATTATCCCTTTAAGCATTCTTCCGTAAGGAATCTTCCTAGTTAAAGTATTAAACTTCCTTTCTCTTAAACTTCTGCTAAATGCCAGCTATATATATACTTAGCATTTCTATACTATTATTTATCTATTATCTAGTATATCCTTATAGGGTATTTCCGGTTCTTTTCCTTTGGATTCTTATGCATTTTATATATATTATCTACATATACAACCCATAATAGCGTATAATGTACTAGGTGCTTTAGATTAACTCTTAACTTATCTTTATCCTTAAGTTTAAACCTCTATTATACTAATTTAAACATTATAACTTTATTTATAGGTACTAAAACGCGCCTTTTACTTCTCTAGTCCTCTAATCATTCCTCTAGATCCTTTAATGTTATAATTAAGGCTCCCTTAATATAATTTATCGCTTTTTCTATAATTAGGTGGTCTTAGATAACTTTTTCGTCTAACTATATATAGAAATCTTCCTACTTATTATTGCGTCGTTGCCTATACTACTTTTAGTACAGCTACTAGAGTATATACGGTCTGTTCGTAAAGAAGTATCTTCTTATTACTATATTATAACAGCCTTTTATATATTGTTTTTTAAACCTAATAGGAATCCCTAGATCCTCTTCATTTTCTAGTTTAGTAAGCCACTTGGCTCTTAATATGCCTATCTTAGGTCTATTAGTAATTCTTTATATAGGTACTCTATCCCTTATACAACGTAATATACTAAACCTTTTATCTAGTTTCTACTCTTACTATAAGGTAATTCTTACTCTAAATTCCTCTATAGTTTCTTTCTTTTTACGTCTTATAAGTAGATCCTTAAAGTCTTCTTACTTCTTAATCTTTAGTCTAAACATCTCGTTTAACTAGTAAGTCCTCTAAGTCTATATATTTATCTCCTAATTTAACTACTATTTATATTATAGATTCTCTAATCTATAGTAAAGCCGCTTACTTCTTACTTATAGGTGTCCTTATTCGTACTCTAAACTCTTAACCCCTTAGATTTTTTAATCCTAAGCTTACCTCTTTTTTAAGCTACGCTCCAGCCTTAGTCTAACTAGGCTTTACTAGTATTCTCATCTCGTCTTAAAAGTCTTAAATCTTACTTATCTTATCTTAAGAATCTTATACCGTTAGGAACACTTATCCCAAGCTTATTTATATATTCTTAAACTAAGCTACTACCCTACTCTATTAGTTTGCGTCCGTTATAGGTCCTTAAGCATACCTTATCTCGTCTTAAGAATCTTAAGCCTTTAGCCTTTTACCTTTATTAAATGGTAAGCTAGCACTAGCAGTCGTCTGCTTGCTTAATCGTCTCTAAATATTACTCCTTCTGTCTTATAAAGCGATGGATGCCGTATCCAATGGTATTATAATACCCGTTACTGAACCTTACTCTATAGCGGTCTTAGTCTCTACTTCTATTACGTTATTAAGATTTAGATACCCTTAGTTAGTTCCTTTACTATCCTTATCGCTATTAATTAATAAGTACTCTAACTCCATTATTATTATTGCTAATTATTATCTGTATATTACTATAATATCTTAATCCAGCTTATAGAGTCGATCTTATTCTTTATCTAACTCTTTAGTTTCTTTAAGTCCTCTTAACTCTAGCTCTTATAGCCAATAGCTTATACTATACTTAGCGTCTTTATAAATTTAGTATACGTTATTATAACAAAATACAAAACTTTTAATTAAATATTCTTTCGTTTCTCGTAGTATACTATTATTTCTCTATACGTGTATATTATATACTGCTAGTCTAGTTCCTTTACTGCATAATAACTCTAACTACTTCTATAGTCTTTAGCAAAATAACCCTATTTTCTATAATTTATATAAGCTCTATTTTTAAACTATTACTTTTACTATAGAGTCCGCTTAAACGTCTTCCGCTATTAAGATCTTTAGTTTAGCCTATACTCCTTAGTCCTATAATTACTTAATCCTTAACTTCTAGGTTTCTATAGTTACTTTCCCTATCTCTTATAGGTTTCTCTAGTACCACTTAGATCTATTAGCTCTGCGCTATACTATAGTTTCTAATTTAGCTTTAGTTATTGCGTACTTTACGTCTTATATAACTATAGAACTCTATTCTAACCTCTCTTAGCCTATTCCCTTTAGAAGATCCTATTATTAATCTTAATTACTTAATCTATTAATTCTTTTAGGGTGTCCGCATCTTCTATTAAAATAATTACGTCCTAGACTTTAGCCTTAAGTCCCTATTTATACTATACTATAAGCGCCTTATTATTCTATTTAACCTATATAGTAAGTATTTAAAACTATATCGTATACTTAATTACTAAAGTTTACTGTATTAGGTCCTAAAGCTTTCTCTTTACTATAGTTATTACTTCTGGGTCCCTAAATATCTATATTAATTATTCCGCGAATCCTACCTAGCTAGAAAACACAAATTGTACCTCTTAATTAGTAGTAGTTATTCTATTAGTCTATATTTCCGTTAAGTAAAGTTTAAACTATTTAAGTGCCTAACCCGTTAGGAATAGTCCTGCATAGGCTATTTAATCCATTATTATAGCTAACTTAGCCCCTTTTTATATAACTTTAAAATGCATTTATATTAGAAATCCTTTAAGCTTTAATCTCTCCCCTAAGAATTATTTAATTGAAGGTAACTTAACCTTTACTACTCCAATCCTATTAAGTCTTTCTTTAAGTATTTAGTTATTCTCGTTTAACCTATTAATAATTTCCTATAACTGCCTAACTGTAACTGGTTATAAGTCAGTATCTTACATACTTGTGTCTCCACTTAACCTTAAAGTAGTTACTGCCGTTAACGGCATTATAGTAGCTGCTTTTAGTGGCATGTTATTTAACTTCTTAAAACCGTAACTATAGTAGTAATTATATAACGGAGCCTTATAGTAGAAACTACGGTGGACTTGTTAATAGGCTAGGTATATAGGTATTATAAGTAATTCAATAACGTAATAATAACTGGTGGAGTGGTTGCCTAACAGATTAACTCTAATTATATTCTAAGAATTACTATAAGGAAGGAACTATCTAGGTAGGGACTAAGGGTCCTTAAATACACAACTGTACTCCTATAAAATCCTTCTTATACGTAATATACATATTATACGTAAGGTACGTAAGTTCTTCTCGTTCCTCTTATTTAATATATAGCACGTTATATAACCTCGGCTACCATTCCTCGTCATATAGTTTCACAGGTTCTATCCTGGACCGTGCTTATATTAACCAACTAGCTTCTTCCAACTCCTCTCTAAGTAGTTGTAATATCGTACTTAAAGCGTCCGTAACACCGTAAACGTCTAATTCGGCATTAGCTTAACTGTATTAATTAGATTAGTTATAGTTAAGACCCTAATTAGCCTAGTTAACTTCTATATAGTAAAAGCAGACACCCCTTTCTTACTTTGCCTTGCGGATATAGATAGGTTATAGGTTTACTATAACAATATTACGGACACCTTAATTGGCCCCGCAACTGCCCTAGGAAGTAAGCATGTTACTCTACCAATTACGTGACAATTTAGACACCCGTTCCTTATATAGGGAGAGACTTTACGGACCTATATTTAGGAATCTTTTGATTATAACCCGTGCTACCTTACCAGTATAGAGATCTACCGTCTATACCGCCGTTTCGGCCACCTATTAGCTAAAAAGCTATATAGAGTCCTTAAACGCTCTAGACACGACGACGTTAACAAGAAGGCAGTTAATTACCTAACTAAATACTGCTCCTTTTGCTAGAAATACGGACGTTCCCTAGGCTAATTTAAGTTCACCCTTTATAAGGACCTTAACTTTAACCATATAGTATACGTAGACATTATATATATTAACGGCAGCCTAATATTATATATAATTAATGAGGCAACCCGCTATTAAGCCGCCTGTTAGTTATAAAATATATCCGCAAAGTATACTTAGGATATTTTACGGACCTGCTAAATTAATATGTACGTTAAACCTCCTAAGTATACATCGGGAAAATATTCGCAGGATGAGATTCAAGTAGACTTTGGTTTTCGCGTTTCGCGTAATTGACATGCAATTTNACCAACTCGACACGCAATTNACCAACTTGACACGNAATTNACCAACTTGACACATCTAAAAGTCAAATAACACGCAGTTNACCAACTTNACAACTTTAAAAGTTAAATAACACGTAGTTGACCTACTTAATAGCTAACTGCATATTCCTTGACACGCAATTAACCTACTTGACATATTTAAAAGTTAAATAATACGCAGTTAACCTACTTAACAACTTTAAAAGCTAACTGTATATTCCTTGACATGCAATTAAGGTAAAGTTATATGCTAATTACGCAAATGAATTTTTACACAGTTTTATTACTTAGAGACTCTGCATAAGGCTCTACATAAGGCTCTACACGAAGCTCTACACGAAGCTCTACACGAAGCTCTACACGAAGCTCTACACGAAGCTCTACACGAAGCTCTACGTACAGAGGCTCTGCACGAAGCTCTGCACGAAGCTCTACACGAAGCTCTACGTACAGAGGCTCTGCACGAGGCTCTGCGCGAAGCTCTTGCCTACGGAGGCTCTGCACGAGGCTCTGCGCGAAGCTTTGCGTACGGAGGCTCTGCACGAAGCTCTACGTAGAGGCTCTGCACGAGGCTCTGCGCGAGGCTCTGCGTACGGAGGCTCTGCACGAAGCTCTGCACGAAGCTCTGCACGAAGCTCTACGTACAGAGGCTCTGCACGAGGCTCTGCGCGAGGCTCTGCGTACGGAGGCTCTGCACGAAGCTCTGCAACGAAGCTCTGCACGAGGCTCTGCGCGAAGCTTCTGCGTACGGAGGCTCTACACGAAGCTCTGCATCGGGTCCCCGCTATATTCCCCGATAGCGTCTACACGTGTCTCTGCCTATGTAGCCGCCTTATTTTTTACCTTCTTCCTTCCCTTACATCCTCCCTACCTAGGGAGGCACTAGAACGGCAGCCAGCAGAGGACCGTTGCTAGAACTAGATGACTATCGCTAGAACCAGACGACCGTCGCCAGAACCAGACGACCGTTACCAAAAAACCAGACGACCGTCGCCAGAGCCAAACGACCGTCGCCAGAACCAGACGACCGTCGTCAGAGCCAGACGACTATCGCCAGAGCCAGACAACTGTCGCCTAGAACTAGACGAACCGTCGCCCGGAACCAGACGACCGTTACCAGAACCAGACGACCGTCGCCAGAGCCAGACGACCGTCGCTAGAGCCAGACGACCGTCGCCAGAACCAGACGACCGTCGCCCAGAACCAGACGGACCGTCGCTAGAACCAGACGAACCGTCGCCAGAACCAGACGACCGTTACCAGAGCCAGACGACCGTTACTAGAACCAGACGACCGTCGCCAGAACCAGAGCGACCATCGCTAGAACCAGACGACCGTCGCCAGAACCAGACGACCGTCGCCAGAACCAGACGACCGTCGCCCAGAACCAGACGACTGTCGCCAGAGCCGCAGACGACAACGACTAGCCCAGCGAACACTATAAACGATTCGATCGATTGATCGAATCAAGGTAGCACAGACAGGTAGGCACAAACAGGAGATGCTGACGGGTAGGGATGCAGATAGGTATAGCAGATATCAGACAGGTAATGTAGATGCAGATAGGCACAAGACAGATGCAGACAGGTAGGCAGATGCTGACGGGTATGCAGATATAGGACAAGGTAGGTATGGTATAAGTAAATAGCGATAGGCGACAGTCTGCGATCAGGGTAGGCAATGTAGACAGGTAGCGCAAATGCATGACACGGGTAGTACAATATAGATAGGTAGGCAATGCAGGCAAGTAGATAGTTATAGGCAGGGTAGGCAATGTAGACAGGTAGGCAATGCAGACAGGTAGGCAATGCAGACAGGTAGGCAATGCAGATAGGTAGGCGATGCAGGCAGGTAGGTAATGTGTAGACAGGTAGGCAATGTAGGCAGGTAGGTAGATAGGCAGGTAGGTAAGTCATTAAGTAGATAGGTAGAAGAGAAGCCATCGCTATATTATATTAAATTATCTAAAATAATATTTATTTGCTAGCCTTATAAATAGCTTTAAAATAGCTTTTATTTATTTAAAATATGCTATTATATAAAAGAGGTAAATATAATTATAGGTTGCCAAATGCGCAGATTGCTGGCAGGTTGCGTGTCAAAAAAAACACGACATAGGCTAGTCGGTCGAGTTGCCAAATGACCTCAACTGCGCGCCAATTGCGTCAACCACCAACCATTGAGGCCATTGAAAGGGTACCATATTTTGCCGATGTATCACCCATGACGCCAATAGGAACTTTATTAGTAAGGAATTCCAGCAGTATGCTATAGCTATAGCTATATTAATAAAAGCTGTTCTAGTTAAGGCGTATTAGTCTATTAGGCTTATTAAGTAAGCTTACCTAGCTCTATAAAGAGCTTATTAAATTATTACGGATAAGTATAAGGATATTTAAAAGAAACTAGCTTTATAGATGGCCGTAAAAGCCGTTAATAATACCGCTGGCCCTAATAGACTAGTACCTACCCTCTTAGTTTACGGAGCCTACCTAAGGATAAGCAACCTAGGCCTCCCTACCCATCTATTATAGAATAAGTAGCTACAATACAGAAGGCAATAGGTAAAATAGTTAAATTATAGGCTAAATAAACTATTAATAACGCCCTGTACTACTATAACGGACCTAATATAACCTTAGTATATAACCTCCCGCTTAACTCTAAAGTCCTTATATGGCGTAAAAGCGGCAGTTGGAATAGACCTTACTATCTACTAGCTATAGAAAACGAGATATACTGCGTATAGCTTTCTAGCGGGCCAACTAGCTTTAGAAGCACGTCTGTAAAACCCTACTTTCGGCCTAAAAACACCTATAACGTTAAGCTAGATGAACTAGAAGCAACCGCTAAACTAGACGAACTAGAAACGACTACCGAATTAGATAAACTGGAGGCACCCTTACCTACCCTAGAGGTCCCCTAGAAACCTACTAAACTTACTAAACCTACTATAAAGCGTAGCCGAGGACGCCCCTGTAAGAATCCTGTAATAGAGAACCACCTAACCTCCGTAGGCACATCCGTAAAGCAATCTCTACCTATAGATATATTAGTTCTAGTATAGGAAACCCCTTTTATAGACTTACGGCGTAAAGAGATTAACGGACTACTTAAAAAGGGTATCTTTGCGATTATAATAGAGAGAGACGTTCCGTAAGGCGTCCGTATATTTAACTTACGCTTTATTAATAAGATTAAGTACCCTAGTACTAATAAAGCCTTTAAGAAATTAAGGCTTATTGTATAAGCTTATAATAACTAGGGAAAGGACCTAGTCTTTATATAATCGCCTATAATTTAATGGGTTAGTTAACGGATTATACTTATACTTACGCCTAGACTATAGCAAACTAAATCTATAGCCCTTTACTTACGGGATATCTTATAAGCCTATATGCAGTCTAATACTTACCTAAGTAGGGATATCTTTATACGACTACCCTATAAGCTTAACCTATAACTAGGAATAATTTTATGGGTTATAAAACCTCTTTACGGAGTACCAGAAGCCGGAAACTATTAGTTTAAGATATACTACTAGCACTACGTTAGTAAACTNAAAATAAAATAGTTAACCTATAACCCCTGCCTCCTATACGGCCTATTAAACGGCCTTAGTATTATTAGACTCTAAATAGACAATACCCTCTTCTTAGTAGACCAGACATTTATAGACACTAAAGAGACTAAACTGCAAGAAGCTAAGTTTCTGGTAAAGCCGCGAGAGTAGTTAACTAAGTAAACTCTAATTAAGTTTAACGGAGGCTTAATTATATAAAAGGGTAACTTAATCTAGCTAACCTAGTAACGCTAAGCTTAAAACCTAAAGCTTATTATAGTAAAGCCTATAGACCTTACTAGTTCCCGCGAAGAGACCTATAAGACCGTAAATATAAAGGACTAATACACTACACAGCGTACAAGAGGCGCCTATATTGCTATAGTTTACTAACCCAAATCTGCCTACGACTTATTCTTTATGGCCTAGGTAGTAGATCCGCAAGAAGAAAATATTAAGCAGCTTAATAAGCGTATTCAGTGGCAAATTGATAATGCAGTAAGGGGACTTACTTTTATACTACTAGACCTAAGTTTCCTTAGCTTACTAGCATTTATAAACGCCTCCTTTACTAATAATAAAGACCTATTATTACAAATCGGCTTTATAATTGTACTTACGGACCGCAATTAGGACGTAAATATATTATACTGGTCTTTAATTAAGTGCAAATAAGTAACCCGTAGTGTACTAGCTTCTAAACTATATATACTAGCTTATGGATTTAATATAGCAGCCGTAATTAAATTAACGGTCCAGAAGATTCTATAACTAGAGTAGTTACCCCTAGTTTTATACACCGATTTAAAGTCCCTTTACAACTACCTAGTTAAACTAGGTACGACATAAGAGAAGAGGCTTATAGTCGACTTAATGTGCTTATGTTAGGCCTATGAACGATATAAGATTACGGAGATTAAATAGATTAGCAGCGGAGATAACCTAGTAGATGCCATAACTAAGGCAAAGCTATGTTAAGCCCTTAAAACCCTAATTAGCACAAATAAGCTTAACCTAAAAGTTATAAAATAGGTAGAATGGGACTAACGGAGTACCTACGGTACGCCTACGGCCCGTTAGAAGGCCGTACGGCTTATTATACGGCCTATTCTACGGATCGTAAGCTGTTAGGTGGAAAAACAGTGGAAAGCTATAATAGAACTTAGTGGACTCACGTGACCTGCCAAATTCTGCCATATTCTGCCACAGTAGTTAAATTAACTAATTACGATTTTCTATACCGGGCATAAAAAATCGCCATTAGCTTGCTTAGCACTAGCGCCTTAGCGGCCCTTAAAATCTAACTTATAGCTCGTCTACTGCCCGTTAAAAGGCCGTACGGTTTATTTTACGGACCGTAAGCAGGACTTACGGCTAGCTTAAGGTACCGTTTAGAAGGCAGCCTAGACAACACCTTGGGGGAGATTTCCTATATATTTTCCTTTATGTTCTATAGTTTTATTAAAGCAATTACGGAGGCTGTACATAGGTGGTTTTATTTTTTAAGTACTGCTAGTGTATAATTACAGCACCTGTTGTACTAAACGCGTGCTTATGCGTTCGGTACACTAGGTACGCGTTTACGCGTTTAGTGCACCAACTACTCGCTTACGCGTCTAGTGCACTTATAAAGCACTAACTAATTAGGGGGGAGGTGCATCAGTATATAGACCACGTAGTCTGCTTTATATAATTGACAGTCACTATCTAAACAAGCATACAATACTACATGTATTTCGTGCCCGTGGATACAACTCACTTATACTATTAAGTTAGTACGAACACTAGGAGATAAGGATTAAGTAATTAGAGGTTTAAGGAGAAAAGGCCAAACTAGGGATCTTAGTAGCAAAAGACGTTTAGACGGACTCTATAGTAAGAAAAATAGTTTAAAAAAGGAGCTTATAAAAATTACGGGAAATAAGATTATTTTATTAGAAACTATAGAAGTAGGTAAAGTTACTATATAGTAAAAGGAATAAGACTAGTAGACAATATATACGTATAAAAGGATAATAATGTGCTATAAGGAACAAAAAAATGTTTAATTAAAAGTTTTATATTTTGCTATAATAATGTATACTAAATTTATAAGGACGCTAAGTATAGCGTAAGCTATTAGCTATAAAAGTTAAAATTATTAAAGTTTAGAGAAACTAACAAACTATTTTATAGATTGGATATTAAGGACAACAGGTTTAATATAGGCGAAATATTTAGTAATAATAAGGTAATAAGGGCAGCTTATTAGGAGTATATGGACCTTAGAGATATTATAAAAAAGGTAGAGAATAATTCCACTATAAAATAGGGAATATTAGTAGGGATTAAGACTCTACTAGATACAATATCTATTACTTTATAAGATATGAGGAGAGTAGAGCAGTGAATTACTTTAGCACTTAATAAAGGCAAAAGGCCATAGGCTTAAGATTCTTAAGATAAGATAAGAGATAATTAAGATTCCTAAGACGGGATAAGATAAGCTTAAGGACCTATAATAGACGATAACCAATAGAGTAGAGCANTNGCTTAGTTTAGTAATATATAAATAAGCTTAGGACGAAGTTTCCTAAAGGTATAAGACTCTTAAGATAAGATAAGTAAGATTTAAGATTTTTAAGACGAGATAAGAACACTATAGAAGCCTAGTTAGACTAAGGCTAGAGCTAAACTTAAGAAAGATGTAAGTATAGGACTAAAAATCTTATAGGACTAAAATTTTAGCAATAGAATAAGGACTATTAAAGAAATTGCGAGCAAGGCTTAGTAACAGGATTAAAAAACTAATACCACGATTAAAAAGCAAGAGGACTTTAAAAATTTATTTATAAGGCAAAAAGCAAAAGAAACTAAAGGGGAGTTTAGGTAGAGAATCCTCATATAGCAAGAACAGAAATTGGATTAAAAATCTAGTATACTAAGTTATATAAAGGACAGAGTACCTATATAAAGAATTACTAATAGGCTTAGGGCAGGCACACTAAAAGCTAAGTAGCTTACTAAACTAGAAGATAAAGAGGATCTAGGAATCCCTACTAGATTTAAAAAACGATATATAAAAGGCTATTACGATATAGTAATAAGAAGATACTTCCTTATAGATAAACCGTATATACTTTAGTAGCTATACTAAAAGTAGTATAGGCAAAGGCACAATAATAAGTAGAAAGATTTCTATATATAGTTAGATAGAAAAAGTTATCTAGAACTATCCTATTATGGAAAAGATAATAAGTTATATTAAAGGAGCCTTAATTATAATATTAAGAGATCTAAAGAAATAATTAGAGGACTAAAGAAGCGAGAAGCGTATCTTAGTACCTATAAATAAAGTTATAATATTTAGATTAATATAGTAAAGGTTTAAACTTAAGGATAAAGATAAGTTAAGAGTTAACCTAAAGTACCTAGTATATTATACGCTATTATGGATTATATATATAGATAATATATACAAAATATATAAAAATCTAAAAGAAAAGAATTGGAAATACCTTATAAGGATATATTATGCGCTAAATAAGTAATAGTACTAGAATACTAAGTATATATACAGATAGTATCTAATAGAAGTTTAGGAGTTAGGAGACTTAATACTTTAACTAAAAAGATTCCTTATAGAAAAATGCTTAAATGGATAATAGTAGTAGAAATGCCTAGAGAATATATATCTATAGTATATAGAGAATAAAAAACAAACTAGTTATTAGCTAAAGAGTAAGCTAAGTATATAGGGATTAAGCAGTTAATAGTTAGGAAAAGTAAAGGCCTATAGGACTAAAGGGAGCCAGTAGTAGAGCCTTAAACCCTTAAAGGAATTTAAGAATAACACCTAAATTTATAAGTTAATTGGTAGGATTAGCAGTTTAAAGTATTAATAAATAGTAAAGTAATACGGAACTATATCTTACTAATAGCAGTTAAATAAATAGAATTACCTTATAGGCAAAAGGAGTAACCTTACCTATTAGTTATAATTTTAGGAGATTTAATAACCTATAGAGGAGGGATTATTAATCTTAAAATAGGACCTATTTAGATAACTATTAAAGGAAGACGAATTAAAATATCTTTTAATACCCTACTATTAGTGTTGGACTTACAAGGGGATATCACGTAGCTACGGTTCGTAGATAGTATAATAATAATTATTCTTATTAATTAATCTTAAAGAAAGGGGTGAGGAACTTAAGGTTCCTTACTACGCTAGTGCCGCGGCGGCACGTGACGGCAACTTGCCGCACGTAACGGCAACTTGCTATACATGGTGGCAATATGCCTTATATAGTAACCACTTGCCTTTATTCCCAACACTAGCAACTCTTCTTTTATAGTTGCTATCTATATATATATACCGCTTAACTAGCGTAGTAAATATTAATCCTCCTTACTTACTATTACTATTATAATATAAGTCTCGCTATCCTAAAATTTGCCTCTTAGCACGTGGTGCTTTCTTACTTAGGAGTTATAGGTAGATATTATATTCGGAGGGCCGCCAAGGCACTAGTAGTAAGCGAGCTAATAGCAATTTTCTATCCTGGGGATGGAAAATCCTAATTAGCTAGATTAAGTTAGGCTCCCCCTCTAAAAAGTCTTAGTAAAAGAATCTAACTAATTAGATAACTTTAACCGCCGGTTAAAGTTCCTAGATATCTTAAAACCTTATATAACTAAGAAATTTTTAGGGACTTTCTTTTAACCTAACCTTTAACTCGTATACGTAAAGTATTTATATTAACAAACGTCTCTAGTACCTTATTTAGGTTCGCCTTCGTTATTACATCTACTAGGTTATCTTAGCCATTAATCTATTAAATCTTAAAGAGTTTTTAACGCTTATAGGATTGCTAAAGTGCTATAATATTAATTATAAGGCGCTTTTCTTTCGTAGTACCGAGCTTAACTAAACACTTGTAGAGGGAATATAAGTTAGTATACACGATTAATGTGATGGCTCAAACCAACGAATAAATGTCTTGACGTAGACTTGAACAAATGCTTCTGACACGAAGCGAACGAATGCTGTATTACGAAGATATCAAGGTAAGGAGCAAGAGAAGGTGGTGAGGCGACGTCTATATACACATGCCAAGTCTTAAGCGAACCCCTGACTAGGTAACGCGCCCCAGCGCCGTCACATCACCCCCCCTTTTGAAGAAGCCTGCCCTCAGGCTTTGATATATTAAATTTCACCCCTTTATAACCGACTAATCTCCTCATCTATATCCAAATCTGATTCCAATCATTGCTTGCAGAGGGTTGCTATATTAATCTATTTTCTATATAGCTGTAACAAACAGTCTGCAACCTAGTGGTTATATATTCTACACCGTGTATATCATCCTTCTAATCTACATTGTTCTTAGTAAGCTAGTAACATTAATCGAGCGCGGGGCCCCGTAGGGGGGCTAGTAGATCATGGGGTGGATCGAGGACTAGTAGATCGTAGGGTAGATCGAGGACTAGGGATGCTAATTATATTAATTCCAATAGCACCAATATCCATAGGCTCCGATCCACGGTGGTAGTTGCTATTACTTAAAGGTTATATTATAGAATAAGAAGACGAACGGCTAGCTAGTTATTATACGGTTTAAATAAAATCGGAATATTTTTACGGTAGGTTAAGCTGCTAGTTAAGCCTACTACAGATAGTAGAGCTCAGCCCGTTCCTAAATATTAATATCTTATTAATGTCTGGCCAATCCTGCCCACATACCTTATACAGAACGCGTTCGAATTTTAATATATAGGTCGGTACTAAGTCGTTACCTTAATATAGAGACAGCAGCCTATCTTCTACCTCTTAAACCTTGTTTAGATTATCGTAAACGCGCGTTAGCTGGTCTAGAATTAAATTATAATCCTATATATTTGACTTCTCTACCTACCCAAGCTGGGGGAGAACTATTGCCTATACGCTGCTCTCAAGGTTTAAGAATACGTAGTAGAACTGCGCAACTATATCGCCAATAGCCGTACTATTAACCCGTAGCTTTGCCTTAATTAATGGCAGCCAAGTATTAAATTTATGAGAATGTCCGTTGAACTTTTCTGGATTAGGAAGGGAAGGTTTTGGTTAGGAGGGGGTAGTCGAAATAGAAGAACGTAAAAACTAGATCTCTACTTGTAGGTGCGCGATCTGGTTTTATAAGCTTTTAAAAGCCTGCTGCGGATCCATTGTAAAAGAAGGTAAGATAAGTAAAAAGATATACGAGCCTAAGTAACCTAAGACCTAAGAACCTGAGAGAAGCTATAGGGTGTCGCTATCGCACGCATGCACGATCCTATGCAAACCAGAGACCTGAGATACCGCAGCCTGTGTATAACTGGGGACCTTAATATGTGACGGCTCGAACCAACGAACAAATATCTTGACGTAGACTTGAACAAATGCTTCTGACACGAAGCGAACGAATGCTATATTACAAAGATATCAAGGTGAGGAGCAAGAGAAGGTGGTGAGGCGACGTCTATATACACATGCCAAGTCTTAAGCGAACCCCTGACTAGGTGACGCGCCCCAGCGCCGTCACAATTATAGGAATAATGGGAAGTTCGAGTCGATCTATAATTATCTTTAGGGTAGTTCCAATTATAATTGCCATATTAACTCCGCTAACCATTCCATATATCTCTAACGCTAAAACACTTTAGGTAACGCGCTTGCTCTTAGTTAAGCTTTAATAAATAAGATTGCCATAGATTATAAAGTCATTCTCTCTAGTAAATTCGTTCGCGATAATAATCTTATATCCCAACTAGGAGCTAAAATCTTTATTATTTATAAACGATCCATTAATAAATATAAAGAGCTTAGCAGTAGGAAGATTAATAGGCACGTAAAGTAGTCCCCGATTAAAATGGTTTATTTACTAAAAAAGACGCTTATTTAGGGCAAGGATATTATCCTTAGTTAGTTCCTAGTATTAGGCGGCAACAAAGAGATTAAATAAAGCCTTAAGTTAATAGATAGAAGCAATATAAGCTTCGTAAGCGCGTTACTCCACATATCCTTACTTTAGAGAATTAGCATTAATAACATTAATCTTCTTACCTTAACCCTTCTGGCGTAAAGCAATAGAATCCTTATTTAGGGAGAGGATGCATCTATTAAAGAGTAATGGTATTATTAAACTAAGCTTTTCCTTTAGCTTTGCTATAAGATTTACCTTTACTAGCTCGTCTTCTTTAAGAGCTAAAAATTAGTCGTCTCCTAAAATAATTATATTATTAGTTTATATACCGACAATTCTAAATAGAGTTCCTATAGTTATAATAAGGAAGCAGGGATTAAATATAGAAGTAGTTATTAAAAGCTTCTCTTTATAGTGCTTACTATAGGTAGCCCACCAGTAAGTTCCTGCCTCTATAATTCTATATAATGGCTTAAGCACAACCATAATTATATCTTTAGGATACTGGTAGTAAATTTGCTTTAGAAGGTATGCCAATATTAAGCGCTAAAGGTGCGTCTCTAATTAGGTGTAGGCTTAAGTAATATCTTATAAATAAACCGCCATTCCATTCTTTATTAAGGAGGGAGCTAGCGCAATAATAACTCGCTAACTAGCTCGTTAAATTATAGAAGATTGCGTAAGAATTACCTCCTTGCTATTATTATTATAACCTTAGATAATAAGCCTTAATTTCTTAAATAGGGCGTTAGTAGCTTTGCCTTTAATCTTATTAACCATTCTTAACTTAAAGATACGAACTTTATCAAACTTAGTAGGGTTATACTTCTTAAATTTAAAGACTCCTCTTGTAATAAGACCGTTAATTTCCTGCTTATTAGATGCTTGGAAAGGAGCTCCTAGAGTTATAATACGGCCTTCCTTTTAGAGCTGTTTTATGAGCTTAAAGTTAGTCTTCTCTTTAGCTGTTATAAAGGCCATTAATAACTCATCTCCACTTTCAATAGCGGTAACAAATTGCTCTTCGAGATTAACAAGGTATTGGCGATTTTGTAATCCTTTTAGGCGACCTCTACCGCGTCATAGTTACGGCACATCTACTATAATTGTATTAGAATTATAGTCTCCTTCTAAAGTACGTTAATTATGGTTCTCCTCCAGGGTATCCTCTAGGGCATCCTTTAGGGCATCCTCTAGGGTATCCTATAAAGGCTCGGAACTGTTATTCCTATAATAGGGCTTAATAATAGTTAAGCGGAATTAAGTAGGTCTATAGGGCATCTAAAGAGTATAAGTTTAACTATTACTTACAATGAGTTTATATAGGCCTGACTATCCTCCCTTCTTACGCCATACCCGTACTTTAGATTGGAGTGGCAAATTAAGCGTAGTTAAGGTGTTTGGGCCATTTCTTATTCCTAGTACGTTGTTAACCTAGCGCGTGGTATAGAGACGTCGCACCTCTTTCATTACTTTACGGATAGCCTTAGCTTATTACATAATAGAGGGAGATAGTAGAGAATTATTAGTTATTTAAGGGTAGGCACTAAAGACTAGCAACGTGGGTACAAGCCTATCTAGACTAGCGGAATTATTAATAGCCTTAACAGCCATCTGTAAGATAAGCTCTTCGCTAGCGTCCTCTAGTTCTAAAGAAATAATCTTATACACTTAGCGTAATAGCGCGTAATATTATTCTACTTTTCTAATACTATTATACGCCTTAATAGGGACTTCCTTAACCTTAATTGCTATTGCCTTTATCTATTATCGGAACTCTACAGATAAGAAGTTCTTTC
Source organism: Cenococcum geophilum 1.58 (assembly GCF_001692895.1). Classification (NCBI taxonomy): domain Eukaryota; kingdom Fungi; phylum Ascomycota; class Dothideomycetes; order Gloniales; family Gloniaceae; genus Cenococcum; species Cenococcum geophilum. The sequence goes on from NW_027137605.1 coordinate 579,855, forward strand.
CTACGTTATAGACGATTTAATTAGGGGGTCCTAGGTAGATATTAATCTAGTATAACTAAAGGGTATCCTATACGTTTCTAGCTAATATATCCTTTAAGAATCGTGCGGCTTAGAAGAAGGTTAAGAAGTTAACAACTTAGAGTACTAGCTTGCTGCTAAGATATATAACGTCGACAATAATATAGAAGTTAAAGTTATAGTTATCTTTAAGGGTGAACTTAAATCGGCTAGGGGACTTCTGGTTTATTTGGTAGTAATAGCAGTACTTTATAAGATGCTTAATTGCCTTAACCTTAACTTTATGGCCTACTCGCTAAAGAACCCTAAGCAATTAATAAACAGATAGGTGGCTAAAACGACGGTATAGTTGGCGTAATTCTAACTTAGTTAAGTGGCTCTAAGCAATACTCTTTTCTAGTTAATAAAGGAGCAACTAGGGGTAACCCTACTTGCGTATAACGGGTACCTAATTATCTCCCTAAATAAGTATATTCTTAAGGTTATTAAGCCTAACGCCTAACTTATTTATATCTTTAATGTAAAATAGAAACAGAGTGTTTATAGGAACAATATGGAAACTAATGTACCCTAAGGGGGTTTAAACCCTAATTATGCCGAGAGAGATTATAGTACCTTTGCTAAAACGAATCATATATTGGCCTACCGTTAAATGGTTAATCTAAACAGAGTTATTAAGCTGCTAAAGGGCTCAAACTTAAGGTTCTCCTACTATAGATACTTCTGCGGCTCTAGTATCTAGCATAATACCATAGAAGACATTTGCTAAGTATCTATTGTTAAAGGAGAACGCGGAGCTCTCCTTTAGCTTATTAAAGATATCTAACTTTATAATAGAATGGAGTATAAATTAGTTATTAAGAACAGCAACGGTTTATATACCATCTACCTTACTATACTTAGTAAAGTATTAGTTAGGAGAGTAGTTCTTAATTTCTATATCTATAAGGAGCTGTTTAGTCTTATTAACCTTACCCTTAAGATCTTCTACGCCTTTATATTAAACTAAAAAGCTTTAAAAGTAGGCCGTAGTAACCTCGCAATTTCTAATATTTTTTATACTTTAACGGAACTTGTTATATACCTCTTTTCGCTTATTAAGGGAGTGTCTAGTTAACTAGTAATTTGGCTTCTTATAAATATAGCACTTCTTTTAGTAATTACTTCAAAATAAACCTCTATAAGGACCTCTATAATTACCTTATAGTCGACGTTAATTATACCCTTTACTATATTTCCTACCACGGCCGCTATATATTCAATTAGTCCAGTTATAATTATATTAGTTAGAAATGCTTAGTTAGGTAAGGCTTTCGGTATAAAGCTATTAAGATTCTTATATTCGCATTGTAGTACCTATAGCGGAGTATAGCTTGGTATATACTCCTTTAAACGTATCTATAGGTTTATATAGCGCTAAGTTATACTTAGGAATGCTACGGCATGCTAAGATAACCTAGTCCCTTAGGCTGTTCTTATTTTAGTAAGTTTTAGTAAAGCCATATTAGATTTTCTAGAGTTTATTAAAAAGTAGTTAAAGGCACTTTAAACGAGTCTTTATTAGGTTAGAAGTAATAACTCTCTAGAATATAGTCTCCCGCCATTTAGATATATAAAGTTGGCGATTTTTATTAGTCTTAAAGTGGGCTCTAGTGAGCTAAAGTATTATATTAAAGTTATAGTTTTTACCCGCAATATGGTCGTAATAGAATATTACTGCCTATCCCTTTAATATAATAAAGAAAGTATAGTGGTACTAGTGGCGTTAAATTCTAACCTTATTACAACAGTTATAAAAGACCTATAGTTTTGCTCTAAGTATATTATATAGTTCTCCTTTAAACTTCTTCTCTTCGTCTAAATATACCTTTATTAAATTCGTAACTTCTTATAGTAAAGGCTTACTGGTTAGCTAGAGTAGAGGAGGTAGAGGCGGAGTAACTCTAAGTGGGAGAGTACCTCTAGGTGGGAGAGTAGCTCTAGGTAGGGGGTTAGCGTTCTAGGGGTTTTAATATGAATTAAAGTTGCCTTCCGAAGAATATAGGTTATTTTTAAGTTTCCGTAGTTAATGTATAATCTTAGCTTCCGTCTATATTAGTTCTTCTGCACTAGTAATAACGGCCTAAATATTACTAGTAATTAGGTTACCGTTCTTAGTAATATATACCCTATTTTTACGGAGGAAGTCTCGAAAGTCCTAAACAATATTAACGTTGCTAAGTACCTAGGTATCAGCAGTCTATCCTACAAAATCCTCCCTAAAATACTCCTATAGTTGTAAATCGGTGTAGTATCTATTTTGGTAGAATATAATATAGTATAGGAGAAAGCCGTTAACTTATTTTGCGGTATAAGTTATTATATTAAAGGCGAATTCGTCCTAATCTTTATTAATAAGTTTCGCGTGCTTAGCTACCCCTAGTAATAAGGAGTCTTTCCAGTTATTTAAGGTAGGCATAGCTATGTTTTCGGAGGGAGGGAAGCGTTATTGGTGTAGGGATTATCGTTTAGTACGCGTTTGTGACGTGTATTTACGGTTATGGGGCTTAAGACTAGTTCTAGCCTTAAATCGCGAAGACTTGTAAAGCGTGTTGTTCTGCGTAATAGACGCAAGAATCCGTAATCTTAGAAAGGCTTAGGACTAGTTCTAGCCTTTTAGATCCTTAGATTTGTAGAAGAGTTCTATTTAAGGTTTAGGACCAGTTCTAACCTTAAAAGATAGCTTCCTTTAGCACGAGTAGCACTGGTATAGTAGCTTATCTCTTTGTAGTGATACCTAGCTATTCTGTGGTATAACAGTAAAGTTAACTACTAATTAGTATTGGACTTATAAGGGGATATTATATAGCTACGGTTCGTAGATAGTATAATAATTGTTATTCTTGTTGATTAATCTTAAAGAAAGGGGTAAGGAACTTAAGGTTCCTCACCACGCTAGTGCCGCGGCGGCACGTGACGGCAACTTGCCGCACGTAACGGCAACTTGCTACACGTGGTGGCAATATGCCTTATATAGTAACCACTTACCTTTATTCCTAACAATTAGGACGGGATAAGGCAGTATTAGAAATACCTTAGTTATAAAAATATAATTTAAAGATTAATTAGATTATAGGCTAGGTTAATATTAGGGATACTTAATATCGCAAAATATAATAGCAGACTAAGTTAGTATAGTACTAAGTCGGAGCAATATATAAAGAGACTAAGTAAGGCTTAAGTTACGTATTAAAGAGATACTATAAATATAGTAAAAAGTTATAAGGCCCGGAAAGTAAAAAGCTAGTAAATTATATAATATAGAACTATAAGATAGAGTTAGAACTAGAAATAAGTCTAAGGTTCTTCCTAACCTATAAGCTTACTTAAGAAGAGTTAAGAGCACTTAAGGAGTTTGTCTAAGAGAACTTATAAAAGGGATATATTAGACTATCGCAGTTATTAATAAGTTATTTAGTATTATTCGTACCTAAGAAAAACGGAAAACTTAGGTTATGCATTAACTATAAACAGTTAAATAGCATTACTTAAAAGGATAGGTATCCTTTACCCTTAATTAATAAGATTTAGGATTAGATAGGTAATACGCAAATCTTTATAAAGATAAATCTAAGAGAGGCGTACTATTAAATTAGAATTAAGGAAGGTAATAAATAGAAGGCAGCCTTTAGGTTAAAGGAAGAACTATAAAAACTATTAGTAATATAATTTGGGTTAACGAATATACTAGTAATATTTTAGAAATGAATTAATAGTGTATTAGGGGAACACCTTAATAAATTTGTTATAGTATACCTTAACGATATTATTATCTTCTTAATAAGTAAGAAAGAATACGGAGAATATATTAAATGGGTCTTAAAGAGACTATAAAAAGAATAGATGCTAGTAGCAATTAAGAAATATAAGTTCTTTTATAAAAAGACCGATTTTATTAGATTTACTATTAAACTAGGTTATATTAGTATAGACCTAAGAAAGATTAAAGCTATAGTAAGTTAGTAAGAACTAGAGAATATAACGCAGTTAAGGTTATTCTTAGGGGTTTGCAACTACTATAGGAGGTTTATAGTATAGTAGTTAAAGAATATTAAACCGTTTACTAGGTTTATAAAGAAAGAGGAACTATAGGTATAAGGAGACAAATAAAAAAAACTATTTAAGGAACTTAAGGAGTTGTTTACCTAGGAGCTAATTCTTAAAATATATTAACTAGGACTAGACATAGTTATAAAAATAGATATATTAGACTTCACACTAAGAGTATATTTACTACAAAAGTATAGAGATATATAGCACCTAGTAGCATACTATAATTAAAAGATAACACTACTAGAGTTAAACTATAACATTAATAATAAAGAGTTATTAGGTATAGTTATAGTACTTAAGAAATAAAAAGTATTCTTATAAGGTGTAGAGAAACTATTTATAATTAAAATAGATTATAAGAACCTAACGGGGTTCCTAATAACAAAAGAATTTAATTATAGATAAGTTAGATAGGCAGAGATGCTTATAGAATACTATTTTAAGATTTAGTATATTAAAGGAACTAAGAATATAAGAGTAGATATACTTAGCAGAAGAGCTAAACTATTAGGAGTAATACTACGTAGAGACGAGGATGGATTAATTAGATATAATTACCCTAAGCTAGTAGCAACTTAAGAGGATAACAAACTAGAAAGAGTCTACGAGATACTAGAAAGCTTTTAGGTATAAAAAATTCTAGAAGCATAGCTAGAAGACCTATAGATGGATATATACGAGAATTAAGAAGTAAAGTATATCCTAAAAAGCATAGCAGTGCATTTTATAGAAGATTTCTATAAGGGAATAACTTAGGGACATAATAGAGCAATAGGCTTAGTGTTAAGACTTTAGAAAGAATATATTATTAACGGAATCTAGGATATAGCCAGAAAAGTAATAAAAGAGTGTTTAAATTACTAAAGAAATAAACTAATAAGGTATAAGCTATATAGAGGGCTACAACTTATTAAAATACTAGAAAGACTATAGGAGGTTATATTATAGGACTTTATTATTAAGTTACTAAAGTTAAAAAACCCTATTACTAGATAGGATTATAACGTAATCCTTATAATAGTAGACAAGTTAATTAAATAGGGCTATTTTATAGCATATATAGAAGAAATCTTAGCAGAAGATATCGCTAAAATCTATATTAAAGAAGTATTTATAAGATATAGAGTACTAAGTAAAATTATATTAAACAGAGATCTAAGATTTATAGTAGTATTTTAGGAGGTATTCTTAGCGGAATAAGGAGTTAGAGTAGTAACTTTTACTATATATTACCTATAGACAGATAGGTAAATAGAAAGATTAAATTAGACGCTAGAATAGTATCTAAGATATTATATTAATTATATACAAAATAATTAGGTATTATTATTACTAGTTATATAGTTTATATATAACGTAACACTATAAAAAGGAATAGGTATATTATTATTTAAGGCTGTATAATTACAGCACCTATTATACCAAACGCGTACTTACGCGTTTGGTGCACTAACCACTTACTTATAACTAATTAAGGGGGAGGGCGCGTCAGTATATAGACCACGTAGTCTACCTTAATAGGATTAACAGTCATTACCATCTAAAAGAGTATACGATACTATACGTATTTTATACCCCTAGATATAACTTACCTATATTATTAAATTGATATAAATACTAATTAGTAAGCGCGCACAGATTAGCAATTACTTAATACCTCCCCTAAGCGATACACGACAGCAACCACCTATTTATATCCTAGTACGACCTGCTAAAAGGTTAGAAGTTAGGGATTACGGACTATCACCAACTCTATATACTTATTTAAGTCTTAGTACGGTTTACTAGAAGTTTATAAACGCGAATACAGACCTTTACGGAACCCTTTACCCTCCTATAAACCATTACGGACCTATTAATCCATTTTATAGACCGTTACAAAACCTCCTCTACCTACTATAAGCCACTACCACCCGCTACAAGCTCCTCTTAACCCGTTATAGCTTATATAGATATACTACGCTATATAATATAGCAGATATAAGTAAGCAAATTAACAAAGGTTAAAAGAAGTAAAGTTAGGGAGTCAACCTCACGTCTACAAATACCGTTAATAACTATATTAATTTTAAAATCCTTAAATACGGACACTTTAAGCTTCTAAATAATAATCTATAGGAATAATATAAGGAAGACTTTACGGACTTTATAGAAGCTATCTTTAAGGCTTATAACCTTATAGCTACCCACAACCTATAAACCCTTTTGCATAACTAAGGTGTATAGGTTAAAAAGAACAGGCGAGTTACTATTGCACGGTCTCTATACAATACACTACGTAAGGAGGACTAAACGGAATAGACTAAAGAGTAGATTAGAAATAGGAGACCTTAGAGACGTTCCTAACTACTTTTAGACCTTTTACAGACAGCTAAGCCTTTAATATTACGACCGTATTAGCCGACCGTTCCTTTATACACTTAATTACACCCAAAAACTAATCTATAAATACCCCTATTATAAACGTTACGTGTTAGCGACTTAGTTAATCAAGGCACGAACACGACAAGAGAGACGCGCAAGCCTATACAATTAGTAGTCTATAAACGAGGATCTAAAGCTAGAGAAAGGAAAGGAGAAGAAGAGCAGCGCTGGTTAAAGTAGGATTCTTTTATACGGTCCTCTAGTCACGTGACCTTAAAATTCTGCTAAGTTCTGCCAGTCAAGTTCTGCCAAGTTCTGCCAGTGCTATAATATTACCCCCCCCTCCGCAAAAGCCTGCCCTTAGGCTTTATATATCCGTATTATGCCTATAGGGCGTTTTTATCTTTATGCTCTTCCGGTAGCTTATTATCTTTATTATGCTAGCATTCCATCTATTCGTCTAGGTACTTTGGCGGTCCTAGTTTATTAAGGTAACGGCTATGGAATTTTTAAAGCTTATAGGGACTGCTAATAAAGTTCTATATAGGGTACTAGGTAGGATCTAGGTTATAGCCTTTCCAACTAACGCGGTACTTTAGCGTTTTCCTTACTAGCTTACAGGCCAGTATCTCTTTAATTTCCCATTTGTTATCGCCACTGACTTAAATCGGCAGGGGGGGTTCGTTCTTTTGTCTAGGTAATGGGTTATTTGCAGCCTTCTGTAGCTTATCTGGTAAGAAGATAGGGTAAACCTTAATTGAATCTGGGAGCTCTACTTTATATAAATTGCCTATTTTCTTAAGGACTTTATACGGTCCTGCTATCTAATAATTAAGCTTACGGCTAGGCCGTTCCATCTTCTAGTTCTTTATTGTAACCTAAACTATATTACCTACGGTAAAGTCGGGCTCGCGCCTATACTTGTTTGCCTACTATTTTATTAATTTCTAGGCCTTTTCTAGGTTTATATAGGCTACCGTCTAGGCTTCCTCTAAGCGCTTGGCGTACTGCTAGGCTTCCTTATAAGACAGTTTCTCGCGTACGGTCTGTGGTCTTTTTAGCCTATCCCAGTCAAAGCTTGTTTAGGGTAGATACCCTATTTCTAGTTAGATAGGTGCAAATCCCATAAAGTCGTGGGGTAGGGTCGCCTGGGCGTAGTCTATTAGAGGTAGCAGTTTGCCCCAGTTATTTTGGAAGTAGTTAACAAAGGGCCGGAGTCTCTGGTCTAAGTATTGATTTATAATCTCCGTCTAACCATCTATCTAGGGGTAGTACGCCGTAAAAAGCTTTAGCCTAATTCTTAGGATCTAGGTAAACTCGTTCTAGAAAGCCAATATAAACTGCGGTCTGTGGTCCGATATAATAGTGTCTGGTAGTTTATAAATTTAGTAGACGTAATAGATATATAGTTAGGCCGCCTCTTTGGCGTTAATATTTTTATAATAGGGGATTAAGAACGGGCGCTTGCTAAAGCGGTTAACTAGAATTATAACCATATTATATCCGTCGCGGTCTGTAGGCAGCTTGTGAAAGTCTATAGAGATATACTGCTAGGGGCGTTCTGGTATTAGAAGTGGCTTTAATAGTCCTAGGGTCTTATCTCGCGGAATTATAGACCTATAGCAGTTGTTGCAGTTCCGTATATAGCGGTTAATGTCTATAACCATTCCGGGCTAGTAATATTAGTTACCAATAATTTTGCGGGTTTTATTCTTTCTAGGGTGGGCCGTAGAAACCTAGGTATATGCTTTAGTAATAAGCTAAGTCCGTAAGTTCTGTTCCTTTACTACTACTAGCCGTTCCTAATGCTTAAGTAATCCGTTTTTAAGGGACTATAGGCTGATAACGTTCTTTGCCTTTTTACGGTACTCCTATAGAGAAGGGGCCGTACGGTTTATCTGCAGCAATTTATTGATTAAGTTAAGTCCTAAAGGGTTAATAGGATATATCTTGGCGCCTAAGAAGTCTGTATTTAGTTCTGCCTATATCTAGGGGTTAAGGTGCTCTAGTTATAGTAGTATCTAGGTCCGTAATAAGATCTTTATAGCCGTCTGGTTACCTAGGTCTTATTCGCGCCTTATAAGAGCATCCACACGGTTTATAGCGCCTAGTCTATATATAATTAAGAAGTGAAACTAAGATAGGATATCCGCCTAGCGTGCCTGCCGGGCTGTAAGGGCCTTAGTTATTATAAAGTATTCTAGGGCCTTATANTNNNANACTACNTTAATAGNNTTANGGGTCCCNTCTAGCTATANACNCTAGTGCTAAAAGCTAGAGATAATAGCCAGCATTTCTTTATTATAGATGTGGTAGTTTAGTTTAGCATCTATTATAGTCTTTAAATAGTATACAATAGGGTGCTATTCTCCGTCTGGTTGCTTCTGGGAAAAAACACCGGCTATTACGCCGTCTAAGGCATTAGTTTCTAATATTGAGGGCCGTTCTGGGTTAAAATGGGCAAGTAGGGGAGCCGATACCAGCCGTTTTTTAAGCTTAGTAAAGGCCTGTATATATATAGCGTCAAAGTAGAAGGGCTGGTCTTTCCTAGTAAGGCGGTTAAGAGGCCGGGTGATCCTGCTATAATTCTTAATAAAGCGTTAGTAGAAGTTACAGAAACCTAAAAATAATTATACCCCTTTTATGGTCCGTGGGGGTATCTACTAGTTAATTGCGGCCGTTTTTTCTAGGTTGGCCTTAATTCCGTCCGTACTAATAATAAAACCTAGGTACTTTATATGCTTAACACTAAATTCTAACTTCTTAATGTTGGCCTAGAGGCTAGCTTCCCGGAGCCGTTATAGGACTTTATGGATATGCTTCTAATGCTCTAATTTATTTTTAGAGTAGATTATAATATTATCTAGGTAGGCTATGCAGAAGTTGTTAAGGTAGTTAAATAGTATGTCATTTATATACCGCTAATATATAGCCAGTCCGTTAGTCAGCCTAAAAGGAAGCACTTTATATTTATATATTCCGTAACGGGTCTAAAATATAGTAAGATCCTCTAATCTAGGGTCCATTTTAATCCGGTGAAAAGCCTAACGGATATTAAGCTTTGTAAAGATCTTAGCTCTACTTATTTAGGCTAGAGTCTTATTAAGTAAGGGCAGTAAATAGCGGTCCTTGCGGGTTATATTATTAAGTTTGCGGTAGTTGATACAGAAATAAAGTCCTCTATTTAGCTTCTTGGCAAAGAGAATAGGTGAGTTAAAAGGGGCTTGGCTAGGCTTAATAAAGCCCTTATCCAGATTATTAATAAGGTACTGCTTTATAGCCTATAATTCGGCAGTAAACTGCTAACGGAGGGGGCTATAGCCAAGAGTGTCCTCCTTATCTGGCTTAATCTTGATCTTATAGTCGTACAGTCAGTAAGGCGGAAGTATATTAGATGCTACCTTAGAGAATACATCCTTAAATTTCTGGTGTTAATAAGGCAGTTTCTATTTGACTAGCTCCTTATCCGTAAGCTCGCTTTTCTACCCACTAAGCTTGCTTTCCTTTTCCTTAATTATTCGATTAATTTTATATAAGCTAGTAGTAAAGGTAATAGTATTAGGTTGGACTAAGTTCCGGTAGAATCCTACGGCGCTAATGCAGCAGATATTAACTGGGGGAAGGTCCGTAGGTTTCTTTATAGACTTTTATTAGGCCGTATTTTGCGGTATAGAGTTTGTAATCTTCCTTAGCTTATATTCTATTTTCCATAAGTTATCCTTCCAATCTATTAGTTTAGTATATTGTCTAATATTCCTAGCTATCCTTTATGGCTTTATAGGGCCTAAGTTCTCCCTAGGGAACTTAGGTAGATTACTACTAACTTCCTGGGTCTCTTATGTGGGTGGCGTAGTATAGGTAACCTAGGGGCGGCGTAGTATACAGATCCTTTGCGGATTAAGCTGTACATCCTTCTTAAAAGCCTGGTCCCTACGCATTGCATCGGCCTAGTAAACGGGGTTTATCTACGGCTGTATAAGGTTTTCTATTGTAATACTAATTTCTCTTATAAAGGAAGGCGTTAGGGGCATGGTTTCGGGCTAAAGAAGCTATCTATTCCGTACGTTAAGCTATAAGCCTAAATAGGCTAGCCATTTTCTTCCTAAGATTATATTATGGCTTCTAAGGTCCGTAATTAGGAAGGGGATGTTATAGTGCCTTCGTCCGTTAACGCAGAGGTGGATTTGTAAGATAGTCGTAATAGGTGGCCCTATCTGTCCGTTATACCCGCGAATAGGAATAGGTTTGGGCAGTTCTTTAAGGGGTGCATTTAGAAATTCAGCCAGCTTTATAGCATACTGGGTGTCTATTAAGGCAAAGGCATTTGCTCTAGAGTTAGCTAAAGTAGAGGTTAAAACTTAATATCTATTGCGGAATAAAGTATAAGGGATAGTGCAGCTTCTTTTACTAACTAGCCGACCTAGATTAATATGTGATATATCGATTCCTTTTGACCCTAGAGAGGAGTCTTCCTCTAGGGTTCCTCTTTTTCTGACTTTATACTATCCTCCTAAATTAATAGGACCTTATTTGTCTTCGCCGCTATTAAGCAGTTCCTTATAAAGTGGTTTTTTTAGCCGTATAAAAAGCAAGCTCCTTAATTGCTAAGGGCTTATCTATAGGGGTTACTATAAGTAGGCCGAGTATATACTGGGCCCGCGGCAGGACTAGCTGCACGACTAGCTGCTAGGTTGACGGCAGGCTGAATAGTTGGTGCCGTGGGAGTTGCGGCCCGTATAGGGGTACTATTAGCTGTTCTTGTAGTGCTTATAGTCTAGTTTAAAGAGTTCCTGGCTTTGTACCGCTTAGCACGTGCCTTAATTTAATGGAGGCCTTAGTTAATAGCTAGATAGTAGTCCGTAAGTACCTTTAGCGTCTATATAGTAGTAAAAACTAGTAGTACGGCGCGCTGTAGGTCTAGGGTAAGTTTGTTAAAGAGGTCTAGCAGTAGGTCTTTATGGGGAATTTGGGCTTGGCCAGCTAGGTGTAGAAAGCGGGTCTAGAAGGTTAAAAAGGTCTCCGTTGTTTTTATGTTTAGGCTTTTATAATTAAGGCGGGCGTTTTATATCTTAAAGGGGTCCTTATAAACGGAAGATAAGTAGTTAATTATTTCTTCTTTAGAGACAAAGGGGTCTGTGGAGTCTACGGCATATCGCGAACGTAGATGCGTCTATGCGTCCCCGCCGGTACGGCCGAAGATATAGGCCATTTTAGCTTAAGTAGTGGGGAAGTAGTCTATATTGACTTTGAGCTTGTTTTGCAGTTAAAGCTTCTAATTGTTAAATATAGGGTTGGTTCCGTCTGTAAGTAATAGGGGGTCCGCGACCTTTACAGATCGTAATGATGCGGTGCTTTGGGCTAGGGCCTTAAGGACCGTAGCAAGTCTATCTAATGGGTCATCGCTAGAGGCAGGGGTGTCCCTAGTTTCCAGCAGTTCTTATAGCTGTTTAATTTCGGCATTAGCTGCTATAAGCTCCGCCTAGGGGGTTAAGACAGTTATTGTTTCTTTATTTAAGGTATTTAAGGGTCCTGCAGCTACTTTACTGGCTGCTATATTTCTTGGCATAGTGGTATAGGTATTAGGTAATTCTAGGTAATTTCTTTAGGGGTTCTAGTCTATACGCGTCCGGTTTTTAGGGTTCTTTTTATATTCCTTTTATATTCTGGGGGTTCTGTCCTATCCTTATGGTTCTAGTAATGTCCTTAGGGTCCTATTCTATGTCCTTGTCCTTTTTGTGGTCTTATAGATATATTTAAGTTCCTTCTTAGGAAGAAAGGGTAAGATGAGCTTTAGATAATGTTAGCGACTTAGTTAATTGAGGCACGAGTATAACAAGAGAGACGCGCAAGCCTGTATAATTAGTAGTTTATAAACAAGGATCTAAAGCTAGAGAAAGGAAAGGAGAAGAAGAGCAGCGCTGGTTAAAGTAGGATTCTTTTATGCGGTCCTCTAGTCACGTAACCTCAAAGTTCTGCCAAGTTCTGCCAGTCAAGTTCTGCCAAGTTCTGCCAGTGCCGTAACATTACGGACCGCGAACAGGACCTATTTATATATATCACCACAGAACGCTATACCCCAAAGGAATTCTGCGGTATTATAATCAACATAGGTACCTCTAAGAAGTCTATTATAGGTTATGGATAATACCTTATATATAGGAATACTATAAATAATAATACGGACATTAACGTTATGCAAACTAGGGCCGTAAACGTCTAGTTCAGTATTAGCTCAACCGCATTAATTAGATTAGTAGTAGTAAAGACTCTAATTAGCCTAGTTAACTTCTACGTAGTAAAAGCGGACACCCCTTTTCTACTCTACCTTACGGATATAGATAGGTTATAGGTATACTACAATAACGTTATAAATACCCTAATTAGCCCTATAACTACCCTAGGAAGCAAGTATATTATCTTACCAATTACACAATAATTCGGACACCTATTCCTTATATAGAGAGAGACCTTACGGACGTACATTTAGGAATCTTTTAACTACAACCCATACTACCTCACCAGTACGGAAATCCACCGCCTATACCGCCATTTCGGCTACCTATTAGCTAAAAAGCTATATAGAGTCCTTAAACGCTCTAGACACGACAATATTAACAGGAAGGCAATTAACCACCTAACCAAATACTACTCCTACTGCTAGAAATACGGACATTCTCCAGGCCGATTTAAGTTCACCCTTTATAAAGATCTTAACTTCAACTATTTAGTATACGTAGACATTATATACATTAACGGCAGCCTAGTACTATATATAATTAATAAGGCAACCCACTACTAAGCCGCCCGTTAGTTATAAAATATATCCACAAAATATACTTAGAATATTTTACGGACCTACTAGATTAACACATATGTTAAACCTCCTAAGTATATTACCCACAACGCCGGTAAGAACTTCATTAATAAGAAATTCCAGCAGTATACTACGGCTATAGCTATATTAATAAAAGCTATTCTAGTTAAGACGTATTAATTCGTTAGGCTTATTAAGCAAGCTTACCTAGCCTTATAGAGAGCTTACTAGATCATTATAGACGAATATAAGGACATTTAAAAGGAACTAGCTCTACAAATAGCCGTAAAAGCCATTAATAACACTACTAGCCCGGACGGACTAGTACCTACCCTCTTAGTCTATAGAGCCTACCCAAGGATAAGTAACCTAGATCCTCCTACCCCATCTATTACGAAACGAGCAGCTGTAATACAGAAGGCGATAGCCGAGATAGTCAAGCTACAGGCCAAACAAACTATTAATAACGCCCTATACTACCGCAACGGACCTAACACAACCTTAGTACATAACCTCCCGCTTAACTCTAAAGACCTTATATAGTATAAAAGCGGCAATTAGACCGGACCCTACTGTTTACTAGCTGTAAAAAACAAAATATACTGCGTACAACTTCCTAGCGGCCCGACTAGCTTTAGGAGCACATCTATAAAATCCTACCTTTAGCCCGAAAACACCTATAACGCCAAACTAAATAAACTAGGAGCACCCGCCGAACTAAACAAAATAAAAGCACCCCTACCTACTCTAAAAGTCCCCTAAAAACCTACTAAACCTACTAAACCTACCATAAAGCGTAGTTAAGGACACCCTTAAAAGCACCCTATAACTAAGAACCCCGTAATAAAGAATTACCTAACCTTCGTAGGAATATCCGCAAGGCAATCTCCGCCTATAGATATATTAGTCTTAGTATAAAAAACCCCTTTTACAGACTTATAACGCAAAGAGATTAACGGACTACTTAAAAAGGGTATCTTTGCGGTTATAACGGAGAGAGATATTCCGCAAGGCGTCCGTATATTTAACTTACGCTTTATTAACAAAATTAAGCACCCTAGTACTAATAAAGCTTTTAAAAAATTAAGGCTTATTATACAAGCTTATAATAACTAAGAAAAGGACTTAGTCCTTATATAGTTACCTACAATTCAACGAGTTAGCCAATGGATTATACTTGCACTTATACCCGGCCTATAGCAAAGCAAACTTATAGCCCTTTACCTACGGGATATCTCGCAAGCCTATATATAGTCTAATACCTACCTAAGTAGGGACATCTTTATACAACCACCTCGTGAACTTAACCTATAACTAAAAACAATTCTATAGGTTATAAAACCTCTCTACAGAGTACCGAAAGCTAGGAACTATTAGTTTAAGACATATTACTAATACTATATTAGTAAACTTAAAACGGAACAGTCGACCTATAACCCCTGCCTCCTATACACCTAATTAAACGGCCTTAGTATTGTTAGGCTCTAAATAAATAATACCCTCTTTCTAGCAGACCGGACCTTTACGGACGCTAAAGAAACTAAACTATATAAGGCGAAGTTCTTAGCAAAGCTATAAGAGCAGTTAACTAAGTAGACTCTAATTAAGTTTAATAGAGGCTTAATTACATAAAAGGGTAACCTAATTAAGCTAACTTAGGAACGCTAAGCTTAAAACCTAAAGCCCGTTATAGCAAAGCCTGCAAACCTTACTAGCTCCCGCGGAAAGACCTATAAAACCGTAAATATAAAGGACTAATACGTCGCCCAGCGCGTAAGAGGCGCCTATATTACTACAGTCTGTCAACCCAAATCTGCCTATAATTTATCCTTTACGGCCTAGGCAATAGATTCACAAAAGGAAAATATTAAACAGCTTAATAAGCGCATTTAGTAGTAAATTAATAATACAGCAAGGGGACTTACCTTTATAACACTAGACCTAAATTTCCTTAGCCTACTAGTATTTACGGACGCATCCTTTACTAATAATAAAGACCTATTATTACAAATTGGCTTTATAATTGTACTTATAGACCA
This sequence comes from Cenococcum geophilum 1.58, assembly GCF_001692895.1. Classification (NCBI taxonomy): domain Eukaryota; kingdom Fungi; phylum Ascomycota; class Dothideomycetes; order Gloniales; family Gloniaceae; genus Cenococcum; species Cenococcum geophilum. The sequence continues at coordinate 595,182 of NW_027137605.1, forward strand.
TAATTAGGACGTAAATATATTATACTAGTTCTTAATTAAGTGTAAATAAGTAACCTAAAGTGTACTAGCTTCTAAACTATATACACTAGCTTATAGCTTTAATATAGCAGTAGCAATCAAATTAACAATCTAGAAGATCCTATAGCTGGAGTAGTTATCCCTAGTTCTATACACCAATTTAAAGTCCCTCTATAACTGCCTAGTTAAACTAGGTACGATATAAAAGAAGAGGCTTATAGTCGACCTAATATGCTTATATCAGGCCTATAAACAACGCGAAATTACGGAGGTTAAATAGATCAGCGGCGGAAACAACTTAGCAGACGCCATGACTAAGGCAAAGCCGTGTTAAGCCCTTAAAGCCCTAATTAACATAAATAAGCTTAATCTAAAGGTTATAAAATAGGTGGAATGAGACTAACGGAGCACTTACGGTTTACTTACGGCCCATTAAAAGGTTATATAGTTTATTTACAGTCCGTCGAAAGGCCATACGGTTTATTTTACGGGCCGTAAGTAGGACTTACGGCCAGCTTAAAGCACCGTTTAGAAGGCAGCCAAGAAGGCACCTCAGGAGGGATTTCCTATATATTTCCTTTGTATTTTACGATTCTATTAAAAGCAATTACGGAGGTTATATACAAGTGGGTCTATCTTTAAGTACCGCTAGTATATAATTACAGCACCTGTTATACCAAACGCGTACTTACGCGTTTAGTGCACTAACCACTTGCTTATAACTAATTAAGGGGGAGGGCGCGTTAGTATATAGACCACGTAGTCTACCTTAATAGGATTGACAGTCACCACCATCTAAAAGAGCATACGATACTATACGTATTTCGTGCCCCTAGATATAACTTACTTATATTATTAAATTGACACAAACAAAGGCAAATTACGGGTATAAGCTAAGAATATTATTATTACTATAATAAGTAAAGAAAATAAGTAGTATAGCTAAAGAAAGAATAAAGACACTAATAAATCTTTATATAGACCTTATAGAATTAGCGAAAAAGGTACAAAAGAAAATAAAAAAGTACTATAACGCTAAAAAATCTAAGGGACTAGATCTTAAGGAGGGGGGTAAAGTATAGCTGCTATATAAATTTTTTAAAAGTTAATAAGTAAAAAGTTAAACTACGTTAAACTAAGACCTTTTAAAATTATNTAAAGGATTTTACTAATTATATTTAAGTTAAACCTACTAGTTAAAATAAAGATCTACCCTATATAATATATTATAATACTAGAGCTAGTATATAGGAATATTAAGCCACTAATTTATAAAGCAGATACGTATAGAGAATAAGAAGAAAATAAATAGTAAGTTTTAAGGATTATTAGTTATAAGGATATTAATAATAAAATATAGTATAAGGTTAAGTAGATAGGCTATAATAAGACTACCTAGGAACTACTATAGAATTTAAAGAACGCTATAGAAAAGGTATAGGAGTATTAAAGGAAAACAGGTTAGGTAATATTAAGAAAAAGCTAAAGATAAAGGGATTAATTAAAGGTAATAGATAAGCCAGATTATCTAAAAAATTCACTACTACGTTAGGAAAAAATTTACTAGCATCTAATTTTACTTTTCTGCCATTTTAGCATTTTTTTAGCATTTCTAGCATTTTCTAGCATTTAGCAGCTAAATGCGGCATTTATTACTAAGTACTAGCATTTAGCCGCCAAATGCTGCATTTATAATTAAGTATTAGCATTTAGCTGCTAAATGCTAGAAAATGCTAAAATGGCAGAAAAGTAAAATTAAATGCTAGTAAAATTTTTTCTAATATAGAGGCTCCGCATAAAGTTCTACACAAAGTTTAAAGTTTTACACGAATGTTATGGACGCTTTAAGTACGATGTTATAACTACTTAGAGAAGAGACGGAAGAAGCTAGTTGGTTAATTTAAGTACGGTTTAGGATGGAACCAGTAGAACTATATAACGAGAAATAGTAGCTAAGGTCATATAATGTAATCTATATAATCTGTATAATCTACGTAATCTATAATAAAGTAAATAGAGCACACGTACATTACGTATAAGAAGGATTTCATAGAAGTACGGTTGTATATTTAAGGACCCTTAGTCCCTACCTAGATAGTTCCTTCCTTATAGTAATTCTTAGAATATAATTAGAGTTAATCTATTGGGCAACCACTCCACCAGTTATTATTACGTTGTTAACTTTAGTTTGCATTACCTATATACCTAGCCCATTAATAAGCCCATCGTAGTTCTTGCTATAAGGTTCCGTTATATAATTACTACCTAGTTACGGTATTAAATACAGAAAGTTAAACAATATGCCACCAAAAGCAGCCACCACAATGCCATTAACGGCGGCAACTACTTCGAGGTTAGGTAACGACACTAGTATAGCAGACACTAACTTATAGCAACCTATAACGGTTAGACAACTATAAAAGATAGTTAACTAGCTAATAGAAAATAATATAACGTTAGAAAACAGAATTAACGGGATAGGCACAGTAAAGGTTAAGTTACCATTAATTAAAAGATTCTTAGGAGAGAAATTAAAGCTTAAAGGATTCCTTATGTAGATGCACTTTAAGGTTACGTAAGAGGGAGTAAAGCTAGCAATACCTATAAATCGGGTAGCGTATATAGGATTGTTCTTAATAGGAAAAGCACTTAAATGGTTTAAACCTTACCTTATAGAAATCTAGGTAAATAGAATAACAACAATAAACCAAGAGGTACGGTTTATGTTCTTAAGCTAGAATAGATTTATAGAGCGACTTATACAAATATTTAGAGACCTAGAGGCAGTAACTACGGTAGAAAAAAACTCTAAGATATTACGCAATAAACCTTAGTAATTAAGTATATAATGTAGTTCCAGATGTTAGCAACGTAAGTAAAGTGGAATAATAGGGCGCTTATAGCATAGTATAAATAGGGACTTAAGGCTAAAGTCTAGGACGCGATTATCCTAATAGAAGATACGGACACCTTAAGGGAACTAATAGATTAAGTGATTAAGATTAATAATTAGATTTACTAAAGGGAACAGGCTAAGAGAGGCTAGGATAGAGTTTTATAGTTATATAAGGCGTAGAGCACGCAACAACTAAAGCTAAGTTAAAAACTATAGTATGGCGTAGAGCTAATAGACCTAAGTAGTACTAAAGAAGCCTATAAAAGATGGAGTAAATAACTATAAAAACCCAGAGGATAAGGATTAAGTAATTAAAGGTCTAAGGAGTAGAGGCTAAATTAGGGATCTTAGCAGTAGAAGACGTTTAGGCGGACTCTATAGTAAGAAAAATAGTTTAAAGACGGAGCTTATATAAATTGCGGAAAATAGGGTTATTATATTAGAGACTATAAAAGTAGGCAGAGTCATTATATAGTAAAAGGGACGAGATTAGTAGATAATATATATATAATAATAATAATTCATTGCTTAACGTCCGATTCGGATCCCTATTAGGCCCACGTGGACTACTCCTTATTTATATATAGGGAGAAAACTCAACTTAAGAAAGACTTAACTTAAGAAAACCCCATAATCTATCTCCCTGCCTCTTAGGACTCGCCTATAAGGCGCCTATAAGGCGCCTACAAGTTATCTATGGTGCTCCTACTACCTTACTTTTTAACCTCCTTAGGAACCACTGCTGCCGTAACTAGCCTACGGACGCGCTAGTATTGTATACTTTACTCTACTACTATAGAGTTATTAGGGGGCGCCCGTTACTCGCCCCCCTGCCCTCTATTATTATTTCTTTTGCGACCCAGAACTAGTTTAGTATATTTTAGCTAATAAGCCACTAGGTAACCGCCTTAAGGCCTTTTTATATTAAAAGCAGTGTCTTATAGTTCTTTATGCCAGCTACTAAAAGCATTACTTCTTAGTTAGTGCGTAAGGGGTATAACAGTATTACGTGTTTTAGTGTTTATCTTAGCCAGCTATATTTATATCTTAGGCTACCTACTAGGACACCCACCTAGTAGAGCCAGTCTTTTAGTCCTATTATTCCTATTCTTAAAAGCGTTGCTATTATATTTTCTGCCTTCGTTAGGCCTTTTCGGAGCCCTAGGGTGTCTACCCCCTATAGCGTTAACCATACTACGGCTTAGGTTTCTCTTGCCTTAGTCAGCCTCTATACCTTTAACTCCTATACACCTCTCTAGCGTTAGTCCAGCTAGTATTATATTATAGTAGATAGTTTCCTAGCGTTCTTTTATGCTCTACTTTAGCTTCTTTTTCTCTTTTACTATTGTCCTTACTGGCCTCTTACGCGTCTCCCTTCCTCCTCTATATAGGCCTAGGCCCTAAAGTAGCACTATTCTTCTTCTACTTTCTTTACCTATTTCTCTAATATATCTTCCCTACTTTAGGGTTGTTAGTTTATTCTCCTATAAGGCGCCCTAAAATCCCTCTATAGTTTATTTAGGCGTGTCTTAATATACTTTATAATATTAGAGTTGCGTTTCTTTTACGCCCTTTATATTATAGCGGCTTTAATATATAGTTATAGGGGGGGAATATTAGCTTCCTTCTTAAGCAGAGCTGTGGCTGTTCGCTTATATCCGCCTATTATACTTTAAAGGCAGGCTATTTAGACCTTTTGGAGTGGTTTAAGGAGCAATTTAGGGGGGCCTTTCTTAGATTCTCCAATGGCCTAGATACTAGACCTATACGTTATAGTTAGCCGGACAACTACTATATATAGTAGGCGTAACCTCTAAAAGCATGGACCCTATATGGAATTAACGATCCTAGATAATGCGATGTACTATACTTAGCCCTTATAGGCCGCTTACGCTACATATATACTCTACTAGAGCTTACTATCTACCTATACTCCTAATACTCTTAGGCCCTAAACTAGTTAACCCCTAAAGCCTTAGATGCGAATTATATATTAGAGATCTGTAGATTAGTTACATTTTCTTATAAAATGGATTAGCTGGTATTTCTCTAGTAAGAATTAGACTCTATATCGTCTTGCCTATTCTATATAGGTGTTATATACTTTCTCTAGTGTTCTGCAATTCTCTGTGGCTGTTAGCCCGTATATAATTAGGTTTATATCATTAACGAAGCTTATCCCCTAGGTCGCCCCTTCCTTAAAGGAGTTAAGCAGGTTGCTTATAAAGAAAAGGAAGAGTATAGGCGAGAGGGGTGATTTTTATAGTATTCCTATTATAACTGCGATAGGGGGGCTTTAGTATCCGCTAAAGACTAGTAATATTTCTTTTTAACCCGTAAACCTTTAAACAAATTATATAATCCATTCTAAGAAGCCTTTTACCCTAAGGATATATAGGAGACGCTTATAGGGTATATTGTTATAGGCGCCACTAATATTTAGGCTAAGTATTAATACTATAAAGTCCCTTCATATCGCCTATATAGATTTAATAGTGGCAGCGAGTAGCGTAAGTGCTAATAGTGTTAAGCGGTTCTTTCTTACCCCTATTTAGCTTTATGGTAGTAGGGCGTATTCCTTAGCCGTGTCTGCTATGCGGTCCGCTATTACCCTTTCTAAGATCTTACTAAGGGTATTCTCTAAGGCAATAGGGCGGTAGCTTCCTAGGAGTAAGTAGTCTACTTTGCCTTCTTTACGTAGGATAAATGTTATTATAGCTCTTCCGAGTCTTAGGTAGTAGCCTATTACAAAGTATACTTTAGCTATATCCGCAAGCTAAGGTACTATTAGTGGTCCGTAGGTCTTTAGGGCTTTATTTAGGATCCTATCTAGTCCTAGTGCTATATTGTTTAAAAGGCGGCTAATAGTTCTAGCCATTTCTTTGGTTATTATGTCACTGTTAACCCTCAGATAAGTTACTAGTGCTTCGCCCGTGATATTACTAAGGTCTACTAAAGCTGGTTAAGGGAAAAATCTTTCTATAAGGATCTTTGCCTTCTCATTATTATCGCTTATAGCTAGTAATTCACCTAGTCTTCGCAGGGGCGGAAGGTATAGGTCTTCTACTAGACGTCCCGCCTTTTTCTTTGCCTATTTTACTATTCTCTAAAGACCTTTATTATAGGGGAGGCTTAGGTTAGTAGTATGCTTATTTATAAACCGTCTCCAGCTATTCCTTACTTCTTTTTTTAGGGTATTCTTTAGCTGGTTTCTTATGTCTTTGTATTATCTCTCGTCTTTAGGATTATAGCTACTTATGTATTTTCTTCTTACTTATTATTAGCTGGCGATAAGAATTATGCATTATACGGACCATATATATCGCGCGTAGGGGCCCGGTTTTAAAACCGGGCAGTGCTCTTCTAGCCCGTTTTTAATTACTGCCTAAATCCTTTCTAGTCTTCGGTTGATTTCCTTAGTGGTAGCTAATAAGCCTCGCTTATTTAGTATCGGGTGGATTTCTTCTAGGTCTTAAAGTTGTTATTTAACTATGTTAAGGAAGCTATCTGTCTTAAGCTTTCTTATTACATATCTTTTGCTATTTAGTTACGCCTTAATATCCAGATCTAGCTGTATCTAGATAGGGATATGGTCTAAGGCGAGTGCCTATTCTTCTTTGGGTTTGCACCTTTCGAGTCTCTAGTATAGGCCTTCGTCTATAAATGTAAGGTTAATTATACTTCTAGCGGTGCCTTATTGCCATATAATTGCTCCTAGGGGGGTGGCCAGCTTAAGGCCCCCAGTGTCTATAGCTCTTAGTAGGCACTCTACCTGTTGTTTAGCAGCAATATAGATACCTCCCCACTACGGGTGGTAGAGGTTTATGTCTCCTAATAGGATAGACTCTATGCCTTCGGTTTCTAGTAAGCTTATTACCGATATAATGTTCTCTATTTATAGGACCCCTTTGACCCTAGGGTTATACACATTAATAATCTATACCGGTCCCCTATATGTCTAGATTGTTATTACTATAATATCTAAGTTGACTGCCTGCCATGACCACGAGGATAGGCTAATAGCCTTGCTGATTATAAAGCATACGCGTATGGCTGCTTTTAGTTCGTATAGGAGCTGGAATCCTTGGGGGTAGTATGTTAATTATGTGTAGGCATTGTAATATGGCTCTTGTATAGTAAGGATATGGTGTTTCTCTAGGTCTAGGCTGTCTAGTAAGGGCCTTGCGAGACGGTGGTTTGTATTGCCGCAGTTATACTGTATAATGGATAGGTAGCGGACCCCTAGCGAGGGTCCTTCGCCTCTCCTTCGTTCCTCGCTTCTTCTGTTTCCACTTTCTCTAGGATATTCAGAACTTCTGTCTCTTATGTCTGCACCCTAGTTACTACTCATTTTATATAAAGCTTTCCATTCCCGTATCTTATGTTCCTACTAGCGCTTCTATATCTAAATCTGTTATTATCTCCGGTTCTTCCCCTGTTCTTACTAGTTAGCTGTGTGCCCTTTGAGCAGGTAGTTATATAGTAGAGTTTAACGTGCCTGCTTATCCAGGCCTCTACCCTAGTTTTCTAGTATTTATCCCAAACCCAGGCCTAAAGGCCTAGGGGCTTTCTATAAGCAGTTGGCTGCCACCACCTTAACGGGGGGTTTCACCAGTTCTTTTGGATATCTTATAATGGGTTATAATAATATATATATATAGATGGACGATAATATACTGCGAGGAATAAAAGAATATTTAATTAGAAGTTTTGCGTTTTGTTATAATAACGCATACCAAATTTATAAGGACGCTAAGTATGGCGCAAGCTATTAGCTACAGGAGCTAAGTTTATTAAAATATTAAGGAACTAACGAACCAGTTCGCAAATTGGATATTAAGGACGATAAATTCAACGTAGGCGAAATATTCCATAATAATAAGGTAATAAAGGCGGTTTACTAAAAACACGCAACCATTAGAGATATTACACTAGAGGTAGAGGATAATTCCACTATAGAATAGGGAACATTAGTAGGGATTGAGACCCTACTAGATATAATATCTATCGCTTTATAAGACGTAAAAGAAGTAGAATAATAAGCCACTTTGGCACTTAATAAAGGTAAAAGGCTAAAAGCTTAAGATTCTTAAGACGAGATAAGGCAAGCTTAAGGACCTATAATAGACAATAACCGATAGAGCAGAGCAACGGCTTAGTTTAGTAATATATAAATAAGCTTAGGACGAAGTTTCCTAAAGGTATAAGACTCTTAAGATAAGATAAGTAAGATTTAAGATTCTTAAGACGAGATAAGAATACTAAGTAAGCCTAATTAGACTAAGGCTAGAGCTAAGCTTAAGATAGAAGTAAGCTTAGGATTAAAGAATCTAAGGGGTTAAGAATTCGGAGTATAAATAAGGACACCTATAAGTAGGAGGTAAGGAGCTTCTTTATAGATTAGAGAATCTGTAATATAAATAGTAGTTAGACTGGGAGACAGATATATAGACCTAAAAGACTTACTAGGGAAACGTAGTATTCGGCCTAAAGATCGAAATATTAATACTAAGATTAAGAAGCGAGAAGACTTTAAGGATCAATCTGTAAGATATAAACCAAAAGAAACCATAGAAGAGTTTAGGTAAAGAATTATTGTATAGTAAGAATAGAAACTAGATAAGAGATCTAGTATATTGGGACGTATAAGGGATAGAGCGCTAGTATAAAGAATTATTAATAGGCTAAGAATAGGTATACTAAGAGCTAAGTAGCTTACTAAACTGGAAAACGAAGAGGATTTAGGGATCCCTACTAGGTTTAAGGAACGACATATAAAAAGCTATTACGACGCAGTAATAAGAAGATACTTCTTTACGGACAAGCCGTATATACTCTAACAGCTATACTAAAAGTAGTATAGATAGCGACACAACGACAAGTAGGAAGATTTCTATATATGGTTAGATAAAAAAGTTATCTAAGACTACCCGATTATAGAGAAGGCTATAAGTTATATTAAAGGAGCCTTAATTATAATATTAAAGGATTTAAAAAAATAATTAGAGGACTAAAGAAGCGAGAGATGCATCTTAGTACCTATAAATAAAGTTATAACGTTTAGATTAGCATAATAAAGGTTTAAACTCAAAAGTAAAGACGAGCTAAGAGTTAACCTAAAGTACCTAGCATACTATACGCTATTATAGATTGTATGCGTAGATAATATGTGCGAAATGCATAAAACTCCAAAAAAAAAGAATTAGAAGTACTTTATAAGGATATACTAGATAATAAATAAATAATAGTATAGGAATGCTAAATATATATATAGATAGCATCTAGCAGAGGTCTAAGAGGAAGGAGATTTAATACTTTAGCTAGGAAAATTCCTTATGGAAGAATACTTAGATAGATAATAGTAGTAGGAATACCTAGAGAATACGTGTCTATAGTATATTAAAGATAAAAAGCGAACTAGGTATTAACTAAAGAGTAAGCCAAGTATACAAGAATTAAGCAGCTAATAGTTAGGAAAAGTGGAGGCCCATAGGACTAAAGGGAGCCAGTAGTAGAGCCTTAGACCCTTAAAGAAATTTATATTATAAAAGCTTTAAGTACAATATTATAACTACTTAGAGAAGAGTCAAAAGAAGCTAGTTAGTTAATATAAGCACGGTCTAGGATAGAACCCGTGGAACCATATAATAAGGAATAGTAGTTAAGGTTATATAACGTGCTACGTATTAAACGCAAGGAATGAGGGGAACTTACGTACCTTATATATAACACGTATATTACGTATAAGGAGGATTTTATAGAAGTACGGTTGTATATTTAAGGACCCTTAATCCCTACCTAGATAGTTCCTCCCCTGTAGTAATTCTTAGAATATAATTAGAGTTAATCTATTAGGCAACTACTTTACCAGTTATTATTACGTTGTTAACTTACTTATAATACCTATATACCTAGCCCATTAACAAGTTCACCGTAGTTTTTACTACAAGGCTCCGTTACATAATTACTACTACGGTTATAGTTTTAATAAGTCAAATAATATGCCACCAAAAGCAGCCACTATGACGCTATTAATGGCGGCAACTACGTCGAGATTAGGTAATGATACTAGTATAGTAGATACTAACTTATAACAACCTATAACAGTAGGATAGTTACAAGCAATAGTTAACCAGTTAACGGGAGATAACGCAGTACTTAAAAATAGGATTAATGGAATAGGAGCAGTAAAGGTTAAGTTACTATTAATTAAAAGATTCTTAGGAGAAAGATTAAAGCTTAAAGGATTTCTTACGCAAATATACTTTAAGGTTACGTAAGAGGGAACAAAACTAGTAATAACTATAGATTAAGTAATATACGTGGGATTATTCTTATTAAGAAGAGTACTTAAATAGTTTAAGCCTTACCTTATAGAGATATAAGTAAATGAAATAACAATAATGAACCAGGAGGTATAGTTTATATTCTTAAGTTAGGGAGGGTTTGCAGAGCAACTTATATAAATATTCGGAGATCTAGAGGTAATAACTATAGCGAAAAGAGAGCTCTAAGACGTTATATAACAGACCTTAGCAGTTAGGTATATAATATAGTTCTAAACGCTAGCAATTTAAGTTAAGTGGAACAATAAGGCGCTTATAGCATAGTATAAATAGGGACTTAAGGCTAAAGTTTAGGACGTAATTATCCTAATAGAAGATATGGATACCTTAAGGAAACTAATAGATTAAGCGATAAAGATTAATAATAGGATCTACTAAAGGGAATAGGCTAAGAAGGGCTAGGATAGAGTTCTATAGTTATATAAGATATAAAGCACGCAATAACCTAAGCTAAATTAGAAAATATAGTATGGCGTAGAGCTAATAGACCTAAGTAGTACTAAAGAAACCTATAAGAGATGGAGTAAGAAATTATAAAAACCTAGAGGTTAAGGATTAAGTAATTATAGGACTAGGGAGTATAGGCCAAACTAAGGATCTTAGTAGTAGAAGACGTTTAAGTAGATTCTATAATAAAAGCAATGGTTTAAAGAGGGAGCTTATATAAATTATAGAAAATAGAGTTATTTCACTAAAGACTATAGAAGTAGTTAGAGTTATTACGCAGTAAAGGGAACTAGACTAGTAGTATATAATATAGACGTATAAAGGAATAATAGTGCGCTATAAGGAACAAAAGAATGTTTAATTAGAAGTTTTACGTTTTATTATAATAATGTATACTAAATTTATAAAGACGCTAAGTATGGTATAAGCTATTAGCTATAAGAGCTAGAGTTAAGAGGACTTAAAGGAACTAAAGAGTTAAATAAAGAATAAGATTAACTCTATAAGCTAGATTAAGATATTATAGCAATATATAGATAATAATTAGTAATAATAATGATAGAGTTAAAGTACTTATTAATTAACAGTAATAAGGATAATAAAGGAACTAACTAGGGGTATCTAAACCTTAATAACGTAATAGAAGTAAAGACTAAAACCGCTATAGAGTAAGGTTTAGTAACGGGTATTATAACACCGTTAGATATAGCATTTATTACTTTATAAGATAGAAGAAGTAATATTTAGAGATAATTAAGCAAGCAAATAACTGCTAGTACTAGCTTACTACTTAATAAAGGTAAAATGCCAAAGGCTTAAGATTCTTAAGACGAGATAAGAGACGACTAAGATTCTTAAGATAAGATAAAGTATGCTTAAGGACCTGTAATAGACGAAAACCAATAGGATAGAGTAATAGCTTAGTTTAGCAATATATAAATAAGCTTAGAACGAAGTTTCCTAAAAGTATAAGACTTTTAAGACGAGATAAGTAAGATCTAGAATTCTTAAGATAAGATAAGGATACTAGTAAAGCCTAGTTAAACTAAGGCTAAAGCGTAGCTTAAGAAAGAAGTAAGCTTAGGGTTAAAGAATCTAAGGGGTTAAGAATTTAGAGTATAAATAAGGACACCCGTAAGAAAGAAGTAAGAGACTTTACTATAGACTAGGGAATCTATAGTATAAATAGTAGTTAGATTAGGAGACAGATATATAGACTTAGAAGACTTACTAAGTAAATATAGTGTTTAACCTAAAGATTAAAAAGTTAATATAGCGATTAAGAAGTAAGAGAACTTTAAGGATCTAATTATAAGACGTAAATAATAAGAAACTATAGGCGAGTTTAAAGTAAGAATTATTATATAGTAAGAAAAGAAACTAGATATAAGATCTAGTATACTAGGTTATATAAGGGACAGAGTACCTATATAAAGAATTACTAATAGGCTAAGAATAGGCATACTAAGAGCTAAGTGGCTTACTAAACTGGAAAATAAAGAGGATCTAGGGATTCCTACTAGGTTTAAAGAATAATATATAAAAGGCTATTATAACGCAGTAATAAGAAGATACTTCTTTACGGACAGACTATATATACTCTAGCAGCTATACTAAAAGTGGTATAGGCAACGACATAATAATAAGTAGGAAGATTTCTATATATAGATAGATGAAAAAGTTATCTAAGACCACCTAATTACGGAAAAAGCAATAAATTATATTAAGGGAGCCTTAATTATAATATTAAAGGATTTAAAGGAACGGTTAGAGGACTAGAGAAGTAAGAGACGCATCTTAGTACCTGCGAATAAAGTTATAACGTTTAGATTAATGTAATAGAGGTTTAAACTTAAAGATAAAAACGAGTTAAGAGTTAACCTAAAGCACCTAGTATACTATACGCTATTATAGATTGTATACGTAGACGATATATATAAAATATATAAAAATCCAAAGGAAAAGAACTAGAAATACCCTATAAGGATATACTAGATAATAGATAAATAATAGTATAGAAATGCTAAGTATATATATAGCTAGTATTTAGCAGAAGTCTAAAAGGAAGGAAGTTTAATACTTTAATTAGAAAGGTTCCTTATAGAAGAATACTTAAATAAATAACAATAGTGGAAATGTCTAGAGAACACCTATCTATAGTATATTAAAGATAAAAAGTAAACTAAGTATTAGCTAAAGAATAAGCTAAGATTAAGCAGCCAATAGTTAGGAAAAGTAGAGGCCTATAGGATTAGAGGGAGCTAGTAGTAGAGCCTTAGACCCTTAAAGGAATTTAAGAATAACACCTAAATCTAAGAGTTAATTGGCAAGATTAATAGTTTAAAGCGTTAGTAGATAGTAAAGCAATATAAAACTATATCTTACTAGTAGTAGTTAAAAGGATAGAGCTACTATATAGGTAAAAAGAGCACCCTTATCTATTAGTAATAATTTTAGGAGATCCGATAGCCTATGGAGAAGGTATTATTAATCTTAAAATAAAACCAATTTAGATAACTATTAAAGGAAGATAAATTAAGATATCTTTTAATATATTACTATTAGGGAATAATAAGGCAGTATTAGGAATGCCTTAGTTATAGGAATATAATCTAAAGATTAATTAGGTTATAGGTTAGGTTAATATTAGAGATATATAATAACGCAAAATGCAATAATAAACTAAGTTAGTATAGTACTAAGTTAGAGCAATATATAAGGAGACTAATTAAGGATTAAGTTACGTACTAAAGAGATACTATAAGTATAGTAAGAAGCTATAGTTACTAGAAAGTAAAAAGCTATTAAATTATATAGTATAGGACTATAAGATAGAGTTAGAACTAGGAATGAGTCTAAGGTTCTACCTAACCTATAAGTTAATAGAAAAAGAGTTATAGGCACTTAAGGAGTTTATCTAGGAAAATCTTTAAAAAGGATATATTAAACTATTATAGTTATTAGTAAAATATCTAGTACTATTTATACTAAAGAAGAATAGAAAACTTAGGCTATATATTAACTATAAATAGTTAAATAGCATTACTAGGAAGGATAGGTATCCTTTACCCTTAATTAGCGAAATCTAAGATAGGATTAATAACGCGCAAATCTTTATAAAGATAGATCTAAGATAGGTATACCATTAGATTAGAATTAAGGAAGGTAATAAATAAAAAGTAGCCTTTAGGTTAAAGAAAGGACTATATAAACCACTAGTTATATAATTTAGGCTTATAAACGCACTAGTAACGTTTTAAAAGCGTATTAATAATATATTAAGAGAATACTTAAATGAATTTATTATAGTATACCTTAACAATATTATTATTTACTTAATAAGTAAGGAAAAATATAGAGAATATATTAAATGGGTCTTAAAGAGACTATAAGAAGAATAGATACTAGTAGTAATTAAGAAATATAAGTTCTTTACTAGGAAAACAGATTTCGTTAAATTTATTATTAAACTAGACTAACTTAGTATAGATCTAAAGAAGATTAAGGCTATAGTGAATTAGTAAAAACTAGAAAATATAATATAGTTAAGGTTATTTTTAGGGTTCTGCAACTATTATAGAAGGTTTATAGCTTAATAGTTAAAGAATATTAAGCTACTTATAAGATTAATAAAGAAGGAAGAACTATAGGTATAGGGAAAGGAATAAAAGGAACTATTTAAGAAAGTTAAATAGTTGTTTACCTAGGAGCCAGTTCTTAAAATCTATTAACTATAGTTAGAGATAGTAGTTAAAATGGATATATTAGACTATATACTAGGAGTATGCTTTCTATAGAAATATAAAAATAAATAGCACCTAGTGGTATACTATAGTTAAAAGATAACACTACCGGAACTAAACTATAACATCTATAATAAGGAGTTATTAGGTATAGTTGCAGTATTAAGGGAATAAAGGTCGTTCTTATAAGGTATAGAAAAACTATTTATAGTTAAGACGGATTATAAAAACCTAATAGGGTTCCTAATAATAAAAGAACTTAATTATAGATAGGTTAAATAGGCGGAGATGCTTATAGAATACTATTTTAAGATTTAGTATATTAAGGGTATAGAGAATATATAAGCAAACGCTTTAAGTAAAAGGGCTAAACTATAAAATAATAAAAAGCTATTAGGGGCTTTATTATAAAGGGATACAGATAAATTAATTAGGTATAATTATTTAAAGATTATAGTAATATAAGAAGGGAAGACCTATAAATTACTAGAAAGTAATTAAATATAAAAGATCTTAGATATATAAATAGAGGATCTAAACTTAGAGTAGTATAAAAATTAAGAAGCGATATATATACTAAGATCTATTATAAAGGAGTTTATTAAGTTATTTTATAAAGGACTAACTTAAGAACATAACGGAGCTATAGGCTTAGTATTAAGACTTTAAAAGGAGTATATTATTAATAGAATTTAAAGACTAGCTAGGTAAGTTATAAAAGAATATTTAGATTGCTAAAGGAATAAACTAATAAGGTATAAGCTATATAGAGAGCTATAACCTATTAAAATACTAGAGAGACTATAGAAGGTTATATTATAGGACTTTATTATTAAGTTACTAAAGTTAAAAGACCCTATTACCGGATAAGATTATAATATAATCTTAGTAATAATAGATAAGCTTATAAAGTGGGGATACTTTATAGCATATTTAGAAGAAATATTAGTGGAAGATATTACTAGAATTTATATTAAAGAAGTATTTATAAGATATAGAGCACTAAGTAAGATTATATTAGATAGAGATCTAAGATTTATAGCAGTATTCTAGGAAGTATTCTTAATAGAGTAAGGAATTTAAGTAGTAACTTCTACTATATATTATTTATAGACAGACAGTTAAATAGAAAGATTAAATTAGACACTAAAATAGTATCTAAGATATTATATTAATTATATATAGAATAATTAGGTATTGCTATTACTAGTTATATAGTTTATATATAATATAACATTATAAGAAAGAATGGGCATATTGCTATTTAAGGTAAATTATAGATATAAGCTAAGAACCTTATTATTACTACATTAAGTAAAGAAGATAAATAGTATAGCTAAGTAAAGAATAAAGAGTTTAATAAATCTTTATATAGACCTTATAGAAATAGCTAAGGTAGTATAGTAAAGAATAAAAAAGTACTATAATGCTAAGAGATTTAAGGGACCAGATCTTAAGGAGGGAGATAAAGTATAGCTACTATATAAAAATTTTAAAAGTTAATAACTAAGTAAGAAGTTAGACTACGTTAGACTAGGACCTTTTAAAATTATATAAAAAATTTTATTAGTTATATTTAAATTAAACCTACTAGCTAGAATAAAGATTTACCCTATATAGTATATTATAATATTAAAGCCAGTATATAGGAATATTAAGCCACCAGTTTATAAAGTAGACATATATAAAGGATAAGAGGAAAATAAATAGTAAGTTTTAAAGGTTGTTAGTTATAAGGATATAGATAATAAAATATAGTATAAAGTAAAGTAGATAGGCTATGATAAGACTACCTAGGAGCTATTAAAGAACCTAAAAAACGCCATAGGAAAGGTATAGGAGTATTAGAAGAGAAAACGTCAGGTAATATTAATAAAGAGAAATTACTAAAGAATAAGTTACCTAAGGGGGACCTAGGAAGAGCGACTGCTAAACTACTTAGAGTTATTTCCTTCGCTATTAAAAGAGAATCCGTTTTTTTATTACTAAGTTCCTATAAACCTTATTTTATAAGTTTCTACTCCTTTAAATAAACCTTCTTATAAACCTTCTTAAAATAAAGTAAATAGGTAGACGCTGTAATATGGGTATCTAGGGCTTTTTGTTCCGTATTTTAAGAACGCTTAAACTTTATAAGGGCCTATACTAGGTTACTATTAAGCTTTATAGTAATAAATTAAATATAAGACCCTATAATAAATTACTTAAGGAACTTAGAGACTATTAAGAGTTATAAAACGCGTATATTTAGCGTTAAAGGTAGAATAAATATCGCAAGATAATTAAATATTTGCTTTAGTGCACTCTAAATAAGAAGAAAGTTATTAAGATAAAGGGTTCGCTAATATAATATAAACTAACCCCTCTTTTAAATAACAAGAATATAAAGATAGCATTATTTTACTAAGCAATAATATTATAGCAACAGTGCGGGCACGACGTTGCGCGTATAAAGAAGAAGGTGCTTTAGGTATTATAAGTAATAATATTAACTAAGTTAATTAGACGGATATTACACCTCTAGTAAACAACTTAGAGATACTAGGTATCTTTAAGGACGAAGATAAAAAGGAGGGAGATGGTATTATAAACGCTTTAAGTACAATATTATAACTACTTAGAGAAGAGTTAGAAGAAGCTAGTTAGTTAATATAAGCACGGTCTAGGATAGAACCCATAAAACTATATAATAAGGAATAGTAGCCGAGGTTATATAATGTGCTACGTATTAAACGCAAGAAATAAGGGGAATTTACGTATCTTATATATAACACGTATATTATATATAAGGAGGATTTTATAGGAGTACGGTTGTGTATTTAAGGATCCTTAGTCCCTACCTAGATAGTTCCTTCCTTATAGTGATTCTTAAAATATAATTAGAGTTAATCTATTAGGTAACCACTCCACCAGTTGTTATTACGTTGTTAACTTACTTGCAATACCTATATACCTAGCCTATTAACGAGTTTACCGTAGTTTCTACTACAAGGCTCCGTTACAATTTAAGAATAATACCTAAATTTACGAGTTAAATAGCAAGATTAGTAGTTTAAAACACTAATAGATAGTAAAGCAACGCGAAACCATATCTTACTAGCAGTAGTTAAGAGAATAGGTTTACCTTATAGACAGAAGGAGCAACCTTATCTATTAGTTATAATTTTAGAAGATCTAATAGCCTATAAAGGAGGGATTATTAACCTTAAAATAGGACCTATTTAGATAACTATTAAAGGAAGACAAATTAAGATGTCTTTTAATATTCTACCATTAGAACGGGATAAGGTAGTACTAAAAATACCTTAATTACAGGAATACAATCTAAGAATTAATTAGATTACAGGTTAAGTTAATATTAGAGATACTTAACGCCGTAAGATATAATAGCAAACTAAGTTAGTATAGTACTAAGTTAGAGCGACATATAAAGAAACTAAGTAAGGCTTAAGTTATATACCAAAGAGATACCATAAGTATGGCAAAAAACTATGGTTACTAGAAAGTAAAAAGCTGTTAAAGTATATAGTATAGGACTATAAGATAGAATTAGAACCAGAAATAAGTTTAAGGTTCTTTTTAACCTATAAGCTTACCAAAAAAGAAGGTAGAGCACTTAAAGAGTTTATCTAGGAAAATTTATAAAAGGGATATATTAGACCATCGTAATTATCAGCGGGTTATCTAGTACTGTTTATACTAAAGAAGAATAGTAAACTAAGGCTGTATATCGACTATAGGTAGTTAAATAGCATTACTAAAAAGGATAGGTATCCTTTACCCTTAATTAGCGAAATCTAAAACAGGATAGGTAATGCGCAAATCTTTACGAAGATAGATCTAAGATAGGCATACCATTAGATTAGGATTAAGGAAGGCAACGAATAAAAGACAGCCTTTAGGTTAAAGGAAGAACTATATAAACTATTAGTTATATAATTTGGGCTTATAAACGCACTAGCAACGTTCTAAAAGCGTATTAACAATGTATTAAGAAAGCACTTAGATAAATTTGTTATAGTATATCTTAACAATATTATTATCTACTTAATAACTAAGGAAGAATATAAGGAACACGTTAAATAGGTTTTAAAGAGACTATAAGAAGAATAGATACTAGTAGCAATTGAGAAATGAAAGTTCTTTATAAGGAAGACGGATTTTATTAAATTTATTATTAAACTAGGCTAACTCAGTATAGATCTAAAGAAGATTAAGGCTATAGTGAATTGGTAAGAACTAGAGAACATTACATAATTAAGATTGTTTTTAGGGTTTTGCAATTACTATAGAAGGTTTATAGCGTAATAGTTAAAGGATATTAAACCATTTACGCGATTAACAAAAAAAGAAGAACTATAGGTATAGGGAAAGGAGTAATAGGAATTATTTAAAAAAGTTGGGGAATTATTTACCTAGGAGCTAGTTCTTAAAATCTATTAATTAAGCCTAAAGACGGTTATAGAAACGGATACATTAGATTATATACTAGGGGCATACTTTATATAGAAATATTAAGATAAATGGCACCCAGTAGTATACTATAGTCGGAAAATAACACCACTAGAGTTAAACTATAACATTTATAACAAGGAGTTATTAGGTATAGTTACAGCGTTAAAGGAATAAAGAGTATTTTTACAAGGTATAGAGAAACTATTTATAGTTAAAATAGATTATAAGAACCTAACAGGATTCCTAATAACAAAGGAACTTAATTAAAGATAGGTTAGATAGGCAGAGATGCTTATAGAATACCATTTCGAGATTTAGCATACTAAGGGCACGGACAATATATAAGCAGACGCTCTAAGCCGAAAAGCTAAACTACAGAATGATAAGAAGCCATTAGGGGCTTTACTGCGAAAAGATATAGA
Organism: Cenococcum geophilum 1.58; assembly: GCF_001692895.1. NCBI lineage: Eukaryota > Fungi > Ascomycota > Dothideomycetes > Gloniales > Gloniaceae > Cenococcum > Cenococcum geophilum. Next base: position 614,509 of record NW_027137605.1, read on the forward strand.
TAGGTTAATTAGGTACAATTATTTAAAAATTATAGTAACTTAGGAAGAACTAGATAAGGTTTATAAGTTACTAGAAAGCTTTTAGGAATAAAGAATTCTAAAGGCATAGCTAGAAGAACTATAGATGGATATATACAAAAATTAAGAAGTAAAGTACATCCTAAGAAGTATAGTAAAACAATTTATAGAAGATTTCTATAGGGGAATAACTTAAGGACATAATGGAGCCATAGGCTTAGTGTCGAGACTCTAGAAGAAGTATATTATTAATAGAATCTAAAATATTGTAAGAAAAGTAATAAAAGAGTATTTAGATTATTAAAGAAATAAATTAATAAGGTATAAGCCATATAGAGGGCTATAACCTATTAAAATACTAAAGAGACTATAGGAGGTTATATTGTGGGACTTTATTATTAAGTTACTAAAATTAAGAGATCCTATTACCGGACAAGATTATAACGTGATTTTAGTAATAGTAGATAAGCTTATAAAGTGGGGATACTTTATAGCATATATAGAAGAAATATTAGCGGAAGATATCGCTAAAATCTATATTAAAGAAGTGTTTATAAGATATAGAGCACTAAGTAAAATTATATCGAATAGAGATCTAAGATTTATAGTAGTATTCTAGAAAGTATTCTTAGTAGAGTAAGGAGTTTAAGTAGTAACTTCTACCGTATATTACCTGTAGACAGACGGTTAAACGGAAAGATTAAATTAGACGCTAGAACAGTATCTAAGGCATTATATTAGTTATATATAGAATAATTAGGTATCGCTGTTACCAGTTATATAGTTTATATACAATGCAACACCTTAAAAAGGAATAGGTATATTACTATTTAAGGTAAATTACGGATATAAGCTAAGAATATTATTATTACTATAATAAGTAAAGAAAATAAGTAGCACCGCTAAAGAAAGAATAAAGATGTTAATAAATCTTTATATAAACCTTATGGAATTAGTAAAGAAAGTATAAGAAAGAATAAAAAGGTACTATAATGCTAAGAGATCTAAGGGACTAGATCTTAAGGAGGGAGATAAAGTATAGCTACTATATAAAAATTTTAAGAGTTAATAACTAAGTAAGAAGTTAGACTATATTAGACTAGGACCTTTTAAAATTATATAAAGGATTTCACCGGTTATATTTGTAACGGCGCTATTGCACGTTACCTGCCAAATTCTGCTATATTCTGCCAACCTACGATTAGCCCGCCTAAAGCTAGCGCCTTGGCGGCTTACCCTATATATTTGTTTACATCGGTCCTAGCAACCCCTTTTCCTTCTCTTTAGCTTAGTATCTTCGTAATACAGCATTCGTTCAAGCTTCGGTTTAAAGGCATTTATTTAAGCCGTGACATTATACTAAGCTCTCCCTACCTTACCTAGGAAAGCCTTAATAATATTCCACCCTAAAGAAACTTTGTCTACAACGACGTATTAACGCGCTATACTTAGACACTAAAACAACTCTATATTGCCTGGGAAGGCCTAGATAATATCCCACCTTATAAGCTAGATAGGACTGGACCTATACCCCCGGAATTAAAACTAAAGCGTATAATACTAATAAACCTTAGGAAGCTAACGATAGCACCTAAAGCAAGCTTATCTAAGAGAGCTGCCTTTATCCGAGAGGAACCTAAGATCTAATTAGGATCAGAAATTAAAGATAATAATAATGTTGTAGACATACGCGAGCAGATTCGCGCCCTCGCAGCTAGCTAGGAAGCCGATTGTCTTAAAGCGAGAAATATATAAGAGACCCTATAAGAGATCCTAGAAAGCCTTACGGCCCTATAAAATAGCCCGGCTTTCCCTTTTTAAAGCTCTAGCCGACCTATTTACTCTACTAAATGCGATATACTAGGGAGTACGGATATAATAACGAAGTAATTAAAGTCCGTTAAGCTCTCTAACCCCCTACTATTATCCAACGGGATAGACCCTACCTTTAAAAATTAGAGGATTTAAGTATAAGGAAAGCTCCGTATTAACTATAACTATTTCCTTTCTAAAGAAGCTAAAATGCTCTACCTCTTTAGTTGAACCACTAGGGACGCCTAACGGCACCTTTAAGCCAAGTTTAAGGATAACTCCCCTATCCGATTTATATCTATTAATAAGATAATACGGTACCTAGCGGCTATTTATATTAACCCAAATAAAGTATAGGATGCCCGTTATAACTATAATTACCTAATAATAAAACCGAACTAACCCTTTACCGAATTCTAGACTTAATTTCTATATCTTATAGAAAAAGGCTAGGTTCCCCTTAAGAACTACTAATTAGACCTATATAATAAGCTAACAATCCAGCTATAAGAAAAGATCGCTATAACCTTAAATAACCTACTAACCTATAAAAGACTTGCAGCTTATTGCCTATTATTAGACTTAGAACTAAAGTAGATTAACGTCCGCCCTAATTAGCAGAAGTAACTTTATAACGATTAGAACTTATTAGCTATACCTATAGGAGCTAAAGTAGAAAGATAAGTTACAACTGCTTTTATACTAAAGGCGGTTATAACTATATACTAGCAAGCCTCGCCCGATTAGCTACGTACCACGCCATTAACTAGTATTCGCCGTAATACTCTAATTAACTCTACCTCGGCTATGTGCTTTAACTGCGATAAATAAGGTTACTTTACCTTATTTTGCCTGGAGCTAAAGGATATAAGCAATATTAAGGAGATAGAGGAAGGAGAAACGTCTAATAAGTTAGGAAAAGAAGAACCCTAGGGAAAGACTCCCCCCTAAGGTACCCTATTAATCTTAAAGAGATTAATCTTAGTTAGTTAATAGGTAGAAAGTATTTTACGGTTTTATATATAGTATCTTAAAATAGATATAGAGTTAATATAACCGCCCTTATTAACACTAGAGCAAATAGCTTCGCCTTTATAAATACTGCCTATATAAATAATATTGCCAAGTTTCTAAATACAGAAGCTATCTAACTAGAGAAGCCTATTTAGGTAAAGGGCTATAACGGCTAAGCCGGTTAGCCCGTTACCCACGTCTTAAAGTTATATATCGCTCTTAATAGACAACGCTAATATAGTATCCCCTTTTGTATCCTAGACCTAGGGTCCTATAATATAATCCTTAAACGAAAATAGATGTTCTATTTTAATATTTGGTTAAATATACAAAAAAGATGGTTTGTCTAGCCGGAGGATAGACTAAGGTTGCCCTCCTTTATTAGGGAGATCCGAACTAACCGTAAGACACTAGCTATAAGGGCTGACTCTACCTACTAGCAGAATATCCGGGCCTGTGACCTAGCCTTTACCTAAGAGGACGCCCGCTATAAAGCTGGAAAAAACTCCGTACCGACAAAGATACTCTCCTAAAGCGCTACGTTTAAAGAGAACTCTACGTATAGAAGCGGGATAGATAATAATATAGATAACGTCCAAATCGCATAGATTTAACCGTTATGGAAAAGAACGTATTAATAGGATATAAGGGATGACCTTTAAAAGATATAATAGGAGCTAAAAGGAGTAATAATAACGCTAGTACCCTAGAAGTCCCTAAAGTTATATACGCCCCTATTATTAGTTAACCCCCCTACCATAAATATCGCCGTAATTAGCGCTATAGTGTTCTACTTTAATATATACCGGAAGGATAATAAGGTCTTTATAACAAGCCTATATAAAATTAACCAAATTATTAATAATAGAGAGGAAAGGCTAGATAAGGAAACCAATAAGGAACTAGTTAAACGCCTCCTTCCTACTATTTATATAGGCTATAAGGATGCATTCTTAAAGGCGGCCTTAAATAAGTTACCCCCCTATTAGACGTACAATTATAAGATTTAATTAGAGGCCAATAACTCGCTAGACTATAGCCCCCTCTATTATTAATTAACGGATAAGCTAAAAGTAATAAAGCAGTACTTAATTAACAACCTGGATAAAGGTTTTATTAAGCTAAGTTAAGCCCCTTTTGCTTCCCCTATTCTGTTTATAAAAAAGCCTAATAAAGGCCTTTGTTTTTATATCAACTATTAGAAGCTAAACACTATTACTTAAAAGAACTGGTATCCTATTCCTTTAATTAACGAGACCCTTACACGTTTAAGCTAGGCAAAGATCTTTACCAAACTTAATATCCGCTAAGCTTTCTACTAAATTAGGATAAACCCTATATCTAAAGATTTAACAACGTTCTGTACCCGCTATGGTTTTTATAAATATAAAGTTCTTCCTTTTAGACTAATAAACGGACCGGCTATATACCAAAGGTATATAAATAACGTTCTTTTTAATTACCTTAACGAATTCTACACGGTATACCTAGACGACATTCTTATATACTTAGACGATGAACTTAAGTATTAAGTTTATGTTAAGAAGGTCCTAAAAAGACTACAGAACGCGGGCTTATAAGTCGATATTAAGAAATATAAGTTTAGGGTAAAACGTATAAAATACCTTAGGTTTATCGTAACTATAAAAGGAATTAAGGTTAACCCTAAAAAGGTAGAGGCAATCCGTAACTAGAAGCCCCCTTATATAGTAAAAGGAATCTAGTCCTTCCTTAGTTTTTATAATTTCTACTACTAGTTTATCCGTAATTACAGAATTATAGCAAAACCTCTTATACGACTAACCAGGAAGGACACGCCTTTTGTTTTTAATAATAGCTATATAAAGGCCTTTAAAGAGGTAAAGGATTGGCTTATCTTTTCCCTAATCCTTTATTACTATAACCTAGACCTTAAATTAATGCTAGAAATAGATGCCTCTAATAGGGTTATAGCGGGAATCCTATTACAGTTATATCTAGACGGTAAATAGTACCCTATAGCTTTCTTCTTAAAGATAATAAACCCGGCTAAGTATAACTATAAAGTACACGATAAAGAAATGCTAGCTATTATTTAATTACTCTACTAATAGCGCGTAGAGCTTAAAGGTATAAACTCCCGGATTAAGATATATATAGATTATAAAGCCCTAGAGTACTTTATAACTATAAAGCAGCTTATAGGGCAATAAGCCTAGTAGGCCAAAATACTCTCCTAATTCTTCTTTACGATTATATATCGTTCTAGCAAGTAAAACTTTAAGGCTAATACCTTAACCCAAAGAAAACAAGATATAGGACCCTAGGATAAGCTAAAGACCCAATATTAGACGCGTGCCCTCCTCTATCTAGAATAGCTTAACCTATAGATCCTTAAGGAGCTAGACTCCTAGTAAAATAAGCTAGCACTAATAGAGGAGTCCTTAGATAAGCTAATAGGGCTAATTAACCACCTCCTAACTATAAACCGTAAGGCTAATACCCTAAGGGCCCTCCGTAAATAAGCCGTAAAAGGAAACCCTAATTTTAAAACGGAGGAAGGATTGCTCCTATACTAGGAGCGGCTTATAGTCCCTAACGTTAATAATTTACGGACTAAACTAATCCGCAAAGCTTATTACTAAGTTTTTACGGTATACCCTAGCAAGAATAAGACCCGTAAAATTATTAACTGCCGCTACTACTAGCTAAGAATAGTTATGGATATTAATTAATATATACGGAACTGCAAAGACTACTAGAGAGCTATAATCCCACGGGATAAGACCCCAGAACTACTTAAGCCACTCCTAATACTAGAGCGCCCTTAGCAGTATATCTTTATAGACTTCTATAAACTACCTAGGGACCGTAACGGATATAATATAGTTATAGTTATAGTTAACCGCTTTAGTAAATGCCTATTCTTAATTCCATATTATAAGAACATTAATGCTAAAGAGGTAGCCTGGCTATATATCCATTACGTCTACCAAATCTATAGACTACTAGATACTATTGTGTCCGATTATAGGCTATAGTTTATATCGGCCTTCTAGAATAAGTTTACCCGGATCCTAGGCATTAAGCTAAAGCTTTCTACGGCTTATTACCCCCAAATAGATGGTTAGATAGAGATTATAAATTAGTACCTAGACTAGAGGCTTAGGCCCTTTATTAACTATTTCTAGGATAACTAGTCTAAATTATTACCCTTAATAGACTACGCGCAAGCAACCCTACCCTATAACTCTATAGGGTTTGCCCCAATTTAGCTAGAAATAGAATACTTACTCCGCATAAGCTTTAACTAGAAAAGGCTAGAAGAACCCTAGACTATACAAGAGAAGCTATTCTATACTAAGGCCTAACAGTACGCTAAATGATTAGAGGAGGCTTAAACGGTAGCCCGTAAGAACCTGGAAAAAGCTTAGAGGTTAATGGAATAGTAGGCGAACAAACACTGTTGAGAGCCCGATTTTGCCCCTAGCGATATAGTCTGGGTTAAAATAAGGAATTAGAGGACCGAACGACCTAGCCGTAAGCTAGACTACTAGATAGCAGGACCGTATAAGGTTCTTAAGAAGATGGGCAACTTATATAAGATAAAGCTCCTAGACTTAATTAGGGTTCACCCTATCTTCTTATTAGATAAGTTATAGAAAGCTATAAACAACCTATTACCTAGACAAAAGAATAAGCCTTTCCTACTAGTTTAAGTAAACGGTAATAATAAATAGAAGGTTAATAAAATATTGGCCTATAAGATAGTACGGGGAGCGCTAAAATACCGTATTTAATAAAAGGGCTACAATCCTAACCTAACTTGGTACCCTACGTAGAACTTTATAGGCTACCCCTAAAAGCTTAAAGAATTTTATAATTAATACCCTAATGCGCCTGGACCCCTAAAGTACCTAGACGAATAGATGGAATGCTAGTATAATAAAGATAATAAGTTACTGGAAGAATATAGGGATAAAAACGCCCTAAAGCCCTAATATAGCTATCTGCCAAATTCTGCCATATTCTGCCGTTTTCTACCAGTACCGTAAAATTTTAGATGTCTAGGAACTTTAACCACCGGTTAAAGTTGTCTAATTGGTTAGATCCGTGCTAAGACTTTTAGCGGCTACTCTTTCTAGCCTAATGCTTCCACTTAGCCCACAATCGCCCTTTATACTTAGTTAGAACAGACTTATATCCCCTTTATCTCCTTATCTTATATTTTTATAATCCTATATTTATAAGCCTAGTGCTACCCTATTTTTTCTAACTAAGCCTAAGGGCAGGCTTTCTTTTAAAGAGGGGGGTGATGTAACGGCGCTATCGCACGTTACCTACCAAATTCTGCCATATTCTGCTAACCTGTGATTAGCCCGCCTAAAGCTAGCGCCTTAGCGGCTTACCCTATATATTTGTTTACATCGGTCCTAGCGACCCCTTTTCCTTCTCTTTAGCTTAGTATCTTCGTAATACAGCATTCGTTCAAGCTTCAGTTCAGAGGCATTTATTCGAGCTGTGATAATATTTAAGTTAAACCTACTAGCTAAAATAAAGATCTACCCTATATAGTACATCGCAATACTAAAGCTAGTATATAGGAATATTAAGCTACCAGTTTATAAAGCAGATACGTATAAAGGATAGAAGGAAGACAAATAGTAAGTTTTAAAGATTATTAGTTATAAGGACATTAATAACGAAATATAGTATAAAGTTAAGTGGATAGGCTATATTAAGATTACCTAGAAACTACTAGAAAATTTAAAGAACGCTATAGAAAAGGTATAGGAGTATTAGAAGATATTAGGTCAGGTAGTATTAATAAAGAAGGATTACTGAAAAATAAGTCACCTAAGGGGGACCTAAGAAGAGTAGTTGCCAAATTACTTAGATCTATTTCCTTCTCTATTAGAGGAGAATCCGTTTTTTTATTGCTAAGTTCCTATAAACCTTATTTTATAAGTTTCTACTCCTTAGAATAAACCTTTTTATAAACCTTTTTAAGACAGATTAACTGAGCGGACGCCGTAAGATAAGACTTAAGGGCCCGTTGCTAAGTATCGGCAGCCTCCTATTCTACATTACGGAAACGGCGCAACTCTACTAGAGCAACAGATAGTTTATTATCTAGCCGCGCAGCAGTAAATTAAATATAAAACCCTAAGATAAATTAATTAGGGAACTAGGCAACTATTAAGAGTAATAGGTTGCGTATATTTAGTATTAGAGATAGAGCAAACGTTATAGGATAAATAAATATTCGCTTTAGTGTACTCTAAGCAAGAGGACGGTTGTTATAAAAATAGACTTACTAACGCAATATAGACTAGCCCCTCTTTTAAACAATAAGAATATAAAGATAGTATAATCTTACTAAGAGATAATATTATAGTAATAGTGCGAGTATAACGAGCAGTTAAAGATAAAGGAATTACTTTAGGTATAATAAGCAATAATATTAACTAAATTAATTAGACGGATATTATACCTCTAGTAAATAACTTAAAGATATTAGGAATCTTTAAAAATAAAAATAGAGAGGAGGGAAATAGTATTACAGACGCTTTAAGTACGATATTATAACTACTTAGAGAAGAGACGGAAGAAGCTAGTTAATTAATTTAAGCACGGTCTAGAATGGAACTAGTAAAACTATATAACGAGAAATAGTAGCCAAGGTTATATAATGTAATCTATATAATTTATATAATCTACATAATCTATAATAGAGTAGATAGAGCACACATATATTATATATAAGAAGGATTTTATAGGAGTATGGTTGTGTATTTAAGGACCCTTAGTTCCTACCTAGATAGTTCCTTCCTTATAGTAATTCTTAGAATATAATTAGAGTTAATCTATTAGGCAACCACTCCACCAGTTATTATTACGTTGTTAACTTTAGTTTGCATCACCTATACACCTAGCCCATTAATGAGCCCATTGTAGTTCTTGCTATAAGGTTCCGTTATAACGAAGTTCTACATAAAGTTCTACACAAAGTTCTACACGAAGTTCTGCACGAAGCTCTACACGAAGCTTTATACAAAGCTCTGCACGAAGCTCTACGCGAAGCTCTACACAAAGCTCTACATAAGGCTCTATATAAAGCTCTGCGTATAGAGGCTCTGCACAAGGCTCTGCGCGAAGCTCTGCGTACGAAGGCTCTACACGAAGCTCCGCATCGGGTCCCCGCTATATTCCTGATAGCCTCTACACGTGCCTCTGCCAAGTATACCCCCTATATACACCTAGGTAGCCACCTTATTTTTTTTANCCTTCCTTACATCCTCCCTACCTAGGAAGACACCAGAACGACAGCCAGCAGACGACCGTTACCAAAGCCAGACGACCGTCGTCAGAGCTAGACGACCGTCGCCAGAGCCAGATAACCGTCGCCAGAGCTAGACGACCGTCAGAGCCAGACGACCGTCGTTAGAGCTAGACGACCGTCGCCGGAGCCAGATAACCGTCGCTAGAGCTAGACGACCGTCGTCATCGCCACACGACCGTCGCCAGAGCCANACGACAACCGTTCAAACGACCAGCCAGCGAACACGATAAACGATTCGATCAATCAATCGAATTAAGGTAACATAGACAGGTAGGCACAGACAGGTAGGTACAGATAGGTAGGTATAGATGGGTAGGTATAGACAGATAGACAGACAGACAGACAGATAGGTAGGTAGGTAGGTAAGTAGGTAGGTAGGTAGGCAGGCAGGCAGGCAGGTAGATAGGCAGGTAGAAGAGAACCGTCGCTATATTATATTAAATTATCTAAAATAATATAATGTATTTTGCACTAACTGCGTAAGAAGAGTAATACTTATTTATTGCTTAAATTAAGCAAGATATATAGAATGTGCGAGGAGGGCATTATGTATAGAATACGCGAGGAGGGCATTATATATTAATTGCGCATTAAGTGCAAAATGCGTAATTAGCTGCACTATATTATTAAATACAACAGTATACTGCACTGTATTATTAAATATAGCAGTATACCGCACTATATTATTAAATATAACAGTATACCGCATTATATTATTAAATATAGCAGTACGCAGCAGTATGCCGCACTGTATTATTAAATATAGCAGTATACCGCACTGCATTGTTAAATGCAGCAGTATACCGCACCTTAGTCAATACTATACGCTACACGTTATAGTGCGCAGAATGCGTATTTGGCCGCCAAATGCTGCCAAATGCTGTAAAAATGCTAGTAAATTTTTTCCTGACGTAGCGTATTAATTATTTCCGCCTCTCCTTAACTAGAACCCCTTTTAGCCTTCTTAACCTTAAGCTTAAATAGACCTTACTCTACTAGACGCAACTCCTTTAAGTATACCTTTTTATAACCCTTTATTAGATAGCTTAGGTAGGTATAAGTATTTAGTTAAGCCTTTAGAGCCTAAGACGCCTTATTAAAATAACGCCAAACCTTAATAAGGGCCTTAGCTAGCTTACTTTTTAGTTTTTTAGCCGCTACTAATACGCGTAACCCTAAAGCAGATTAAATAAAAAACTAAATAATTATAAGGAATAACAAGACGTATATACTTAGCGTTAGAGACGGATTAAATATTATAGAACAACCGCATATTCGCTCGCGTATACTTAGTATAAAAAGAAGGTTAGTAACTAGATAAAGCTGCAATTATAATATATATTAACTTCTTCTCTATATAATAAGAATAGAACGGTATAACTTTACTAAGTAAAAGAATAAATATTACTAGCTAGTTATAATAATTAGACGCAAAGGATCTAATAGGAGGCATTAGGAATAATAAAGGTTATTAAATTAAAAATAGGAATACTACACCTCTAATAAATAACTTAGAGATAAGAGATATCTTTAGGGACAAAGATAAAGAGGAGGGGGATAGTATTACGGACCTTATATTAGCAGTAGTACGACTACTAAAAAGAGATATAAATGGGTTAGTTAAGATAATATAGGAGGCGATAGAACCGATTAAGCTATAGGATAAAAGGTAGCTAAATTATATAGTAAGTTATATTATAAGTTTAGAATATAGAAATATAGAAATATAGGAACACGATATACTAATATACTAACGTACCAATATACTAAACCCTTTACTATAGGGAGAAGTTGTAACGGAACCGTGTAGTAAGAACTACGGTGGGTCCTGTTAATAGGCTAGGTATATAGGTATTGCCGGAAGTCAACAACGTAATAATAACTAGTAGAGTAGTTGCCTAATAGATTAACTCTAATTATATTCTAAGAATTACTATAAGGAAGAAACTATCTAGGTAAGGACTAAGGGTCCTTAAATATATAACCGTACTCCTATAAAATCCTTCTTATATGTAATATACGTGTTATATATAAGGTACATAAGTTCCTCTTATTCCTTACGTTTAATACGTAGCACGTTATATAACCTTAGCTATTATTCCTCATTATATAGTTCTATAGGTTCCATCCTAAACTATACTTATATTAACTAACTAGCCTTTTTTAACTCTTCTCTAAGTAGTTATAATATTATACTTAAGGCGTTCGTAATACTATCTCCCTTCTCTTTATCTTTATCCTTAAAGATACCTAGTATCTCTAAGTTATTTATTAGAGGTATAATATCCATCTAATTAACTTAGTTAATATTGTTACTTATAATACCTAAAGCACCTTCTTCTTCTTTATACGCGCAACATCGTGCCCGCACTATTACTATAATATTATTGCTTAGTAAAATAATGCCATCTCCATATTCTCGTTATTTAAAAGAGGGGTTAGTTTATATCACGTTAGCAAATCCTTTATTTTAATAACCCTTTTCTTATTTAGAGTACACTAAAGTAAATATTTAATTATCTTACGATATTTATTTTACCTCTAACGCTAAGTATACGCGTCCTATAACTCTTAATAGTCTTTAAGTTCCCTAAGTAATTTATTATAGGGTCTTATATTTAATTTACCGCTATAAAGCTTAATAGTAACCTAGCGTAGGCCCTTATAGAGCTTAAGTATTCTTAGAATGCGAAATAAAAGGCCCTAAATACTTATATCGCTACCTCTACCCGTCTACTTCGTCTTAAGAAAGTTTACAAAAAGGTTTATTTTAAAAAGTGGAAACTTATAGAATAAGGTTTATAGGAACTTAGTAATAAAAAAACGGATTCTCTTTTAATAGAGAAGGAAACAACTCTAAGTAGTTCGGCAGTTGCTCTTTCTAGGTCCCCCTTAGGTAACTTATTCTTTAGTGATTTCTCTTTATTAATATTGCCTAACCTTTTCTCTTTTAATATTCCTATACCTTTCCTATAGCGTTTTTTAGGTTTTCTAGTAGCTCTTAGGTAGTCTTATTATAGCCTATCCACTTTACTTTATACTATATTTTATTGTCTATATTCTTATAATTAACAATCTTTAAAACTTACTATTTATCTTCCTCTTATTCTCTATATATATCTACTTTATAAACTAGTGGCTTAATATTCCTATATACTAGCTCTAGTATTACAATATACTATATAGGGTAAATCTTTATTCTAGCTAGTAGGTTTAACTTAAATATAACTAATAAAATTTTTTATGTAATTTTAAAAGGTCCTAATCTAACATAGTCTAACTTCTTACTTAGTTATTAACTCTTAAAATTTTTATATAGTAGCCACACTTTATCTCCCTCCTTAAGATCTAGTCCCTTAGATCTTTTAGCATTATAGTACTTTTTTATCCCTTATTATACTACCTTAGCTATTTCTATAAGGTCTATATAAAGATTTATTAAACTCTTTATTCTTTACTTAGCTATACTACTTATCTTCTTTACTTAATATAGTAATAATAAGGTCCTTAGCTTATATCTATAATTCGCCTTAAATAGTAACGTGCCTATTTCTTTTTATAGTGTTATATTATATGCGAATTATATAACTAGTAATAGTAATACCTAATTATTCTATATATAATTAATATAATGCCTTAGATACTATTTTAGTGTTTAATTTAATCTTTCCGTTTAACCGTCTGTTTATAGATAATATATAGTAAAAGTTACTGCTTAAACTCCTTACTCTGCTAAGAATACTTCCTAGAATACTGCTATAAATCTTAGATCTCTATTTAATATAATTTTACTTAGTACTCTATATTTTACAAATACTTCTTTAATATAAATTCTAGCAATATCTTCCGCTAATATTTCTTCTAAATATGCTATAAAGTATCCCTACTTTATAAGCTTATCCATTATTACTAAGATTATATTATAATCTTATCCAGTAATAGGATTTCTTAACTTTAGTAACTTAATAATAAAGTCCTATAATATAACCTCCTATAGTCTCTCTAGTATCTTAATAGGTTATAGCTCTCTATATAGCTTATCCCTTATTAGTTTATTTCTTTAGTAATTTAAATATTCTTTTATAACTTACCTAGCTAGTCCCTAAATTCTATTAATAATATACTCCTTTTAAAGTCTTAATACTAAGCCTATAGCTCCGTTATGTCCTTAAGTTAGTCCTTTATAAAATAATTTAATAAACTCCTTTATAATAGATCTTAGTATATATATTATTTCTTAATTTTTATACTACTCTAAGTCTAGATCCTCTATTTATACGTTTAGGATCTTTTATATTTAATTACTCTTTAGTAATTTATAGGTTTTCTCTTCTTATATTACTATAATCTTTAAATAATTATACTAAATTAATCTATCTATATCCCTTTGTAATAAAGCCCCTAATAGCTTTTTATTATTTTATAGTTTAGCTTTTCTACTTAGAGTGTCTGCTTATATATTCTCTATACCCTTAGTATACTAAATCTTAAAATAGTATTCTATAAGCATATCCGCCTATTTAACTTATCTATAATTAAGTTCTTTTATTATTAGAAACCCCGTTAGGTTTTTATAATCCGTCTTAACTATAAATAGTTTTTCTATACCTTATAAAAATAACCTTTATTCCTTTAATGCTATAACTATACCTAATAACTCCTTATTATAGATGTTATAGTTTAGTTCCGGTAGTATTATCTTTTAACTATAGTATGCCACTAGGTGCTATCTATCTTTATATTTTTATAGAAAGCACGCTCTTAGTATATAGTCTAATACATCCGTTTTAACCACTATCTTTAACTATAGTTAATAGATTTTAAGAACTGGCTCCTAGGTAAGCAACTGTTTAATTCTCTTAAATAGTTCCTTTTATTCCTCTCCCTATACCTATTATTCTTCCTTCTTTATTAATCTTATAAGTGGCTTAATATCCTTTAACTATTAAGTTATAAACCTTCTATAGTAGTTGCAGAACCCTAGAAATAACTTTAACTATATTATATTTTCTAGTTCTTACCAATTTACTATAGCTTTAATTTTCTTTAGATCTATATTAAGTTAGCCTAGTTTAATAATAAATCTAACAAAATCTATTTTCTTAGTAAAGAATTTGCATTTCTTAATTGCTACTAGTATCTATTCTTCTTATAGTCTCTCTAAAACCCATTTAATATATTTTCTATATTCTTCCTTACTTATTAAGTAGATAATAATATTATTAAGGTATACTATAATAAATTTATCTAAGTATTCCCTTAATATATTATTAATATACTTCTAAAACATTACTAGTGCGTTTATAAGCCTAAATTGTATAACTAGTGGTTTATATAGTTCTTCCTTTAACCTAAAGGCTGCCTTCTATTTATTGCCTTCCTTAATTTTAATCTAATAGTACGCCTATCTTAGATCTATCTTTATAAAGATTTATATATTACTAATCCTATCTTAAATCTTACTAATTAAGGGTAAAGAATACCTATCCTTCCTAGTAATGCAGTTTAACTATCTATAGTTAATATATAGCCTAAGTTTTCTATTCTTCTTTAGTACGAATAATACTAGATATCCTACTAATAACTGCGATAGTCTAATATATCCTTTTTAAAGATTTTCCTAGATAAACTCCTTAAGTGCCTATAACTTTTTTTCTATTAACTTATAAGTTAGGTAGAACCTTAAACTTATTCCTAGTTCTAGCTCTATCTTATAGTCTTATACTATATAATTTAACAGCTTTTTACTTTCTAATAACTATAGCTTTTTACTATACTTATAGTATCTCTTTAGTATATAGCTTAATCCTTAATTAGTTTCCTTATATATTGCTCCAACTTAATACTATACTAACTTAGTTTATTATCGCCTTTTATATTATTATATATCTCTAATATTAACCTAACCTATAACCTAATTAATCTTTAGATTATATTCCTATAACTAAGGCATTCCTAATACTGCCTTATTATTCCCTAATGGTAATATATTAAAAGACATCTTAATTTATCTCCCTTTAATAGTTATCTAAACTGGTCCCGTTTTAAGATTAATAATACCTCCTTTATAGGCTATTAGATCTCCTAAAATTGTTACTAATAAATAAGGGTGCTCTTTTTGCCTATATAGTAGCCCTATTCTTTTAACTGCTACTAGTAAGATATAGTTTCTTATTACTTTACTATCTACTAATACTTTAAACTACTAATTTTACTATTTAACTCTTAGGTTTAGGTATTATCCTAGAATTCCTTTAAGGGTCTAAGGCTCTACTATTAGCTCCCTCTGGTCCTATAGGCCTCTACTTTTCCTAACTATTAGCTGCTTAATCCTGTTATATTTAGATTATTCTTTAGCTAATACCTAATTTACTTTTTATCTTTAATATGCTATAGATAGGTATTTTTTAGATATTCCTACTATTATTATTTATTTAAGTATTCTTCCGTAAGGAATCTTTTTAGTTAAAGTATTAAACTTTCTTCCTTTTAAACTTCTACTGGATACTAGCTGTATATATACTTAGTATTTCTATACTATTATTTATCTATTATTTAGTATATCCTTATAGGGTATTTCTAGTTCTTTTCCTTTAGATTTTTATATATCTTATATATATTATCTATATATGCAATTTATAATAGCGTATAGTATACTAGGTGCTTTAAGTTAACTCTTAGCTCGTCTTTATTCTTAAGTTTAAACCTTTATTACACTAATCTAAACGTTATAACTTTATTTATAGGTACTAAGACGCGTCTCTTACTTCTTTAGTCCTCTAATTATTCCTCTAAATCCTTTAATATTATAATTAAGGCTCCCTTAATATAATTTATTGCTTTTTCCATAATTAGGTGGTCTTAGATAACTTTTTTATTTAACTATATATAGAAATCTTCCTACTTATTATTATGTTGTTGCCTATACCACTTTTAGTATAGCTGCTAGAGTATATATGGTCTGTCTATAAAAAAGTATCTTCTTATTACTGCGTTATAATAGCCTTTTATATATTGTTCTTTAAACCTAGTAGGAATCCCTAGATCCTCTTTATTTTCTAATTTGGTAAGCTACTTAGCTCTTAGTATACCTATTCTTAGCCTATTAGTAATTCTTTATATAGGTGCTCTGTTCTTTATATAACCTAGTATACTAGATCTTATATCTAGTTTCTTTTCTTACTATATAATAATTCTTACTCTAAACTTATCTATAGTTTCTTTCTTTTCGCGTTTTATAAGTGGATCCTTAAAGTCTTCTTACTTCTTAATCTTAGTATTAAACTCTTAATCTTTAATCTAAATATCTTGTTTAACTAGTAAGTCTTTTAGGTCTATATATTTATCTTCTAATCTAACTGCTATTTATACTATAGATTCCCTAATCTATAGTAAAGCCGCTTACTTCTTACTTATAAGCGTCCTTATTTATACTCTGAACTCTTAACCCCTTAAATTCTTTAATCTTAAGCTTACTTCTTTCTTAAGCTGCGCTCTAGCCTTAGTTTAATTAGGCTTTACTAGTATTCTTATCTTGTTTTAAAAGTCCTAAATCTTACTTATCTTATCTTAAGAGTTTTATACCTTTAGGAAACTTCGTCCTAAGCTTATCCGTATATTGCTAAACTAAGCTATCGCTCTATCCTATTGGTTTTTATCCGTTATAGGTCCTTAAGCATACCTTATCTTATCTTAAGAATCTTAGTCGTCTTTTATCTTGTCTTAAGAATCGTAAGCCTTTAGCCTTTTGCCTTTATTAAGTAGTAAGCTAGCACTAGTAGTTATCTGCTTACTTAATCGTCTTTAAATATTGCTTCTTCTATTTTATAAAGCGATAGATGCCGTATCTAATGGTGTTATAATACCCGTTACTAAACCTTACTCTATAATGGTCTTAGTCTCTACTTCTATTACGTTATTAAGGTTTAAATACCCCTAGTTAGCTCCTTTACTATCCTTATTACTATTAATTAATAAGTACTCTAACTCTATTATTATTATTACTAATTATTATCTATATATTACTATAATATTTTAATCTAGCTTATAGAGTTAATCTTATTTTTTATCTAACTCTTTAGTTTCTTTAAGTTCTTTTAACTTTAGCTTTTATAGCTAATAGCTTGCACTATACTTAGCGTCTTTATAAATTCGGTATACGTTATTATAATAAAACGCAAAACTTCTAATTAAATATTCTTTTTTTTTATAGTACACTATTATCCCTTTATATGTTTGTGTTATATACTACTAGTTTAGTTCCCTTTACTATATAATAACTTTAACTACTTTTATAGTCTCTAGCGAAATAACCCTATTTTCCGTAATTTATATAAGCTCCTTTTTTAAACTATTACTTTTACTATAGAGTCCGCTTAAATATCTTCTACTATTAAAATCCTTGGTTTAGCCTATACTTCTTAGTCCTATAATTACTTAATCCTTAACTTCTAGGTTTCTATAGTTACTTTTCCTATCTTTTATAGGTTTCTCTGGTACTACTTAGGTCTATTAGCTCTACGCCATATTATAGTTTCTAATTTAGCTTTAGTTATTGCGTGCTTTACGCCTTATACGACTATAGAACTCTATTCTAGCCTTGCTTAACCTATTCCCTTTAGAAGATCTTATTATTAATCTTAATTACTTAATCTATTAATTCCCTTAGGGTATCCGTATCTTCCATTAGGATAATTACGTCTTAGACTTTAGCTTTAAGTCCCTATTTATACTATGCTATAAGCGCCCTATCACCCTATCTAACCTATATAGTAAGCATTTAAAACCATATCGTATACCTAATTACTAAAGCTCGCTGTATTAGGTCCTAAAGCTTTCTCTTTACTATAGTTATTACTTCCAGGTCCCTAAATATCTATATTAATTATTCCGTAAATCCTACCTAGCTAGAAAACACAAATCGTACCTCTTAATTAGTAGTAGTTATTCCGTTAGTCTATATTTCCGTTAAGTAGGGTTTAAACCATTTAAGTACCCGTCCCGTTAGGAATAGTCCTATGTAGGCTATTTAATCCATTATTATAGCTAACTTAGCCCCTTCTTATATAACTTTAAAATATATTTACGTTAGGAATTCTTTAAGCTTTAATCTTTCTCCTAAGAATTGTTTAATTAAAGGTAACTTAACCTTTACTGCTCTAATTCCATTAAGTCTTTCTTTAAGTATTTAGTTATTCTTATTTAACCTATTAATAATTTCCTATAACTACCTAACTGTAACTGGTTGTGAGTTAGTATCTTGTATACTTATATCTCCACTTAACCTTAAAGTAGTTACTGCCGTTAACGGCGTTGTAGTAGCTGCTTTTAGTGGCATATTATTTAACTTCTTAAAACTATAACCGTGGTAGTAATTATACAATGGAACCGTATAGTAAGAATTACGGTAGGTCCTATTAATAGGCTAGGTATATAGGTATTACCGGAAGTTAACAACGTAATAATAACTAGTGGAGTAGTTGCCTAACAGATTAACTCTAATTATATTCTAAGAATTACTATAAGGAAGGAACTATTTAGGTAGGGACTAAGGGTCCTTAAATATATAACTATACTCCTATAAAATCCTTCTTATACGTAATATACGTATTATATATAAGGTACGTAAGTTCCTCTCGTTCTTCGCGTTTAATACGTAGCACGTTATATAACCTTAGCTATTATTCCTTATTACATAGTTCTATAGGTTCTATCCTAGACCGTGCTTATATTAACCAACTAGCCTCTTCTAACTCTTCTCTAAGTAGTCGTAATATTGTACTTAAGGCGTTCGTAACAGAAGTTATATATTTAAGGACGTACGGTCTCTATAGGTAGTTTCTCTTCTTTATAGTAAATCTTAAAATATAATTAAAGTTAATCTATTAGGTAACCACTCCACTAGTTATATTTATGTTGTTAACTATTTTATACCTATATACCTAGCCCATTAATAAGTCTACTGTAGTATTCTCTATAAAGCTTTATTATGTAGGGTTTATAGTAATATAATAATAGTAGTGGAATGAAATAAGTATCTAGTTCTTAATAAAGTAGAACTGTAAAACTAAATTCTACTATTTTCTAATGCGAGGCGACTATATTTTATAGGCGCTATGCCTATACCTCGCCTACGCTAAGCCGGTTATAGTAAGTACGCCTTTATAACCTAATAATTACCCCCCCTTTCTTAAGCAGCTGCTATTAGCCAGCTCTATTATATAATAGGAGTATTATTATTATCCTTCGCTAAATAAAAATATGTAGTAAAATATAATATAATTGAATAATAAGATAATAGGATAATAGGATAATAGAATAATAGGATAATAAAACGTTAGAACCTATAAATACCTATAAATATAGAAGTCCCTACCTAGATAGAATACTAAATTTCCCTTAATATATCCTTTTTATTTCTTTAGCCTATAACTTGCCCTCTTTATAATTTCTAATTAGCTATAGATTGTAAGCATTAAGCTACCGATTTATCTACTAGCGGGCCTTCTATAAGTATTCTCTATACTAGCTTATAGCTATTACTAATTCTACTAAATACTATATAAACTTCTACGCCGCTTATAAGCTACTTCCCTAGCTTACTTAAACTCATTTACCTTTGCTATACTAAGCGCGTAGCTACTACTAGGTTACCTACCTACGGTAAGTAGGCTAATCGCAATTACGGCTACTACTAATAACTAAATAAGTTATATTAAGTAATAAGTCTATATATATTAGTTTAGGTTCTAATAACTAATAGGACTATATCCCTAATATAATAGTACTAGGATACACTACCTGCTATATTCTATAGACCCTAACTTCTACTAACCAATTAGGATTTTCTATGCCCGGTATAGAAAATCGATATTAGCCCGCTTACTGCTAGCGCCTTAGCGGCCCTCGCGATATATTTACCTACTGCCCCTAATTCTTCTTCTTCTTCTTCTTCTCCTTAGCTTAGTATCTTTATTAGATAGCAATCTATAAGCTTCGGTTTAGAGGCATTTATATAAGCTATTACATTATACTAAGCTCTCCCTATATTGCCTAAGAAGGCCTTAATAATATCTTACCCTAAAAAAAAGACCCTTATCTACAATAACGCGTTATACTTAGACACTAGAACAACTCTATACTGCTTAGGAAGGCCTTAATAATCTCCTACTTATAGGCCAAACTGTGCTTAACTTATACTTCTAAAAGGACCCTAAAATTAAAATCAAATTATACAATTTTAATAAATCTTAGGAAGCTAATTGTAAGAGTATATATATTAGATCCCGCCGCGCTTACGAACAAGTTCGCAAGCACTCCGTATCTTTTTGGCCGAATGGCGACGTTGGGGCGGGAAACGTTACACTAATAATAGCACCTAAAGCGAGCTTATTTAAAAGAGCTGCCTTAACTTAAGAGGAATATAGGATCTAATTAGGATTAGAAATTAAAAACAATAATAACGTTATAGACGTATATAAATAGATTTGTGCCCTTATAGCTAATTAAAAAGCCAACTATTTCTAAGCTTAAAGTATATAGAAAACTCTATAAGAGATCCTAGACAGCCTCTAGGCTTTATAAAATAACTTAACTCCCTTTGCCCAAAGTCCTAGTTAACCTATTTACTCTACTAAATATAATATACTAGGTAGTATAAATGTAATAGTAAGATAATTAAAATCTATTAAGCTTTTTAACCCTTAACTACTATTTAATAGGATAGATCCTACCTTTAAGGATTAGAGGATTTAAGTATAAGGAAAGCTCCGTATTAACTATAACCATTTCCTCTCTAAAGAAGCTTAAATACTTTACCTTTTTAGTTAAACTACTAGGGACACCTAATGGCACATTTAAGCTAAGTTTAAGGACGAGTCCCCTATTTAGTTTATATCTATTAATAAAATGCTACGGCACCTAGCGGTTATTTATATTAGCCTAAATAAAGTGTAAGATACCTAGTATAATTATAATCGCCTAATAATAAAACTGAACTAATCCTTTACTAAATTCTAGACTTAATTTCTAGACTTTATAGAAGAAGGCTGGGTTCCCCTTAAAAACTACTATTTGGATTTATATAATAAGCTAATAATTCGGCTATAAGAAAGATCGCTGTAACCTTAAATAACCTACTAACCTATAAAAAAAACTTGCAGCTTATTGCCTATTATTAGACTTAAAACTAAAGCGGATTAACGCCTGTTTTAATTAGTAGAAGTAACCCCTATAGCGATTAGAACTTATTAGCTATACTAAAGGTCCTCCGCTATAAGGTAAAATATGTTATTAAGGAAAATCTATAGTAGTATAGTGTTGACTATAACTAGGCCTTTGTCGCGGTAGTAAAACCTATAGCTTTTAGAGCTCTATTCACGATCGCTGCCTACTATAATCTTAAAATTAAATAGATAGACGTTAAAACAGCCTTTCTCTATAGACTAATTAACTAGAAACTCTACGTTATTATACTAAAAGGCTATAAAGAAGCTGGTAAAGTCTGCCGCCTTAAAATGGCCCTTTACGGACTAAAATAGTTACCTTAAATCTAGTACGAGACGCTCTTAAAGTCTTTAGTAGAAAAGCTTAAACTTTGCTATTTATACGCGGATTATAGTATATTCGCCACTAGTAAAGGATAAAAAGGTTTAATTATTTCTGCCTATATTAACGATACTAAAATTATCTATAAAGACATAGCGGTAGTTAATTGGGCGAAAGTAGAGCTTAAAGCAGTCCTTTAAATAATAGATTTTAGGCTAATAAGCTTTTACTTAGGTATAATAGTTATAAGAGATTAAATAAAGAAGAAGATTATACTCTTATAGGGAGCCTTCCTTATTAAAGCTCTTAAACGCTTTAGATTATAAAAGGCTAATACCTTACTAGTACCTATAAAGTACTTAATTAAGCTAGTAGCTAATTAAGAAACTACTAGTAAGGATAACGTTAGAAGATGCTAGAGTATAATTAGTTTAGTTATATTTCCTATAATAGAAATAAAGCTAGATATTACCTTTACGGTATTAATAGTAAGCTGTTTTACTTATAATCTTACCTCCACCTATATAACGGCCGTAAGGCTTATCCTTTAATACCTAGCCAGCTCGCTTAATAGAAGAATTACCTATAAAGGTAATAAGAATCTAAACCTTATCCTAATTAGCTTTAGTAACGCTAACTAGGGACGAGATAAAACTATAAAATACTCTATATTAGGCTTTATATTTATATTAAACAAAGAACTAATTTTATAGAAATTAAAGCTATAAGCTACTATTTCGCTATTAATATACTAATTAGAGTATACGGCTCTAACGGCTGCAGTAAAAAAAGGCTATATTGCTTTAACTTTTACTTACTAAACTAGGTATACTAAACTAGAACAAATAGTTCGCTAGGATCCTAATTAAATCTAATAACTAAGCTGCGAAGGCGTTGGCCGAAAATCTAGTTTTATACATAAGAGATAAGATAAATAGTGGCAGAATTAACCTTATATATATTACTTTAATTAATATAGCGGCCGACGGCCTTATTAAGCCTCTCGCGGGTCCTTAGTTCTACGCCTTCCTTAAACACCTTTAAATAGTATAGAAACTTAATTAACTATACTAGGCCTTAATAGGAAATCAGTACATAACTAGTAGATCCTTAGAAAGTGCGCTAAACAACGCCTTAAGGCTGTTACGGCACTAAGGACTTGGCAGAACTACGCACCAGCAAGTTGCTACAGATTGCCGCATATTGCGGTCACGTAACGCGAAGATCTTATAAAATATTAAACGGCGCTACTCTTCTTCTCCTTTCCTTTCCCTAGCTTTAGATTCTTATTTATAGACAATCCAATTATATAGGCTTACGCGACCCTTTTACCGTGCTTATGTCTTAATTAACTAAGTCGCTAATATTATCTAAAGCTTACTCTACTCTTTCTTCCTAAGAAGGAACTTAAATATATCTATAAGAACACACTAGGACCTTAAGGATATTACTAAAACTACAAGGACAGGACTTAAAAGAATAAAATAGAACCCTAAGGAAAGGACCTATAAGACATATATAGACTAGAACCCCTAAAGAAATTAACCAAAATTACCTAATACCCCTACAACTATGCCACGAAATATAGTAGTAGGTAAAGCAGCTATAGGACCCTTAAATACTTTAGACAAAGAAATAATTAACGTTTTAACCCCCTAGGCGGAGCTTGCGACTACTAATACCAAAATTAAATAACTGTAAGAGCTGCTTAAAGCTAAAGATACCCCTATATCTAATAATAAGTCATTATTAGATAACTAAAGACTTACTATAGTCCTTTAGGCCCTATTCTAGCGCCTTAGTAGATCTACTAAGGCCTATATAGTACTAAAGCGGTCGGTAAAGGTTATAGATCCCTTACTACTTATAGATGGAACTAACCCTATATTTAATAATTAGAAGCTTTAATTACGGGATAAGCTTAAAGTTAATATAGACTACTTCCCTAACGCCTAAGCCAGAATAGCCTATATTTTTAGCTATACTAGCGAAGACACCTAAACGTATTTACGCCTGTAATACACTAAAGACTTAGCAAACCCCTTTATCTCTAAAGAAGAAATAATTAAATACTTATCTTCTATTTATAAAGACCCTTTTAAAGTATAAAACGCCTACCTTAGCTATAAAAGCCTAAATATAAAAACAACGGAGACCTTTTTAGCCTTTTAAACCCGCTTTCTATACCTGGCCAGACAGGCCTAAATCCCCTAAAAAGACCTACTACTAGACCTCTTTAATAAGCTTACCCTGGACCTATAGCGGGCTGTATTACTAGCTTATACTATAGTATAGATATTAAAGGAACTTATGGACTATTGCCTAGCTATTAACTAAGGCCTCTATTAAATTAAGGCATGCGCTAATTAGCTAAAAACTAGAAACCTTGCAAATTAGGCCGTAAGTACTGCAAGTATAGCCTATAGTGCCCTAGTATAATCGGCAACTCCTATAGTTAACCTAGCAGCTAGCCGCGTAACTACCCCTACTACGGGCCTAGTATATACCTAGCTTATATATAGCGACCCCTATATATAGGCCCTTAGTAATTAAGAAGCTTACTTCTTATACGGTTAAATAGGCTACCCTACTAGAAACTATCTAATAAAGGTAAAGACAAACAAGGTCCTATTAATTTAGAAAAATAGTGCAGAGCTAAAAAAAGAGAAACCCTAGAAGAAGACTCCTCTTTAGGATTAAAAGGGATTAATATATTATATATTAATCTAGGTTAGCTAGTTAATAGAAGAAGCTATACAATCCCTTATACTTTATTCCATAATAGATATTAAGTTTTAACCTCTACTTTAGCTAACTTAGGAGTAAATGCCTTTACCTTAATTAATATAAAGTGCGCTATAAAACTAGCTGACTTTTTAAATGCACCCCTTAAAGAACTGCCTAAACTAATTTCTATTTGCGGTTATAACGGACGGATAGGGCTACCTATTATAACTATCTTACGGATCTACCTCCGCGTTAACGGACGAAGGTAGTATAACGTCCCCTTTCTTATTACGGACCTTAGAAGCTATAATATAATCTTAGGAAAAAAATCGCTAGCTTATTTAGGCTTATAGCTTAACGTATAGAATAGGCAGCTTATCTGGCCTAAAACTATACCCCTAACGCCTTCCTTTATAAAAGAGATTAGTATTATAATAGAAAACCTTATACGGCCATAGTTAAATACTATTTACTAGGCTAATGTAACGCGTAGGGACTAGGCTTTTAAGAAGGATATATAGCTTAATCCGTAACAGATCTGTATACTACGCCGTATCTAGACTACCTATATTACACTACCCGCACTAGAGACTTAGGAAGTTAGTAGTGGCCTAGCTAAGTCCCTAATAGAGAACTTAGGCCCTACGCAGCTATAAAGGAAGGCTAGGGATATTAGACAATATACTAAACTAATAGATTAAAAGGACAACTTATAGAAAATGGAATGTAAGCTAAGAAAGACTATAAACCCTATACCGCAAAATATGGCCTAAATATCCGTAAAGAAACCCATAGACCTCCCACTAGTTAATATCTACTATATTAGCGCTATAGGATTTTACCGGAACCTAGTTTAGCCTAATACCGTTACCTTTATAACTAGCTTATACGAAATTAATTAAATAATTAAAGAGAAAGAAGCTATAGCCTAAGAAAAAGGCAAACTTATAGATAAGGAGCTAGTAGAACAGAAACTACCCCGCTAATACTAGAAATTTAAAAACACCTTCTCTAAAGCAGCATTTAATGTACTTCCGCCTTATCAACCGTATAACTATAAGATTAAAATTAAGCCAGATAAGGTGGTTACCCTTAATTATAGCCCCCTCTAACAGTAATCTACTGCCGAATTATAGGCCATAAAGTAGTATCTTATTAATAACCTAGATAAGGGCTTTATTAAGCCTAGTTAAGCCCCTTTTAACTTACCTATTCTCTTTACTAAAAAACTAAATAGAGGACTTTGTTTCTGTATTGACTACTATAAGCTTAATAATTTAACCCTTAAAGACCGCTACCTACTGCCTTTACTTAATAAGACTTTAGCCTAAATAAGTAGAGCTAAGATCTTTACAAAGCTTAATATCCGCTAGGCTTTTTACCGAATTAGGATGGACCCTAAATTAGAAAACCTTACTATGTTTTAGACCTATTACGGAACGTATAAATATAAAGTACTGCCTTTTAGACTAACTAACGGACCGGCTATATACCAACGATATATAAATAATATACTATTTAACTACCTTAATAACTTCTGCATAGTATACCTAGATAATATTATAATCTACTTTAAAAATAAACTAGAATATAAAGAGCATATCTATAAAGTCCTATAATGGCTTTAGGAAGCTAGCCTCCAAGCCAATATTAAGAAGTTAGAATTTAGTGTTAGGCGTATAAAGTACTTAGGGTTTATTATTAGTATAAGCGGAATTAAGGCAGACCTAGAAAAGATAGCTGTAATTAACTAATAGGTACCCCTAAGGACCGTAAAGGGGGTGTAGTTATTCTTAGGGTTTTGTAACTTCTACTAACGCTTTATTAAGAACTATAGCAGGATTACCTAGCTACTAAGCCTACTTACCCACAAGGACTGGCCCTTTTACTTTAATACCGTATATAGGCAGGCCTTTAACGAGCTTAAGAAACGACTGGTCTCTGCTCCCTTACTCGCCTACTTTAACCTAAAACGGCCCTTAATGCTAAAAACCAATGCCTTAAATAGTGTTATAGCTAGCGTTTACTCCCAAAAGTAGATAGACAGAGAATAATACCCTATTGCTTACTATTTAAAGACTATAGTAGATGCTAAGCTAAACTACCTAATTTACGATAAAGAAATACTGGCTATTATCTTTAGCTTTTAGTACTTGTAACAGGACTAGCCTAGTTATAGTAGGAATGTCTCGGTGAAACACTCGACAGATAAATTCTAACGCTTTGACCAAAATCTGCTAGATTAATCGAATTACCGAAGTCCGTTAAAGACCGCGTGTATATATACGCACGCATTAACCACTAAGCCCCTAACTATTTAATTATATAATTCTCTTATTATTCCTTTCTCTTCTTTACGCAACGTCTTGTTCTTAGCAAGAGCTATATACCCTTAGATTTAGATAGAATTTATATCATTCCTTTAAATCTTCCCTAAAGTCTCTCCGCGCCCTTATATTACGTTACGTTAATACTAATACCCTTAAAATGGTAAACAAACTTAAATCCGCCACGTTAATTATTATAGCCCTAGTTAGGGAACAAATAACTATAATATAATAGTCCTTTATAGATGCCTTGGCCTAGTAATAAACTATACTAAAAGCTTAGTATTAGCAATTAATTAAAGTAATACGTAAAGAACTCTATAACGCTAAAGTACTTACGTTAAAGACCCTAATAGTAATATCTATAAATAAAATTAAAATAACTGTATGCAAACTTAACCTATTAAATATAAACCCCAAATTAGTAATGGTAGCTTAACCTATACCTATAATAAACTCAGTACCTACTACGAAATTTAAAAAGCTCCCTAACCCTCTAATGTTTAATAGAAATTAAAACAACTTACGTCCCTTTATAACTAAGCTCCGTCTTAAACTTTTAGTAAACTATAACTAATACCCTACCGAAGCTAGTAAGATTAGCTATAGAATGTCTTATTTAAGTAAAAACGCTATATAAACTATAGACCCATTCTTCTATAATAGCACCTTTATTAATTTTAAAATCTTTATCTCTCTATTAAAATAAATATATAATAACGCCAGCTGTAAACATATAGCTATTACTAAACTTAAAACCGTATAATAACGGAACCAAGACTTTACTAGCTTCTTTTCAGAATTTTTAGGCCTTATTAGTAAACTAGATTAGAATAAAGCCGCTAGAGTTACTGCTCTTTATTAAGCTATTTTAGATAAAATTAGAGCATAGTTAGTAGGTAGAGAACTACTAAAGGATTTACCCGAATTTACTATAATATATTAATAAATTAATAAAGACCTCCGATATAATAAGCAGACCTATTTTCTAAAGCTAACTATATCTTGCGTTTAAAACTCTATAAAACCAATATATACCCTAATGCGCGATCCATCTTTAAGACCTAAAAGCCCTATATACGACCCTATGGACCTTAACGCCACTTAATCCTATATACCCTTAGGAACCAATAAATAAAGAATATAAGCCGTAAATAGAGAATATTTTAGATATAGAAAAAAGGGATATATTTAAAGGGATTACTAAATTTACCCTTTTAAAAAGGTCTGCCGTAGCTCCTCTTAGTCCTTAAGTTACACTTATTCTATAAATTATACTTATTTTATAAATTATACTTAGTCGTTATAAAGCGTCTTACTTTTAGTTAATTTAGAAAACAAATTATCCTAGGGCTAAGTCGCGCCTTAAGATAAGAAGTAGAAGAGTATAAGTATCTAGGCTCTTCTAGCGCTAATATATAACACAACTCCCTTAATATACTTAGTGAAATTTAAATACTTANAAAATANAANNAAGTNTAAATCCTTATNGANAGNGGAGCNANTANTATAGGCTTTATTAATATAAACTACGCGAAAACTTAACGCTTAAATTTAAAGAAACTTAATAAGCCTTAAGGCCTATAAGGCTTTAATAGCAAGCCTTTAATATACGACGAACTTACGTACTACGCTCTTATAAAGATGCGGATAGGCGAATACCTTAAATACGTTTCATTATTTATAATACCCTTAAAGTATTATAAGGTAATACTTAAACACGGATAGCTAAAACGATATAACCCTTTAATTAGCTGGGTTAAAGAAATACTAAAATTTCATATAACCTACTGCTAAATTTATTACTTAAAATACTACTTACCCTATAAACATGTATATAACTATTTAAATTTAATATAATATAAATTGCCCTTACTATAATCCTTAAACTAATATAATAAAGTTATAACTATTAATCGCGGTAAAGAATATAAAGATAATGTACTAAAACCCCTTAAAAATTGTATGGTATAAGCCGCACCCTTTTATTTATTAGTAAGAAAACGAGATTATAAGATCTTTACTATAACACTAGAAGATATTAAGAAGGCGTTAGAACTAAAGCAATATATTAACCCCCGACCTCTTATACCTAAAGAATATTATAATTTAATTAATATATTTAAAAAACGATTCGCAAACCAACTACCCCCGCATTAAGATAAGTATAATTTTAAGATAGAACTTAAACCTAGTATAACGCTAAAGTTCGGCCCATTATATAGTATGTCGCGAGAAGAGCTACTTATAATGCGATAATATCTTAAAGAGCACCTAGAGAAAGGATTTATTTGCCTTAGTTTATTACTATTCGCCTTACCTATACTATTTATTAAGAAACCTAGAGAAGGCTTAAGATTCTATATTAATTATTAAGCCCTAAATATAATTATAATTTAAAACCAATATCTAATTCCTCTACTTTAAGAAACGCTTAACTACTTAGTGAAAGTATAATACTTTATAAAGCTTAATATAGTTACTGCCTTTAATTAAATCCGTATTTATGAAGGAGATAAAAAGTATACTGCTTTCTGTATATAATAGGGACTTTTTAAATACCTAGTAATGCTGTTTAGTGTAAAGAATGGTCCTGGTATGTTTTAATAATACGTTAATAATATGCTTCGCGAATTTCTTAATATATTTATTACTGTGTATATTAATAATATCTTAATTTATTTATCTTTACTTTCTAAGTATTAGAAGCACATCTAAATGGTCCTTAAACACCTATAAGATATAGGCTTATAATGCGATATTAAGAAATGCAAGTTCTATATGTTTAAAGTTACGTACTTAGGCCTAATTATATCCCACGACAGAATTAAAATGGACCCTAAAAAAATCGCTATAATTATAAACTAGGAAAATTCTAGTAGTGTATAAGACATCTAAGAATTTTTAGGATTTGCAAATTTCTACTATTAATTTATTAATTATTTTTTAAAAATTATTTAGCTATTAGTAAACTTAATAAGAAAGAATATATGATTTAAATGGACTATTAAATGTAAATAAGCTTTTAATAACCTAAAATATCGTTTTATAACTACTTTAATTCTTATCTACTTTAATTTAAACCTTAAATATATCGTTAAAACAGACTCGTCTAACTATATACTAAGAGGAGTGTTATTATAATATAATAAGAACGGCGAGCTACGCCTAGTAGCCTTCCTTTCCTAGAAACTTACCCCTACTAAATTAAACTATAAGATATATAATAAGGAACTGCTTATAATTATTAGATACTTTAAATAATAGCGCCTAAAACTTAAAGAATTATTATTCCTAATACGTGTATTAACGGACTATAAAAACCTATAGTACTTTATAACTATAAAGCAATTAATATAACGCTAAATTTATTAGGCTAAATACCTTTTATAATTTAACTTTAAGATTATATACTAACCTAGTAAACTTAATTAGAAGCCTAACTTACTAATATAATAATTATAGGGCTTATTTAGTAGTAGATTCTTTAATTAACGTCTAATACGGATCCTATCTAGGCCTACGCAGACTACTCCGTATACAAGGGGAAAGTAATATTAACAGGAAAAACCCCTTGCTATTGGGGGGGAGGAAAAACCCTATAAGCCACCTCAGTAGGATAAAAAACCCCGAATTGCCATGCCTGCATAAGCAGCGGCCCTACGGGCCTACAGCTCGTCCTCCTCCTTAGATGTTTTAAACTCCTTAGGAACCACTACTTCCTTCTCTAGCTTATCTAAAGCTAGGGTTCACTACGTCCTAGCTAGGCCTTGCCGATCAATTACTGTGTGCTTATAGTTATACCCTATATCTTAACCACCCCTATATGCTGTCTCTTGTTAACTATTACCATATACGCCATGCCTCCCCCCCCCCCCTAAGGCCTATTAAAGGCGTAAGGGGGATTCATCCGTTCTACTATCCTAAAACTAAAAGATAAAAGCGGGATATATATGTATATATCTGGGTATCTTTTATACCTAGGCCCCAGTCACTAGGCCCTCTTTAAGGGCACTACTCCGTTAAGAGGAGACAAGGAAAATCGTACGGGGTTATCCAGCTGCCGCTTTCAGTAGTATTATAGCAGTACGGCGAGTGACCGCATACTCCACAGGCGATCGCCCTAGGGGTTAGGAGGGGCCGTATATTTGCTTATTTATTCGTTCGTTCACGTTTGCTTATTCGTTAATATAAGGTCGTTAATGCTTTCTACTGGGGGACAGGGGGTGATATTAAATACTATGCATCCATATTAGATCGTACAGGTGCCCTAGATAGGAGAATATAGTAGTCGTCATACTATAGAGAGCCAACAGTAGTGGTTTTCAAGATCTCACCATCTAAAAATTTTTCACTACCGCCCTCAACGCCTACAACCACCACAGGTCCTGTCCGCACGCTATGCGACGTCTCTGCGTTGGCTCTAGATCTAAACTTCAAAGACCAGGTTTATAGCCGTCACCACGTACAGGTGCAGAGTCCGATTTCGACGGCCTATAGGGCTTATTTATAAACGCCTCTAATAAATAAATTATAAATTAATTATAAATTCTACTACCCCCTAAATACTTTAAGAAACTACGTCCTATATTCTTAGACGCGGAGCTTAATAGGAATAAATTAGAAATTAATAAGTGGGATATAGAAATTAATAAATTAATAAAGCACAAATATAAAAATAACCCTTAGATAGTAGATATAATAAAAGCGATTTAAATAGGGAAATAGTAATATAAGGATATTACACTCGCTAAATGTAAAATCCGTAATAATCGGTTATACTATTAATAGAAGATAGTAATCCCAAATTCCGAACCCTTATAATTTAAGATACTCGAATTTGTATACAATTCCCCTATAGTAGGGTATCCTAGCCGTATAAAGACCTATAAAATTATGTAATAAGTATATTACTAGCCTATAATACACAACTATATACGAAAATATATTTAAGTATATAGAATATGCATATATGGGAAGATATCTTATATAAAGAAGTAAGGAGTACTTTAACCGTTGCTAATTCTAATATAAAGATGGCGAGATATCTTAATTAACTTTATAGTTAACCTACCTAACAGTAATAGGTTTATAAATGTTATAGTAGTTATTAACCGTCTTATAAAAATGCGATATATAATTCCTATAGACTTAATTAATGCAATATTAGTAGCTAAATGTTTTATTAAGTACGTTTTTAAACTATATAGACTTCCTAATTTAATAATATCTAACTGCGGAAGCTAGTTTATTTTAGACTTTTAGTAAGCCCTATATAAATAATTAAGTATATAAACACGACTCTTAACTATATTTTATTTAGAGATAAATAGTTAAACTAAAATTGCGAACGTGATTATAGAATAATACCTATAAATATACTGCTTATACCTATAAAACGACTAGGAAAAATAGCTACCGTTAGCTAAGTTTACTGCAAATAATATAAAAAACGAATTAATAGGCGTAATACCGTTCTACACAACCTACGGATAAGACCCTTAACTTAGATTTAAACTATAACCCAAAATTAATATAATAGGACCTATAATTAAAAGGATTTAACTAATTAATATATATAACTTCGCTAATTAAATAAAGCAGTTAACGGAACTATTATAAAGTAAATTAGCGTACGCTTAAATAGTATAGAAATGGTATATAAATAAAGGATAAGCTCCCGCGTAGGACTTTAAGGAAGGTAATATAGTTTACCTAAATATATAAAACCTAAAGACTTAATAACCCTTAAAGAAACTAGACTAGAAGTTTACGGGCCTATATTAAGTTAAGAAGAAACTAAGCCTATACGCTTATAAACTTAAACTACTAACTAAGATAAAAATATATCTAACGTTTTATATAAACTTACTGTAACCCTTAAAAGGTAAACCTATAACTCGCGAAGTACTACCGCTACCTTCCATAATTGTTAACAATAGTAATGGTTCTTACTTTATTAACTTAATTAACGATATATAATAAAAGACATAATCTAAATAATTTAAACTTCTTATTAAATGGGAAGGATATAAAATATAAACTTGGGAAACCTATAACTAGATTAAGACCAATACGCCTTCCCTAGTAAAAGAATTCTATAAGGACTACCCTTCGCGGCCTACTTTAGCTGGATAGATATAATACGGAAGTAAATAATTGCCACCTAACACGAATATATAAAACACAATAGTAGGAAGCTTAAAATTAAAAAAGACTTAAAATTATAAAGACTTAAAATACGTTACGACGTTTATAATATAATTATGTAATACGTAAGATATTAAGGAACTTTAACCGCCAGTTAAAGTTATCTAATTAATTAGATCCGCCTTGCTAAGACCTACTATAAAGATATTAGTTCTGCTTACCGCCTTAACTAAGCTAATAGCGATTTTCTATCCCGGGGATGGAAAATCCTAATTAGTCTATTTAATAATAGAATTAGTAAAACTCTATACTGCTACCTAACGCAAAAATATAATATACGATAAGTTATAAGTCTTAACTAAAATTAAATTATTTAGACCTTTAGCTAAAAGGGGGGGTACTATAATAGGACTAGTCCAGTTATAGTAGGAATATCTTAGTAAAATACTTAATAGATAAATTCTAACGCTTTAACTAAAATCTACCAGATTAATTAAATTACCGAAGTCTATTAAAGACCGCGTGCGTATATACGCACGTATTAATCACTAAGCCCCTAACTATTTAATTATATAATTCTCTTATTATTCCTTTCTCTTCTTTATACAACGTCTTGTTCTTAGCGAGAGCTATATACCCTTAGATTTAAATAGAATTTATATTATTCCTTTAAATCTTCCCTAAAGTCTTTCCGCGCCCTTATAGTACTAGCGAGCCTAACTAAAGGGCACCCCTAAGTCTATCTAGGTAGTTTCTAATTATAAGGCCTTATAATATTTTATAATAATAAAAGCCCTAATAGCCTAATAGGCGTGCTAGGCGGATACTTTATCTTAGTTTAACTTTCTAATTATAATAAAGCCTTATAGCAGGAACTACGGTAAACTTATTAATAAGCTAGGTATATAGGTAAATAAGAAATTAACAACGTAATAATAACTAGTGGAGTAGTTTCCTAATAGATTAACTCTAATTATATTCTAAGATTTACTATAAAGGAGAGAACTATCTAGGTAGGGACTGTAGTCCTTTAAATACATAACCGTACTCCTAAGAAATCCCCTTTATACATAAGGTACGTATTATACGTATTATATATACGTTCCCTTTATATACTATATATACTACGTATAATATTATATAACCTTAGTTACTATTCCTTATTATATAGTTTTATTGGCTCTATCCTAAACTATACCTAAATTAACTAACTAGCTTCTTCCGACTCCTCTTTTAGTAGTTATAATATTATACTTAAAGCGTCTATAATACTATTTCCCTAATCCTCTAGTTCCACAATCTAATTCTTACTCTTAAAAAAGGAGCTCTTGCTGCACCTGGCCCAAAAAGACCAAAACCAACCAAAAGAACCCTAAAAAACACCTAGAGAATCCCCCTAAGATATATGCATCGCAGGGGAGGCACACGTCAAATGACGGTGGCTCGCACTCGCGCGCGACCGCTAGAACTACGCCTAGCAATGGCCCTCCATAATAAAGACAGGCGAATACTACACTATAAAGCGGAAGTACCTCTATTAGGAGGGCATCTAATAAAATATAAAGCCTATTAGACGCGTCTAGTATCTAAAATTAT
The DNA here is from genome assembly GCF_001692895.1 of Cenococcum geophilum 1.58. NCBI lineage: Eukaryota > Fungi > Ascomycota > Dothideomycetes > Gloniales > Gloniaceae > Cenococcum > Cenococcum geophilum. The sequence continues at coordinate 649,021 of NW_027137605.1, forward strand.
AGGGAAGTAACTATTAGCCATAACAAACTAATATAGCTAGTAGAATGGCTCCGCCAGTCCAGTAAACCTTAGGCACCCCTTTAGTAAACCCTTAATTAGATCCTCTAACGGCTAAGTAAAATTAAAAACAAGTATAACCCCCCCTTACTAGCGAACCGCACCTAGGCTGCCGTAGCTATACTTTTATAGCATAGGGAACCTACCCCCCTTAAGTTAATAACCGGGTATATAATTATAATATAACTAAACATAAAATAAGTAGAGGGGCTTAGGGGATAATTAGAAATAGAAGTCCTTATAAAGATACGCAAAGAGGTCTATAACGCTATTATAGTCTAACACCTTAAAAGCAGAGACATTAGAGTTACCCTAAAGAACTAATAGGTAAAGGAACGAGCCGTAAGGGTAGGGGATAGGCTAGGAGAATATATTAGTATAAAAGTACTCTGTAAGGATTACTTAGTTAAAGTCCTAGCGGTTCCTATAAGCCTTAGGGTAGAAAAGGGACGCTAGGCGGATAATATAGTAATTATATAAAAGATAGTAAGATAAACGGAACGCCTTATACTAGGACTTAAAATCACCCAAATCTAATGGCTTTAATAGGAAAATATAAACTAAGTATATAATAAGAATAATAAGAGAATATAAGGGTTGCTAAAGACTCGCTAGGGAGACGCCGGACGAATATATAGCTCCCTTATTATTAGGATATATACACTAGGAATGCAAAAACTCTTTATCTAAAAAGGAATAATTATAAATGGCCTTATATATAATATAAGGCTCTATAACTACAGACTACGCCTAAACTAATGCTATTACTATATATAATAGGGATACACCTAATCTATATACGCAGTATAGGTGTGCTGCGGCCACTATACAGGCCCCTATAATATAAGATATTACTTAAATTAAGACTAAATAAAATACGCGAACTGCTACCAAAGCATATATAAGGCGTAGGAGAGAGAAGACTATATTAAATACAGGAGACGGAAGGCAAGGGCTTAACAGCTACGGGAATAACTGTACGCTAGGTTATATAAATGGAAATAATAGGCGATAAGCTAGGGGGATATAGGCGCCTTCCTAGCGTTTTCTACCTTTAATATTAAAGGGCTAGGCCAGCCATCCCAAGCCTTAACGGGCTAGAAGCGACGCTATACGATATTACTAGACCAATTAGGGATATAAGGGTTACAGGGGATATAAGGGAGAGGACGCCCTATAGGAAGACCCCTATAGATAGCGATAGCAGGCTTAAGACTAGGATAATTAAGAATTAGACTTAATACGGCAAATATAATATTTATAGCCGACCTATAAAGGGCATATAGCCGACTAGTAAGAATAGGGGAAGAACTAATAATAATAATAGATTTAGATATAGAAGCGCTAATAGGAATATAAGATATGGGAATAAAAAGCTCTGTATAAAATAAGTAGTAACTAGGGTGTAGACATAAGAGATAGAAGCTCTAAATATCCTAAAGAAAATAAAAATAAAAGAAGCAAGGAATAAAGAAGAGTTAAAGGACCCTTACTAGGGGTCCGCCACCTATCCATTATATAGTATAACTGCGGCAATATAAACTACCGCCTTATAAGGCCCCTACTAGATAGTCTAGACCTAGAGAAATACTATATCCTTGCTATACAAGAACCGTATTATAATACCTTTATATAATCGATATACTGCCCCTAAGGATTCTAGCTCCTATATAAACCAAAAGCAGCTATATACGTATACTTTATAATTAACAAGGCTATTAGCCTGTCTTTATAGTTATAGCAGGTAGTTAACCTAGATATTATAGTTATAATAATCTAAATATATAGGGGACCGGTATAAATTATTAATATATATAACCCTAGGATTAAAGGGGTCCTATAAATAGAGAATATTATATTAATAATAAGCTTACTAGAAACCGAAGGTATAGAGTTTATCCTACTAGGAGACATAAACCTCTACTACCTACGGTAGGGGGGTATCTATATTACTGCAAATTAATAGTTAGAGTGCCTACTAAGAGCTATAGATATCTGGGGCCTTAAGCTAGTTACCCCCCTAAGAGCAATTATATGGCAATAAGGCACCGCCAAAAGTATAATTAACCTTATATTTATGGACGAAGGCCTATACTAGAGACTTAAAAGGTATAACCCCAAAGAAGAATAGGCACTTACCCTAGACTATATCCTTATCTAGATATAGCTAGACCTAGATACTAAAGCATAACTAAATAGAAAAAGATACGCAATAAGGAAGCTTAAGATAGATAGTTTCCTTAATACAGTTAAATAATAACTTTAAGACCTAGAAGAAATCCACCTAATACCAAACAAGCGAGGCTTATTAGCCACCCCTAAGGAAATCAACTAAAGACTAAAAAGGATCTAGGCAGCAATTAAAAATAGGCTAAAAGAGCACTGCCCGATCTTAAAACCGGGCCCCTATACGCGATATATATGGTCTATATAATGCGCAGTTCTGGTTACTAGCTAATAATAAGTAAGAAGGAAATATATAAGTAGCTACGACCCTAAAAATAAGAGACAATATAAAGATATAAGAAACCAGCTAAAGAATACCCTAAAAAAAGAAGTAAGGAATAACTAGAAACGGTTTATAAATAAGCATACTTTTAACCTAAGCCTCCCCTATAATAAGGGCCTTTGGGCTATAGCAAAATAGGTAAAAAAAAAAAGGTAAGGCGCCTAGTAGAAGATTTATACCTACTACCCCTATAAAGAGTAGGAGAATTATAGGCTATAAATAATAATAATAAGAAGGTAAAGATCCTTATAAAAAGGTTCTTCCCCTAACCAGCTTTAGCAGACCTTAGTAATATTATAGGCGAAACACCGGTAACTCGCCTGTGGGTTAACAGCGATATAATAATAGAGGAAATGGCTAAAACTATTAGCTGCCTTTTAAACAATATAGCACTAGGACCAGATAGGATTCTAAATAAGGCCCTAAAAACCTATAGGCCACTTATAGCACCTTGGCTTATAGATATAGCTAGAGCATGCTTTGCTATAGGCTACTACTCGCGACTTAGAAGATTTATAACGACGGTTATTCTATAAAAAGAAGGTAAAGCAGATTACTTAATCCTAGGAAGCTACCACCCTATTGCCTTAGAAAACACCCTTAGCAAGATCTTAGAAAGGGTAATAGCGGAACACATAGTAGATACGGTAGAGGAATACGCCCTACTACTATAAAGCTAAATAGGGGCAAGAAAGAACCGCTTAATACTATTAGCACTTACGCTACTCGCTACCACTATTAAATCTACATAGGCAATGCGAAAGGACTTTATAGTATTAATGCTTAGCCTAGACATTAGTAGTACCTATAATAATATACCCCACAAGCGTCTTCTATATATCCTTAGGGTAAAGGGCTTTCTAAAATAGATTATATAATTTGTCTAAGGGTTTATAGGCCAGAAAGAAACATTACTGGTCTTTAGCGGATACTAGAGCCCCCCTATTACAGTTATAACAGAAATACTACAAGGATTACCCCTCTCGCCTATACTTTTCCTTTTCTTTATAAGCAACCTACTTAATTCTTTTAAGAAAGGGGCAACCTAGGGGATAGGCTTTATTAATAATATAAACCTAATTATATACGGGCTAATAGCCGCAGGGAATTGTAAAATACTAGAGAAAGCCTATAATACNTATATAGAATAGGNAANATANNATANAGTTTAATTNTTACNANAGAAATACTAGCTAATNTATTTTATAANAAAACNNAANTAATCTNNAGATCTTTAGCATATAATTTATATCTAAGGCTTTAGGGGTTAACTAGTTTAGGGCCTAAGGGTATTAGGAGTATAGGTAGATAGTAAGCTCTAGTAGAGCGTATATACGGCGTAAGCGGCCCATAAAGGCCAAGTATAGTTTATCGCTTTATCTAGGATTATTAATTCTATATAGGGTCCATGCTTTTAGAGGTTACGCCTACTATATATAGCAGTTATCCAGCTAACTATAACATATAGATCCAGTATTTAGGCCATTAGAGAAACTAAGAAGGGCCCCCCTAAATTACTCCTTAAACTACTTTAAAAGGTCTAGATAGCCTACCTTTAGAGTATTATAGGCGGGTATAAGCGAACGGCCACAGCACTGCTTAAGAAGGAATCCAATATTCCCCCCCTATAGTTATATATTAAAGCCGCTATAATATAAAGGACATAAAATAAATATAACTCTAATATTATAAAGTATATTAAGACACGCCTAAGTAAACTATAGAGGGACCCTAGGGTGCCCTATAGGAGAATAAACTAACAACCCTAAAGTAGGGAAAAGATATTAAAGAAATAGGTAAAGAAAGCAAAAGAAGAATAGTGCTGCTTTAGGGCCCAGGCCTATATAGAGGAGGAAGGGAAATATATAAGAGGTTAATAAAGATAATAGTAAGATAGAGAAAGGAGCTAAAGTAGAATACGTAAGAACGCTAGGAAACTATCTACCGCAATATAATACTAGTTGGACTAACGCTAAAGAGGTAAATAGGAGTTAAAGGTATAGAGGCTAACTTAGGTAAGATAAACCTAAGCTATAGTATAGTTAACGCTATAGGGGGTAAATACCTAAGGGCTCTAAGAAGGCCTAATAAAGGCAAAAAATATAATAGTAATACTCTTAAGAACAGGAATAATAGGACTAAAAGATTAGCTTTACTGGGTGGGTGTTCTAGTAGGTAGCCTAAGATGTAAATATAGCTAGCTAAGACAGACACTAAAACACGTAATACTGCTATGCCCCCTACGCACCAATTAAGAAATAATGCTCTTAGTAGCTAGTATAGAGAACTATAATACACTGCTTTTAATATAAAAAGGCCTTAAGGCGGTTACCTAGTAGCTTATTAGTTAAAATGTGCTAAATTAGTTCCGGGTTATAAGGGAAATAGTAATANAAGGTAAGGGGGCGAGCAGCAGGTGCCCCCTAGTAACTCTATAGTAGTAGAGTAATAGTTTATAATACTAGCGCGTCCGTAGGCTTGTTACGGCAATAGTGGTTCCTAAGAAGGTTAAATAGTAAGGTAGTAAAGCACTATAGGCGACTTATAGGCGCTAAGTAGGCGAGTCCCAAAAGGCGGGGAGATAGATTACGGGGTTTTCTTATTTTTCTTAAATAGAGTTTTCTCCCTATATGTAAATAAGGAGTAGTCCGCGTGGGCCTAATAGGGATCTAAATCGGACGTTAAGCAATAAATTATTATTATTATTATTAATACTATTTCCCTCCTCTTTATCTTTGTCCTTAAAGATTCTAAATATCTCTAAGTTATTTATTAGAGATATAATATCCGTCTAATTAATTTAGTTAATATTGTTACTTATTATACCTAAGGCTCCTTCCTCTTTATAGGCGCAACGTCGTGCTTATACTGTTGCTGCGATATTATCTCTTAGTAAGATTATACTATCTCTATATTCTCGCTGTTTAAAAGAGGGGTTAGTCTATATTATATTAGCGAGTTTATCTTTATAATAACCGTCCTTTTACTTAGAGTATACTAAAGCAAATATTCGTTCGTTCTATAGTATTTACTTTATCTTTAATGCTAAATATATATAACCTATTACTCTTAATAGTTATCTAGTTACTTAATTAATTTATCTTAAGGTTTTATATTTAATTTACTACTACGCGGCTAGATAGTAAACTATTTTAAGCCCTTATTAAGTTAAAACGTTCTTATAATATAGAGTAGAAGGCTCTTAAGGCCCGTATTACGGCGTCCGCTTAGTTACTTTATCTTAAAAAAGTTTATAAAAAGGTTTATTTTAAGAAGTAAAAACTTATAGAATAAGGTTTATAGGAACTTAGTAATAAAAAAACATATTTTTTCTAACTAAGAAGGAAATAGATCTAAGTAGTTCGGCAACTACTCTTTTTAAGTCCCCCTTAGATAACTTATTTTTTAGCGATCCTTTTTTATTAATACTACCTACCTAATTTCTTTTAATACTCCTATACCTTTCTTATAGCGTTTTTAGATTCTCTAGTAGTTTCTAGGTAGTCTTATTATAGCCTATCCACTTAACCTTATACTATATTTTATTATTAATATCTTTATATGTTATATTATGTTATAATATTCAATTACGCTATTACGGCTCCTATTAGGGTCCATGCAGCGGGTCTATATAGGTCTATATATATTAGGAATAGGGCAAATTGCCGCCATGTAAGGCAAATTACCGTCACGTAAGGCAAGTTGCCGTTACGTATCGCCGCGGCACTACCGTAGCGAGGAACCTTAAGTTCCTTGACCCTTACCCCTATTAATAAATATAAGAAACAACAATTATTATACTATCTACGAACCGTAGCTACGTGATATCCCCCTTATGTAACCAATACTAATTAGTAGTTAACTTTATAGTTATGCCACAGAACAGCTAGGTATTTACTAAGAAGAGATAAGCCACTGTACCAGTGCTACTCGTGCTAAGGGAAGCTATCTTTTAAGGTTAGAACTAGTCCTAAACCTTAAATAGAACTCTTCTATAAATCTAAGGATCTAAAGGCTAGAACTGGTCCTAAGCCTTCCCTAGATTATAGATTCTTGCGTCTATTACACAAAACAACACGCTTTATAAGTCTTCGCGATTTAAGGCTAAAACTAGTCCTAAGCCCTATAATCGCAAATATATATTATAAACGCGTACCAAATAATAATCCCTATACCACTGATATTCCCTTCCTCCGAAGATATAACTATGGCCACTCTAAACAACTAGAGAGACTCCTTACTACTAGGGATAGCTATATACGCGAAACTTATTAATAAAGATTAGGACGTATTTACCTTTAATATAATAACCTATACCGTAAAGCAAGTTAATAGCTTTCTTCTACACCATATTCTATTCTACTAAAATAGCTACTACGCTGATTTACAGTTATAGGAATACTTTAGGGAAGATTTTATAGGATAGACCGCTAACACCTAGGCACTTAGTAATGTTAATATTATTTAGAATTTTCGAGACTCCCTCTAAAGGAATAGGGTATATATTGCTAAGGACGGTAACCTAATTACTAGTAATATTTACGCCGTTCTTACTAGTATAAAAGAACTAGTATAGACGGAAGCTAAGATTATATATTAACTATAGAAACCCAAAACTAACCTATATTCTTTAAAAGGCAACTTTAATTTAAAATAAAACCCCTAGAACGCTACTCTCCCACCTAAAGGTGCTCTCCTACCTAGAGGTGCTCTTCCTCTACCTTTACTACCTTTAACTCCTCTATCCCAGCTAACCGATAAGCCTCTATCTTAAAAAGTTATAAATTTAATAAAGGTATATTTAGACGAAGAGAAAAAGTTTAGAGGAGAATTATATAACATACTTAGAGCAAAACTATAGGTTTTTTATAACTGCTGCAATAAGGTTAGAATTTAATGCCACTAGTTCTATTATACTTTCTCTAAGGGACGGGTGGTAACGTTCTATTACGACTATATTGCAGGTAAAAACTATAGCTTTAATATAATGCTTTAGCTTACTAAAGCCTACTTTAAAACTAATAAGAACTGCTAACTTTATATATCTAAATAGCGGGAGACTATATTCTAAAGAGTTATCGCTTCTAACCTAATAATAACTTACCTAGAGTGCCTTTAACTACTCTTTAATAAACTCTAGAAAATTTAACGCGGATTTACTAAAACTTACTAAAATAAGAATAGCCTAAGGGACTAGGTTATCTTAGTATGCTATAGCGTTCCTAAGTGTAACTTGGCGCTATATAAACCTGCGGATATATTTAAAGGAGTATATACCGAGCTACGCTCCGCCGTAGGTACTGTAATATAAATATAAGAATTTTAATAGCTCTATACCGAAAGCCCTACCTAACTAAGCGTTCCTAACTAATATAATTATAACTAGACTAATTAAATATATAGCGGCCGTGGTAGGGAATACGGTAAAGGGTATAATTAATGTTAACTATAAGGTAATTATAGAGGTCCTCGTAGAGGTTCATTTCGAAGTAATCGCTAAAAGAAGTGCTATATTTATAAGAAGCCAAATTACTAGTTAACTAGATACTCCCTTAATAAGCGAAAAGAGGCATATAATAAGTTCTGTTAAAGTATAAGAAATATTAGAAATTGTAAGGTTATTATAGCCTACTTTTAAAGCTTTTTAGTTTAATATAAAGGCGTAGAAGACCTTAAGGGTAAGGTTAATAAGACTAAACAGCTCCTTATAGATATGGAAATTAAGGACTACTTACCTAACTAATACTTTACTAAGTATAGTAAGGTAAATAGTATATAAACCGTTACTATTCTTAATAACTAATCTACACTCCATTTTATTATAAAGTTAGATATCTTTAATAAGCCAAAGGAGAGCTCCGCGTTTTCCTTTAACAATAGATACTTAGCAAACGTCTTCTATAGTATTATGCCGGATACTAGAGCCGCAGGAGTATCTATAGTAAGAGAACCTTAAGTTCGAGCCCTTTAGTAGCTTAATAGCTCTATTTAGATTAACTATTTAACGGCAGGCCAACACACGATTTATTTTAGTAAAGGTACTATAATCTCTCTCGGCATAATTAGGGTTTAAACCCCCTTAGGGTACATTACTTTTTACGTTATTCCTATAAATACCCCATTTCTATTTTATATTAGAGATATAAATAAACTAGGCGTTAAGCTTAATAACCTTAAGAATATGCTTATGCAGGGAGATAATTAGGTGCCTATTATACGTAAATAGGGTTACCCTTAGCTACTCCTTTAATAACTAGAAAAGAGTGTTACTTAGAGCCATTTAACTAAGTTAAAGTTACGCTAACTACACCATTGTTTTAGTCACCTATTAGTTTACTAATTACTTAGGGTTCTTTAGTAAGCAGGCTATAAAGTTAAGGTTAAGGTAATTAAATATCTTATAAAATACTACTACCACTGCTAAATAAACCAGAGGTCCCCTAGCTAATTTAAGTTCACCCTTAAAGATAACTACGACTTTAACTTCTATATTATCGTTAACGTTATATACCTCAGCGGTAAGCCAGTACTCTAAGTTATTAACTTCTTAACCTCCTTTTAAGCCGCACGATTCTTAAAGGATATATTAGCTAGGAACGCATAGGATACCCTTTAGTTATACTGGATTAATATCTACCTAGGACCCCCTAATTAAATCGTCTATAACGCAGAAAAGAACTTCTTATCTATAGAGTTCCAACAATAAACAAAGGCAATAGCAATTAAGGTTAAGGAAGTCCCTATTAAGGTATATAATAGTATTAGAAAAGTAGAGCAATATTACACACTATTACGCCGCGTATATAAGATTATCTCTTCAGAACTAAAGGATACTAGCAAAAAACTTACCTTATAAATAGCTGTTAAAGCTATTAATAATTCCGCTAGCCCGGATAGACTTATACCTACATTGCTAGTCTTTAGCGCCTACCTATAAATAACTAACGATTCTCCACTATCTCCCTCTATTATGTAATAAGCTAAGGCGATTTATAAGGTAATAAAGGAGGTGCAATACCTCTATACTACACGCTAGGTTAATAACGCACTAGGAATAAGAAATGGCCCAAATACCTTAACTACACTTAATCTACCACTCTAGTCTAAAGTACGCNTATANCNTAAAAGGGGAGGATAGTTANGCNNANATTAACTTATTATAATTAATAGTTAAACTTATACTATTTAGATGCCTTATAGACCTACCTAATTCCATTTAACTGTTATTAAGCCTTACTATAAAAATAATAATTCCAAGCCTTTATAGGATGCCCTAGAAGATGCCCTAAAAGAGAACTATAACTAATATGCTTTAGAAGGCGACTACAATCCTAATATAATTGTAGTAGATGCGCCACAACTACGACGCGGTAGAGGTCGCCTAAAGGGATTATAAAATTGCTAACACCTTATTAATTTTAAAGAATAATTTATTGCCGCTATTAAGAATAAAGTTAAGTTATTAATGGCCTTTATAATAGCTAAAGAGAAGGCTAACTTTAAGCTCGCAAAACAGCTCTAAAAGGAAGGTCGTATTATAACCCTAGGAGCTCCTTTCTAAGCATCTAATAAGTAGGAGATTAACGGTCTTATTATAAGAGGAGTCTTTAAATTTAAGAAGTATAACCCTACTAAGTTCGATGGAATTTACATCTTTAAGTTAAGAATGGTTAATAAGATTAAGGGTAAAGCTACTAATACCCCATTTAAGAAATTAAGGCTTATTATCTAAGGTTATAATAATAATAGTAAGGAGGTAATTCTTACCTAATCTCCTATAATACAATAAGCTAGTTAGCGAGTTATTATTATACTAGCTCCCTCCTTAATAAAGAACGGAATGGCAGTTTATTTATAAGATATTACTTAGGCCTATACCCAATCAGAGACGCGCCTTTAGCGCTTAATACTAGCATACCTTCTAGAGTAAATTCACTACTAATATCCCAAAGATACGATTATGGTTATACTTAAGCCACTATATAGAATTATAGAAGCAAGAACTTATTAGTGGGCTACCTATAGCAAGCACCATAAAGAGAAGCTTTTAATAACTACTTCTATATTTAATCCCTGCTTCCTTATTACAACTATAGAAACTCTATTTAGAATTGTCGGCATATAAACTAATAATATAATTATCTTAGGAGATAACCAATTCTTAGCTCTTAAAGAAGATAAGCTAGTAAAGGTAAATCTTATAGCAAAGCTAAAGGAAAAGCTTAGCTTAATAACACTATTACTCTTTAATAGATGCATCCTCTCCCTAAATAAGGATTCTATTGCTCTACGCTAGAAGGGTTAAGGTAAGAAAATCGATGTTATTAACGCTAATTCTCTAAAGCAAGGATATGTGGAGTAACGCGCTTATGGAGCTTATATTACTTCTATCTATTAACCTAAGGCTTTATTTAATCTCTCTATTGCCGCCTAATACCAGAAACTAACTAAGGATGATATCCTTACCCTAAATAAGCGTCTTTTCTAGTAAATAAACCATCTTAATTAGGGACTACTCTACGTGCCTATTAATCTTCCTACCGCTAAGCTCTTTATATTTATTAATAGATCGTTTATAAACAATAAAGATTTTAGCTCCTAGTTAGGATATAAGATTATTATCGCAAATAAATTTACTAAAGAGAATAACTTTATAATCTATGGCAATCTTATTAATTAGAGCTTAACTAAGAGCAAGCGCGTTACCTAAAGTATTTTAGCGTTAGAGATATATAGAATAGTTAGCGGAGTTAATATAGTAATTGCAATTAGAACTACCCTAAAGATAATTATAGATTAACTCGAACTTTCCGTTATCCCTATAATCGTGTGCACTAACTTATATTCCCTCTATAAGTATTTAGTTAAGCTTAGTACCACAAAAAAGAAGCGCCTTATAATTGATATTATAGCACTTTAGCAATCCTACAAGCGTTAAGAACTTTTTAAGATTTAATGGATTAATAGCCAAAATAACCTAGTAGATGCGATAATAAAGGCAAACCCAAATAAGGCACTAGAGACGTTTATTAACATAAATACTCTACGTGTATGAGTTAAAGGTTGGGTTAAAAGGGAGTCCCTAGAAATTTCTTAGTTATGTAAGGTCTTAAGATGTCTAGGAACTTTAACTGGCGGTTAAAGTTGTTTAATTGGTTAGATTCTCTTGCTAAGACTTTTTAGAGTATAATATTCTGCAGACCCTAACTTAATCTAGCCAATTAGGATTTTCCATCCCTAGGATGGAAAATCGCTATTAGCTCGCTTACTGCTAGCGCCTTAGCGGCCTACCCGTCTTCGCCAACTACTGCATTATTATATAGTGTTTGGTCTTATTGTACACTATCTGGTATTGTTATATCCTGTCTGTTTATATATATATAAATAGCAACTATAAAAAGAAGAGTTGCCAGTATTAGGAATAGGGCAAATTGCCGCCATGTAAGGCAAATTGCCATTATATGAGGCAAGTTGCCGTCATGTGTCGCCGCGGTACTACTATAGCGAGGAACCTTAAGTTCCTTAACCCTTACCCCTATTGATAAATATAAGAAATAACAATTATTATACTATCTACGAACCGTAGCTACGTAATATCCCCCTTATGTAACCAATAATATATATATATGTATAAGAGGGGAACCGTACCGCTAGGGCTAGATAAAACCTCTCCTTCTCTTATTATACGGCCTATATGGCTTAATATCTTTATAATTAACAATTTTTAAAACTTACTATTTATCTTCCTCCTATTCTTTATACGTGTCTGCTTTATAAACTAGTAGTTTAATATTCCTATATGCTAGTTTTAGTATTATAATATACTATATAGGGTAAATCTTTATCTTAGATAGTAGGTTTAACTTAAATATAACTAGTAAAATTCTTTATATAATTTTAAAANGTCCTAGTCTAATATAATCTAACTTTTTACTTAGTCGTTAACTCTTAAAAATTTTATATAGTAGCTATACTTTATCTCCCTCCTTAAGATCTAGTCCCTTAAATCTTTTAGCGTTATAGTACCTTTTTATTCTTTTTTATACTTTCTTTACTAATTCTATAAGGTTTATATAAAGATTTATTAACGTCTTTATTTTTTCTTTAGCTATACTACTTATTTTCTTCACTTACTATAGTAACAACAATATTTTTAGCTTATACCCGTAATTTGCCTTAAATAGTAATATACCTATTNCTTTTTATAGTGTTATATTGTATATAAACTATATAACTAGTAATAATAATATCTAATTATTCTATGCGTAATTAATATAATATCTTAGATACTATTCTAGTATCTAATTTAATCTTTTTATTTAACCGTCTGTCTGCGGATAATATATAGTAAAAGTTACTACCCTAACTCCTTACTCTACTAAGAATACCTCCTAAAATACTATTATAAATCTTAGATCTCTGTCTAATATAATTTTACTTAGTACTTTATATCTCGCGAACACTTCTCTAATATAGATTTTAGTAATATCTTCCGCTAAGATTTCTTCTGTGCATGCTATAAAGTAGCCCTATTTAGTTAACTTATCCACTATTACTAAAATCGCGTTATACTCTTGTCCGGTAATAGGATTTCTTAACTTTAGTAACTTAATAATAAAGTCCTATAATATAACCTCCTATAGTCTCTCTAGTATTTTAATAGGTTATAGCCCTCCATATAGCTTCTGCCTTATTAGTTTATTCCTTTAGTAATTTAAATACTCTTTTATTACTTTTCTTACTATATTTTAGATTCTATTAATAATATATTCTTTTTATAGCCTTAATACTAAGCCTATTATTCTATTATGTCCTTAAATTATTCCCTTATAAAAATCTTCCATAAAATACTCTGCTATACTTTTTAGGATATACTTTACTTTTTAATTTTTGTATATATCTATCTATAGATCTTCTAGCTATACTTCTAAAATTCTTTATACCTAAAAGCTTTTTAGTATCTTATAAACTTTTCTTAGTTTATTATCCTCTTAAGTTGCTACTAGTTTAGGGTAGTTATATCTAATCCATCTATCCTTATCTCTGCGTAGCATTGCTCCTAATAGCTTCTTATTATTTTATAGTTTAGCTTTTTTACTAAGCGCGTCTACTCTTATATTTTTAGTTCCTTTTATATATTAAATCTTAAAATAGTATTTTATAAGCATCTCTGCCTATCTAACTTATCTATAATTAAGTTCTTTTATTATTAAGAACCCTATTAGGTTCTTATAATCCGTTTTAACTATAAATAATTTCTCTACGCCTTATAAGAATGCTCTCTATTTTTTAAGTACTGCAACTATCCCTAACAACTCTTTATTATAGACGTTATAGTTTAACTCTAATAGTGTTATCTTTTTACTATAATATAATACTGGGTACTATACGTCCTTACACTTTTATAGCAAACATACTCCTAGTATATAATTTAATATATCTATTTCTATAACCGTGTCTAGTCCTAGTTAGTAGATCTTAAAAATTAGCTCCTAGGTAAATAGCTCCTTAAATTTCTTAAATAACTTTTTTTATTTATCTCCCTATGCCTATAGTTTCTCTTTCTTTATAAGCTTAGTAAATGGTTTAATATTCTTTAATTATTATGCTATAAACCTTCTATAGTAGTTACAAACCCCTAAAAATAACCTTAACTATATTATATTCTCTAGTTCTTACTAACTTATTATAGCTTTAATTTTCTTTAGGTCTATACTAATATAACCTAGTTTAATAATAAATCTAATAAAATCGGTCTTCCTTATAAAGAACTTATATTTTTTAATTGCTACTAGCATCTATTCTTTCTACAGTCTCTTTAAAACCTATTTAATATATTCCCTGTTATTACAGCACTAACCTAACGCATACTGTTTCATACTGTCTCGTACTGTTTCCTACTATTGGCTGGCCCACTACTAGTGACTCAGCGGCCGGCCCTACTATTTATATATAATACCCCCTTTTCACCTTCTTCCCCTCTTTATACCATAACGTAGTTATTTAGTCTACTTTATTGCAGCACTATAACAGTTTGTGGTATCTTTAATTTACGCCCTATTGCGATTACTAATTCCCCGTACCCTAGCCAATTAACCTCCGCCTTAGAGTAATCGCGACCTACGCGCGCCTTTACTAGAACTAATACGTTCCTAGCACAATCCTAAAACGATCCTGAGTTTTTACCTAGCGCCTAGATAGGCGACACTAATAACGCCGAAATGGCCGAAACCTAGAACCCCCACGACGTCTTTACAGATCTCTTTATAAAGATATACCCTAATATTGCGTAAACAATCCGCCGCTCCCTACTATACCCTAAGACCTTTAAGCCTAGTAAAGCTTACCTTACCCTTATTAACTATACCAACGAGTTCCTTAATAATATTAAAGTAGGACTCTAGTATATATATAACATAAATACTACTAACAAGAAAGCTAATAAAAACCTTAGTGCCCTTATTACTTCCTAGATAGGAACTATTAACTTCTAGGTAAAGACTATTACCGTTTTAAAACAATTAACCCCTATAATAATGGTAGTAACCTAGCAGAAAAAACGGAGATCTAAAGACCCGCCAATATTTAGCGGAAAAGGCACCCCGCTAGAATAATAAGCTAATTTTAAGACCTAGCATATTAAGATTAAGGGAGTCTTCAACCGGGACTAGGACTACTTTAATATAGTTTAGTCCTAAATCCTTTATATCTCGGATATAGTAGAGAATAAGGTCTATAAGTTTATTAAGTAGGGCCTAGAGCTTATATATAAGAACCTAAACAATATATCTACGTAGAAATGGCCTATTAAGGAAGATATGCTTAAAGACCTTACTGCCTACTATAAGGTCCTTAATATAACCTAGGTCGCAAAGAATAAGCTTAACCATTTCCCCTAAGGCGAGCGTAATTACTAGTCCTAAAAGGGAGAGCTTAATAAGCTAATGGTCTACGTTAAGAAGATAGATAAATAGAAGATAGACCTACTCTAAAAGTTTATCTCTCTAAAGATGGAAGAGCTAGTACTTAGACTTGCCTATAAAATTAATAATAGTGACTATATAGGTTGGAGCAAGCAGATAGATATATTCGCTAAAAACCTCGCGAACTATACATACTAAGCCAACCTTAAGAAGAACGCTAACTACCGCCTACCTACCTAAGCCCCTGCCCCTATATTAACCCCAACCCTAGTAGTAACTGGAGAACCTATAGACCTTAATAAAATCTTAGATACGGAGCGTAAGCGCCGCATTAATAATAGACTATACCTTACCTATAGCCTGCCTAGCTATTAAAAGGATGCCTGTAACCCCACTAAGATAGTAAACCTAGTTCTAATACCACCCCATTAAACAACGCGAACTAATAACCGCGGATATAGTAACTATGGAGTCTATTATAGACACGGTAACCGCGGAGCCTATTATAGCCACGGTAGATAACCCCCCCCCCTTTAACCCTACGGCTTAGTTACTTTAAACTATGTCCTATATAGGAGCCCAACCCATTAAAAACGCCTAGTATTAGTAACTTCGCGCTAGCAAATATAAATACAGCCACGCCGTTAGCGAGGTATTATCTTCCTATACCCTAACTAAAACTAAGACTAATACTGCTAGCTAGACAGACACTAGACCACCCCGCTAAAACAGTCCCGTACCCTAGTCGTTAAAAGGCAGACCCTTAGACTAAGTCGTGCCTAAGGGTTTAAACTATATAAGGAGGAAGACAAAAAGATTAGGTCCCTATTACTAGATTAATTAGTCCTTTTTATTAATAAACTGCTACTTAATCTTAGATTAGTAAATAGTAATAAGAAATTAATCCTTATTTAAACCTAACTCTCCTTATTATATAACCTATACCCCTAAGTTTATATTAATATAATAAGCCTAGTGGACTCTAGTAGTACTATAATAGCATTTGCCGACTTAGAGTCTATTATAAGAAAGTATAACGTTATAACTAAGAAGCTACTAGCACCTAGGCTACTGCGCCTCGCAGATAGTATCCTAACTTTACTTATTATAAACTACTTTACCGCCTAAATGTTAATCGGCCTCTATACTAAAGCTATGCTCTTTTTTATTACTAAACTCTCGCCCGCTACCTTAATTATCCTAGGTATACCCTAGCTTTAGAAGTATAAGCCCCGTCCTAGCTTTAGGAAACTTAAGATCCGCTTTAACTTAGACTGCTACTTTAGGCACTACCTCCTGTGGGGGATAACCGACGTTAGTGGGGACGCCCTACGTGCCGCTGCTATAGAAGAACATAAAATTACTAAAGAGTAAAGGGAATAAGCCCGAGATAAAAGGGAGATTTAAAAGTATAAGGAAGAGCGCGAAGCCCGCCTAGCGGAGGAGGCTTACTAGCATAAATACTACCTAGCTTGAATGGGTTAATTATAGTTAGGCTTGGCCGCTTTAGCCTTATAGGCTACTATAACAGCTACTATAGCTAATGTCCTTAGTGAGCCTCTCCCTCCTAGCGTAAAGTTACTTAAACTCCGCCTTCCTGGCGTTATAAAAAGGGATTACCTGGACATTTTTAAGGGTACCTTTAATCTAGTAAACCTTGCCCGTCTTTAAGTCTATACCGCTTAAATTAAGATTGCCGATAAGATATAGATTAAAAATGGTACTTTAGTTATAAGGAAGGCAAAGGTAGATAGGAAGCTATTTTCAAATAAAGGCGTCTGGTTTAAAGGTTTTACTAACTATATAGTTATTACTAGCACCCTCTATATATGCCCGCTAGACCTTATTACTAGCATACTTCTCTAAATAAATATAATTTATACCTTATTAACCTAGTATATCTAGGTAGGTTGTATACTTAATTTAGCACTTAACTACTACACCTTTGTGATAACTAATAGCCAACTAGAGCCTGCTAATTGGCAAATACTAGCCTAGTATATAGCGCTATACCTTACAATATCTAGTACTATCGGCTTTACCGCCTTAAAGAGACCTAGGTTGGATACCTCCTATACCTCTAATACCTACTACAAGTTTAATAGCAGAGGCTGTAATAATATAGCTTATAAATACCCGTATAAGTGCTTAAAGTATAGTAAAGATTATACTATATTATCTAAAGCTTGCGCCTAGGAATAGTAAGGCGAACCTTATAAAGTAGGGTCTAGCCTAATAATAATACTAACTTTAATTATACGCCTAGGACCTAGGCCTAATACGTTACTATTATTCCCTACCTTTATAGAGGTAAAGGCTCTCTACTACTCTCTATCACCCCTAAGGATCTTAGCGTAGCACTCCTTTCTATCTAACTACCTAGGTAATCTACTAGCTATCTTAGTAGGTATCCTAACCTATAGCTACGAGATAGGAGCCGAATTTATCCCTACCTTAAGATCTTATAGGAACTATAACTTCTTTTAGAATAACGCCGACCTTATTTCTAAAAAGATAATATTAAACCTTAAAAAAGGACATATTAGAATCGCGATAGGGCCTATTATAGTTTTACCTCTTAGCCTAGTGCTAAAATTGGATAGAGGATACCGCTAAATTTATAATCTCTCCTTTCTACTAGTATCTTTAGTTAATAACGCAATCCTAGAAGAATATGGAACACTAGTATATACTATAGTTACCGCTGTTTAAGCCTACGTTATTTCTATAGGTTGTAAATATCTGCTGCTTAAAAGAGATATTAAAGACGCGTTTTATATAGTCCCCCTATTTTATAGAGCAAGAATATTAATAGGCTTCTCCTAGGAAGGTGTTACCTACCAAAAATACTACCTATCCTTTGGTCTTTAAACTGCGCCGCTTATATTTAACCTCTTCGCGGAAGGCCTATACTGGATACTCTATTTATAACTGCCTTACGAGGTAAAACACTACCTAGATAACTTTATCTTTATCCTTGCCAACCTAAACAACTTAGCGGCTATTACCTAGACTTATATCTCTGTTACTAACTCCCTAAGTATTCTTTAAAATGGCTTTAAAAATATAATAGGAACTGTTATTAAAGTTTTAGGATATACTATTAACACCGTATAAATATAAACGCGATTATCACCATAGAAATAATTATATGCTATTAAGAAAGTTACTACCGCACTCTAATACGACTTATTATCGTTTCTTTAAGCCTAGTAGCTTGCGGGCTACCTTGTATAGTGCGCCTATATAATTAGACTTGGTTAGTTTTACTCTAAATCCCTCTAGATCTTTATTACTGCTTAATTAAAGACTTTAGTAAATAAGCATAAACCTAGGCGATTTAGCACTAAGTTACGAAGTGACTTATATGTCTAGCTCGACCTACTTACTATAAGTAATAGGGTATTGTTCTTTAACGACGTTAAGTATGCCCGTATTTATCTCTTTACTAACGCCTCTACCTAGTTCGGGTTTAGCGGCTTTTACTTTTTCAAGGAACTCAAATATAAGGATAACTGGTAGTAGTATATAGCCAACCTCCCTTAATCTTAGGCGTTTAGTATATTGCTTAAGCCTAGTTAATAAGTAGACTATATTAATCCGAAAGAGATACATGCTATTATTTACGTATTTAATCTATAGTCTACTAACTAGCAGTATAGCACGCTATCTATTTACACTAATAATATAGTGGTTTACTAGGGCATTAAGAAGACCGTTATCCGTGGCATAGCAAACGAATTACTTTGTAAGATTATGCTAGCTACTATAGCTCACAATATTACAATATCCGCGAAGTAGATCTTAGGTAATTTAAATGGCTTAGCTAATACACTATCTTAATTCTAGGCCGCGGCTATCTATTAGTTCTGCCTATACTAGGCCCTTAATTTATTACTACTAAAGCTAATAAGTTTTTAATAGGTGCTATAAACCTAACAGACTACTTACAACCGCCTATAAACTTTAAAGATAATATTAACGCGCTATTTAACCTCTATGCGCTCCTTCTCTAAAATGGCCTTACGCTAGTAACCTGTAGAAACTATTCCTTAGCAGTTAATAGCTAGGAGTTATACTACGTACTTAAAGGAGTCTCCCTTTACCCGGCTAAGCCGCGAATAGATTACCTGCTGTATATTTAGTACTTCCTAACCATAGATAGGCAGGCTTAAGGCCGAAACCTTACGAGCCTATATCTCCGCAATTTACTCGCGCTATATAGATTACGGTATCTTAATTACAGCATTTAAGGATCCTATAGTATACCAATTACTCACTAAAGTAGCCGCTATCTCTCCCTTAGCAAAAAAGGACAAGTAACCTATTACTAGGGACATTCTAGCCTAGGTAGTAACACACGGCCTATTGCTACTAAATGTTAATACTAATGCCGTATCCACACTCGTATTTACTAGATTTCTATAAATAGGCAAGATTACGTATATTATGGCGGAGCTTAAGAACCAATTAACCTTCCTAGCGAAAAAGGCTACCCGATATAATATTACCTTTACGCCTAGTAGGATAATATTCCGCCTTAAATAGAGTAAAGCTATAAGGGTACTTTTAGTCCCTTACTCGGCTATATCCTGGGAGCTCTTAGGGGCTGCCAAGGCTAGCCTTCGGCTAGGCCTTGGCCACCCCTTATAAGCTCCTCGGGCTTACAGCCTCCTTCCTCCCCTATCGGTTCGTCTCTCTCCGTGCGAGGCTATTGCCTACTCTTTACTATATCGTCCTCTTCTATCGACTCCCTATGTGACTCATGCTCGGCTTGCCTGCTCCCTACCGTATACCCTAGCAATACTGCCTTATATTCGAACCGATCCTACACCCTTACGGGTGGTAGCCTGCAGCAAGCCGAGGGCTGCGCCCTTAAGCAAAATCACGATCCTCCATTTTTACCTAGGACGATCGCGTTTACTGCAACACAGCAGGTATACCAGCAGATGCCTGGCAGATCGCATCCGCATAATGGTGTTGGAATACGGATTAGGTCCTCTACCTTACCTAGGATAATCGCGTATGCTGCAGAGCAGCTATACCAGCAGATGTCTGGCAGATCGCATCCGTATATTACGGTAGTAGATACGGATTAGGAGATAAGGGAGACGGTAGCTACCTGGCCAAGGGTCGGTGCTATCCGGATTATATGCGATCACCTTGGCGATTGGTATACCCGCATATAATTAGCAGTGCAGCGGTGCAGCTCTGCCACGACGGCGACCTAAAGGCAATTCGATTGCTATCCGAAAGCTTTCTGGTAGGAGTTAAGGGGGATCCTACGCGATTAAGCTTGTAAACACTCTATAGGCTAACCGCGGTTCACTCGCTACAGAGGTCCCACTAATAGAGATTAGAAGGTTAAACGTCCTTAAAGAGATGCAGCTACCCTAGAGGCTATCCGATTGCGATTTAATGGCTATCTAAAGAACTGACGGCTAGTTTTTAAAGCTACAGCTACTACTATGCTCTTCCAGATCAAATGTAATTAAGGGCTACTGCCTAATTAGCTATAGAGCTGCCGAGACCTAATCGTAGGGCGATTGTCTCTTAGAGCTACGGCTTACCTCGAGCTACGGCTTAAAGATCCTATGCGATCGCTTAAGGGCTACGGCCCGACCCGGAGACTCTCCGGCTGTCAGCCTAAGGGCTGTCAAGACTAAACTGTAGGCGGTTGTCTCTCATTAAGCTACGGCTTACCTTAAGAGCTATAGCCTGCCCAAGAGAATGGCGGCGGCTTAAAGATCCTATGTGATCTTTTACGGAGCTACGGCTCCGACCCGGAGACTCTCCGGCTGTTAGCCTGAGGGCTGCCAAGACTTAACTATATACGGTCGTCTCCTCCTAAGCTACGGCTTAGCCTTGCCAATATTACTCCGTAATAACAGTGTAATTTAGAAGGAAGGAAACACGCGTATAGCTATTTGGCTATCACTTCCTTACAAAAACTAATTGCGCGGCCGGGGGAAGGCAATTAAGACGTCAGTTTAAAGTCTCTAAAAAAGAGCTACGTCTTATAAAGATTGTACGCGATCATCTCTGCAAGGCTTTGGTCGCTCTAAGAGCTCCAGCTTGCATTAAGAGCTACAGCTTGCCTAAGAGAATGGCAGCAGCTTAAAGATCCTACGCGATCATCTCTATAAAGCTTTGGTTGCTCTAAGAGCTCCAGCTTACTTTAAAAAGCTCACAAGACCCTATTGCGGTTAAATACCGACATCTCTCCGAACCCCTTCCGGGACGAGCCCTCTATAATCTCCCGCTACCGTAAGGTAATAGAGGGGGCTGACCGTAAAAAGGGGGGGGGGGCAATGTAAGGGATATTCTTACGATTAAGCCGGCTCCAAGTAAAGACTATCTGGCTATTAGCTATAGAGCTGTTAAGACTTAATTATAGGCGATTGTCTCTTTAAGACTAATCGTATACGATTAAGTCCCACCCTACTAGTAAACGCTCTTTTCCTACCTAAAATAGGCCCTTTTTCCCACTGGGTTTTGGCCATAGGTTAAGGTTTTTATTAAGGCTGCTTGGCTAGTCTTTTTCCCCTATTTCTTCATTCCCCTATATAAGTAAGGCTTCTATACTGCTTACCTTTCTATATATAGAATCAATCTATTAGGATATAGGTTAGGGGCCAGCCCTAACCAAGGGGGGGGCAATGTAAGGGTACTTTTGGTCCCTTACTCGGCTACATCCTAGGAGCTCTTAAAGGCTGCTAAGGCTAGCCTTCGGCTAGGCCTTGGCCACCCCTTATAAGCTCCTCGGGCTTACAGCCTCCTTCCTCCCCTATTGGTTTGTCTCTCTCCGTACGAGGCTATTGCCTACTCTTTACCATATCGTCCTCTTCCATCGACTCCCTATATAACTCATGCTCGGCTTACCTACTCCCTACTGTACACCCTAGCAATACTGCCTTATAAAAGCCGACAAGCAATACTAGGGCGTTAACGTTGCTATCGCGGCAGTAGGCGGCCTATTATGCCCAGTTGCTGCTATAATAAAGCTGTTTAATAGGGACCCTTAACCCCTCAACTCTCCCTTATTTAGTCTTAATAGTAAACCCTTTACCTCTCTAGGGGTTTGTAAGATCCTTTCCTCCTATCTAGTAGCTGCTAGGATTACCTAAGTAGTTACTTAAACTACTCCTTCCGCTAGGGCGCTGCCTAGTTCGCTAAAGATTTAGGGTGTTTATATTAGCAAATTTAGTAGCTAGGTCGGTGGTTATTAGAAGCCTTTCGCCTATATATTAAGACTAAGACCACTAACCTCCATTGCCTTAACTCTTACTTTTAGCATAATGTACTGCTCTTAGCGTAAGGATTACTAGGTAGCAAGTTAAGATATTAAAAGGGCCGCTAAGGCGCTAGTAGTAAGTAAGCTAATAGCGATTTTCTATACTGGGTATGGAAAATCCTAATTAGTTAGCTTATAACTTAGGGTTAGCAGAATATAGCAGAATATGGCAGAATATAACAATATAGCAGAATTTGGCAGAATATGATAATATGGCAGAATTTGGCAGAATACGATAAGGTGGCAGAATTTGGCAGAATACGATAAGGTAGCAGAATTTAGTAGAATACAATAATATGGCAGAATATAGTAGAATGCGGTAATGTCTTATTAGGCGTTGGAGCTTCGCTTAGGGACATCTGGCTGCTTTAGGGCAAATCCTTAGCAGATTTAAGTGCTAGGAACTAGTAAAACTATTAAGAACTAGCCCTAGAGCGACCTTATAGCCCTACGCCTCCTAATTATACAAAAATTAAATATCCCCTTACGTGACTGCGATAGATAGATACTAGCGTTTATATATTACTTAGTAGCATCTACCTTAGCAATACACAATGCTAAGACCTCCTATAATATTCGCGAATATTAAATACAGTTACTATATAGCTAATTCGCTTTCCTCACCCGCCATCCCTTATACTTAGTATGCATTATATATAGATAGCGCTTTAAGGCAATTTTTTAGCAGGTGCTAGGAACTAGCAAAACTACTAAGAACTAGCCTTAGTGCGACTACTATAGTTAGATAGTCTTGCAGCTATAGGCTTACGGTCAGGGATATCTAGCCGCTTTAAGGCAAATCCTTAGTAGATTTGAGTGCTAGGAACTAGTAAAACTGCTAAGAACTAGCCCTAGAGCGACTTTATAGCCCTACGCCTCCTAATTATATAAAAATTAAATATCCCCTTACGTGACTGCGATAGATAGAAAGGAGATATAGGAAAGTACCTACACCTTCTATTTTATTAGGCTTTTGCTTTATAGAAGAAAAACTTAGGGAAAGTCTATTTTTTAGTTTTAGTGTTCCTATCCCTATCTTGCCTATTTTGCTTATAAGCTAGGACCACCCCTTTAAAGAATTTTCTCTTAGGTAAAAGGGGGTAAAATAGTAAATAAATCCCCCTCTAGCTTGCTAGGTAGTAGGAATTAGGTCTTTAGAGTTAGAAAATTAATTATTTTTGGTAGGAATATGCGTATGCGTAAGTTTTAAAGTACGGCGCTACCTTTTGGTAAGGTTGTATATGTAGTAAAGGTTTGGGGGGAGGGGGGGGTATAAAAAGGGTGTTGCTTAGGGGTTATCCTGCCAGGAACCTAATAGGACGATTAGGAAAACTAGTTTCCTATTAGGAGCCTATTAGGGTAATTAAGAAATACTAGTTTTCTATTAGGATAACTAGGATAATTAGGAAAATCAAAATCCTATTAGAAGCCTGCTAGGAGCCTATTAGGACCTCTAGGACCTCTAGAATAATTAAAATCCTATTAAGAGGCCTCTAGGATCTTAACACTTTAACAAAATGCTAATATAATGCGGAGTCGCTATATAGGCCTTATAGGGCTAGTATTAATTAGCTTTCTACCTTATATAAGTAATATAGGTTACTTATAATTATATTTAGAGATCTACAGCTCTAAATTAGAATTAAATTTATATATAAGGGCCTTCTTATCCACGCCTGCTTCTCTAATACCCTACCTACTTAAGCCTCTATATTAATTGCTAGTAAAGCTTTTACCCTCTTCTATTTATCCTAAAAATAGTTAGTTATATAGGCATATTATATAAAGAAAAGAGTTTACCTATAGTATGGCAATGTTACTAAAGAATCTCTTATATAATAGGATAAAAAGTACACTAGATAATTATATTTCCCAATTCTTAATAAAGAACGATGTTGATGGGATTTAAACTTATAATCTATTAAGTTTAAAGTTAGTATATATTTACCTACGCTACCTATATGCCTTTAGTAGTTACCTTTTGCTTAAAATTATTTACCCCTTAGTATTATATAATATATCTCTTATATACCTTTCTTTATATAATTACTATATTTCTTTTAAAATTTTACTCTAGTGCTAGCTCTTTATATACTCTATCTTCTTAAGGTTCTATAATCTAAGCTATATTCTTTCCTATAATACTATATAACGCCTTCCTAAAAATACTCTCTCTAGTTTGTTACTTATTCCTAGAATTAAAAGTACCTCTTTTATAAAGAGTAAAAGCCGCAGCTAGCGCTTTATTTATTATTCTTAAGACCACCACTAAAGTGGAAAAGCTTTAATTTTATATAGTACTTTAGAGTAGTAGTTATTGTACTTATTATAGCTTGCTAGTTAAGTAACCTTTTTATTTAATTTGTTTATAATTTAATCGTACTTATTAAGTTCCTATTAGGGCGCTAAGGCCCTTAGGGTTTATAGCAACGTGGTAATAGTAGCGGGATATAATAGGTATCTGGTGCTTAATAAAGTAGAACTATAAAACCAAACTCTGCTATTCTTTAGTGCGGGGTAACTACGTTTTATAGGCGCCTTGCCTGCGCCTTGCCTGCGCTAAGCCGGTTATAGTAAATACATCTCTATAGCCTAATAATTAACCTCCCTTTTTTAAGTAGCTGTTTTTATCTAACGCTATTATACAATAGGAGTATTATTATTATCCTTTACTAAATAAGAAACGTGCAGTAAAATATAACCTAATTAGATAATGGGATAATAGAATAATAGAATAATAGGACAATAGGATAATAGAGCGCTAAGGCCTATAGAGATCTATAAAGGTAGGAGTCCCCCCTAAGGTAGGACACTAGATTTTCCTTACTATACCTTTTCTATTCCTTTAGCCTATGCCTTACTATCTCTATAACTTCTAATTAACTATAAATTGTAAGCGTTAAGCTACCGGTTTGCCTGCTAGTAGACCTTTTATAGGTATTCTCTATACTAGCTTATAGCGGTCGCTAATCCTACTAAATGCTATTTAAACTTCTATACCGCTTATAAGCTGCTTCCCTAGCCTTACTAGAACTAATCTACCTCTACTATACTAAGCGCGTAGCTATTACTAGGTGGGCTATTTATAATAAGTAGATAAACCATAATTATAGTTACTACCAATTGTAACGGAACCTTGTAGTAGGAACTACGATGGGTTCTGTTAATAAGCTAGGTGTATAGGAAATGCAAGACAGTAGTTAACAACGTAATAACAACTAGTAGAGTGGTTGCCCAACAGATTAACTCTAATAGTATTCTAAGAATTACTACGAGGAAGGAACTATCTAGGTAGGGACTAAGGGTCCTTAAATACACAACCGTACTCCTAAGAAAGTCGTTGCTCTATCTGCTCTATCTGCTCTGTTTGCTTTATAATAGATCTTATAGATTATACAGATTATACAGATTATATTACGTGACTCTGCTTACTATTCCTCGTCATATAGTTCCACGGGTTTTATCCTGGACCGTACTTATATTAACTAACTAGCTTCTTCCGACTTTTCTCTAAGTAGTCGTAATATTGTACTTAAAGCGTCCATAACACCATCTCCTTTCCCTTTATCTTCGTCCTCGAAGATACCTAGCATCTCTAGGTTATTTACTAGAGGTATAATATCTATCTAATTAATTTGGTTAATATCGTTACTTATAATACCTAAAGCATCCTCTCTTTCTTCTATAGCTCGCCGGTCTTGTACCGTTGCTGCGATATTGTCTCTTAGTGAAATAATGCCGTCTCTATGTTCTCGCTGTGCGAAAGAGGGGTTGGTTTGTGTTACGTTAGCGAGTCCTTTATCTTGGCAACCGTCCTCTTACTTAGAGTGCACTAAAGCAAATATTTATTCGTCCTATAACGTTTACTCTACCTCTAATACTAAATATGCGCAACCTATTACTCTCAATAGTTGTCTGGTTCCCTAATTGATTTATTTTAAGGTTTTGTATTTAATCTACTGCTACGCAGCTAGATGGTAAACTGTCTTAAGCCCTTACTAAATTAGAACATTCTTGTAATGCGGAATAGAAAGCCCTAGATGCTTATATCGCGGCGTTTACTTAATTACTTCGCCTTAAGAAGGTTTATAAGAAGGTTTGTTTTAAGGAGTAGAAGCTTATAAAATAAGGTCTGCAGGAACTGGGTAATAAGAGAGCTGGCTCTCCTCTTATAGTAAAGGGAATAACTCTAAGTAGTTTAGCAGTCGCTCTTCCTAGGTCCCCCTTAAGTGACTTATTCTTTAACAATCCTTCTTTATTAATGTTGCCTAACCTATTTTCTTCCGATACTCCTGTACCTTTCCTATAGCGTTTTTTAAATTTCCTAGTGGCTCCTAGGTAGTCTTATTATAGCCTATCTACTTTACCTTATACTATATTTTATTGTTAACGTCCTTATAGCTAACAATCTTTAAAACTTGCTATTCGTCCTCTTCTTATCCTCTATACGTGTCTGCTTCGTAAACTAGTGGCTTAATATCTCTATATGCTGGCTCTAGTATCGCAATATACTGTACAGGGTAGATCTTTATTTTGGCTAGTAAGTTTAACTTAAACGTAACCGGTAAAATCCTCTCCTTAATTTCGAAAGGTCCTAGTCTAATGTAGTCCAACTTCTTGCTTAGTCATTAACTCTTAAAATTTTTGTATAGTAGCTACACTTTATCTCCCTCCTTAAGATCTGGTCCCTTAGATCTCTTAGCATTATAGTACCTTTTTATTCTCTATTATACCACCTTTGCTATTTCCGTAAGGTTTATATAAAGATTCATTAATATCTCCATCCTTTACTTAGCTGTACTACTCGTTTTCTTTGCTTAATGTAGCGATAATAAGGTTTTTAGCTTATATCCGTAATTCGCCTTAAATGGTGACGTACCTATTCCTTCTTATGGTGTTGCATTATATACAAACTATATAACTGGTAATAGCAATACCTAATTATTCTGTGTATAATTAACGTAATGCCTTAGATACTGTTCTAGTGTCTAATTTAATCTTTCTATTTAACCATCTGTCTGCGGATAATATGCGGTGGAAGTTACTGCTTAAACTCCTTACTCCGCTAAGAATACCTCCTAGAATACTGTTATAAATCTTAAATCTCTATCTAATATAATCTTACTTAGTGCTCTATATCTTATAAACACTTCTTTAATATAGATTTTAGCGATATCTTCTGCTAAGATTTCTTCCGTATAAGCTATAAAGTATCCCCACTTCGTAAGCTTATCTACTATTACTAAGATTGTATTATAATCTTGTCCGGTAATAGGATCTCTTAACTTTAGTAACTTAATAATAAAGTCCTATAATATAACTTCCTATAGTCTCTCTGGTATTTTAATAGGTTGTAGCCCTCCATACGGCCTATGCCTTATTAGTTTATTCCTTTAGCAATCTAAACACTCCTTAGTAACCTTCCTAGCTATTCTTTAGATTCCGTTAATAATATACTCCTCCTAGAGTCTTAACACTAAGCCCGTAGCTCCGTTGTGTCCTTAAGTTAGTCCCTTATAGAAGTCTTCTACAAACTACTCTGCTATGCTTCTTAGGATATACTTTACTTCTTGATTTTTATATATATCCGATTATAGATCTTCTAGCTGTTCTTTTAGAATTCTTTATGCCTAAAAGCTTTCTGGTGTCTTATAGACTTTCTCTAACTTATTCTCTTAAGTTGCTGCGATCTTTAGGTGATTATACCTAATTAATCCATCTGTGTCCTTTTGCAGTAAAGCCCCTAATGGCTTATCGTTATTTTATAATTTAGTCTTTCTGCTTAGAGCATCTGCTTGTGCATTCTCTGTACCCTTAGTATACTAAATTTCAAAATAGTATTCCGTAAGCATCTCTGCCCATTTAACCTGTCTTTAATTAAGTTCCTTTATTATTAGAAATCCTGTTAGGTTCTTATAATTCGTTTTAACTATAAATGGGTTTTCTGTGCCTTGCAAGAATGCTCTTTATTTCTTTAATGCTATAACTATACCTAATAACTTCTTATTGTAGATGTTATAGTTTAACTCTAGTAGTGTTATCTTTCGACTATAATATGCTACTGGATGCTATCTATTTAGATGCCTTTATATAAAATATACTTCTAGTATAAAGTCTAATATATTTATTTCTATAACCGTCTCTAGTCCTAGTTAATAGATCTTAAGAACTAGCTCCTAGGTAAACAACTCTTTAATTTTCTTAAAGAGTCTCTACTATTCCTCTCCCCATACCTATAGTTCTTCTTTCTTCGTTAATCGCGTAAATGGTTTAATATCTTTTAACCACTACGCTATAAACCTTCTGTAGTAATTGTAAAACCCTAAAAATAATCTTAACTGTGTAACATTCTCCGGTTCTTACTAATTTACTATAGCCTTAATCTTCTTTAGATCTATGCTAAGTTGGCCTAGTTTAATAATAAATTTAATAAAATTGGTCTTTCTGGTAAAGAACTCGTATTTCTTAATTACTACTGGCATCTGTTCTTCCTATAGTCTCTTTAAGACCCATTTAACGTGTTCCCTATGTTCTTCCTTAGTTATTAAGTAGATAATAATATTGTTGAGGTATACTATAACAAATTCATCCAAGTGTTCTTTTAATATATTATTAATACGCTTTTGGAACGTTGCTAATACATTTATAAGCTTAAATTGTATAACTAATAGTTTATACAGTCCTTTCTTTAACCTAAAGGCTGCCTTCTATTTATTGCCTTCCTTAATTCTAATCTAATGGTACGCCTATCTTAGATCTATCTTTATAAAGATTTGCGCGTTGCCTATCTTATCTTAGATCTCGCTAATTAAGGGTAAAGGATACCTATCCTTTCTGGTGATGCTGTTTAACTGTCTATAGTTAATATACAGCCTTAGTTTGCTATTCTTCTTTAGTACGAATAGTACTGGATAACCCGCTAATAACTGCGATGGTCTAATATATCCCTTTTATAAGTTTTCTTAGACAAACTTTTTTAATACTCTACCTTCTTCTTTAGTAAGCTTATAGATTAAAAAGAACCTTAGACTTATTCCTGGTTCTAATTCTATTTTATAGTCCTATACTATATACTCTAACAGCTTTTTACTCTTAGGTAACCATAGTTTCTTGCCATACTTATGGTATCTCTTTAGTATATAGCTTAGCCCTTTTTCCGTTTCTTTATAGGTCGCTCCTACTTAGTACTATACTATCTTAGCTTATTGTTATATCTTGCGTTATTAAGTATCCTTAATATCAACTTAACCTGTAATCCAATTAATCTTTGGATTATATTCCTATAACTAAGGCATTCCCAATACTGCCTTATTATTCCCCAATGGTAATATATTAAAAGACATCTTAATCTGTCTCCCTTTAATAGTTAGCTAAATAGGTCCTATTTTAAGATTAATGATGCCTCCTCTATAGGCTATTGGATCTCCTAAAATTGTTACTAATAGGTAAGAACGTTCCTTTTGTCTGTATAGTAACCCCATTTTTTTAACTGCTGTTAGCGAGATGTGGTTCCTTATTGCTCCACTATCTATTAATGCCTCGAACTATTGATCTTGCCATTTAACTTATAAATTTAGGTGTTGTTCTTAAATTCCTTTAAGGGTTTAAGGCTCTACTACTGGCTCCCTTTAGTCCCGTGGGCCTTTACTTTTCCTAACTACTAACTACTAGATCCTATTTATACTTGGTCTAACTTAGGCTAATACTTAGTTCGTTTCTTATCTTTAATATACTATAGATAGGTATTCTCTAAATATTCCTACTATTGTCGTCTATTTAGGCATTCTTCTATAAGGAATCTTCCTGGTTAAAGTGTTAAGTCCCCTTATTCTTAAACTTCTACTAGGTGCCAACTATATATATATTTAGCGTTTTAATACTTTGCCTCGTCCGTTATCCAATATATCCTTATTAGATACTTCCAATTTTTGTCTTTTGGTACTCTATATATGTTATACGCATTATCCACGCACGCTATCTATAATAGTATATAATATGCTTAGTGTCTTAGGTTAACTCTCGGCTTATTCTTATCCTTAAGTTTAAACCTCTCTCGTGTTAATCTGAGCGTTGTAACTTTATTCGCAGGTACTAAGATACGCCTTTTGTTTCTCCAGTCCTCTAATTACTCCTTTAGATCTTTTAATGTTATAATTAAGGCCCCCTTAATGTAAGTTATAGCCTTTTCTATAATTAGGTGGTCTTAAACAACTTTTTTATCTAACTATATATAGAAATCTTCCTACTTATTATTGTGTCGTTGCCTATACCACTTTTGGTACAGCTGCTTAAGTATATACGGCTCGTCCGTAAGGAAATATCTCTTTATTACTGCATTATAATAGCCTTTAGTGTATTGTTCTTTAAACCTAGTAGGAATCCCTAGATCCTCTTCTTATTCCAGTTTAGTAAGCTACTTAGCTCTTAGTGTGCCTGCTCTAGGCCTATTAGTAATCCTTTATACTAGTACTCTGTCCCTTATACGTCCTAATATGCTAAACCTCTTATTTAGTTTCTGTTTTTGCTATAAGGTAATTCTTGCTCTAAATTCCTCTATGGTTTCTTTTACGTTACGTCTTATAAGTAGATCCTTAAAGTCTTTTCGCTTCTTAATCTTAGTATTAACTTTTTAATCTTTAGGCTGAACACTGTGCTCCCCTAGTAAGTCTTTTAGGTCTATATATCTGTCTCCTAATCTAATCACTGTTTGCGCTATAGATTCTCTAATTTATAAAAAAGCTCTTTACTTCCTGCTTATAGGTGTCCTAAGTTATACTCTGAATTCTTAACCCCTTAGATTCTTTAATTCTGAGCTTGCTTCTGTCTTAAGTCTTGCTCTAGCCTTAGTTTAACTAGGCTTACTTAGTGTCCTTATCTTGTCTTAAGAGTCCTAAATCTCACTTATCTCGTTTTAAGAATCTTGTGCCGTTGGGAATTCTTATCCCAAGCTTATCCGTATATCTTTAAACTAAGCTACTGCCCTACTCCATTGGTTTTCATCCGTTGTGGGTCTTTAGGTATACCTTATCTTATATTAAGAATCTTGGTCGTCTCTTATCTTATTGTAAGAATCTTAAGCCTTTGGCCTTTTGCCTTTATTGAGTGGTAAGCTAGCACTAGCAGTCATCTGCTTACTTAATAGTCTCTAGATATTGCTCCTTCTGTCTTATAAAGTAATAGATGCCGTATCTAATGGTGTTATAATACCCGTTACTAAACCTTGCTCTGTAGCGGTCTCAGTCTCTACTTCTGTTGCGTTATTAAGGTTTAGATACCCCCAGTTAGTTCCTTTACTGTCCTCGTTGCTATTAATTAATAAGTACTTTAACTCTATTGTTATTATTACTGATTATTATCCATATATTGCTGTAACATCTTAATCTAGCTTATAGAGTTGTTCTTGTTCTTTATCTGACTTTATAGTTTCTTTAAGTCCTCTTAACTCTAGTTCTTGTGGCCAATAGCTTGCACTATACTTAGCGTCTTTATAAATTTAGCATGCGTTATTGTAATAGAACCCAAAACTTTTAATTAAATACTCTTTTGTTCCTTACAGTACACTATTATCCCTCTATACGTGTGTGTTATATACTGTTAGTCTAGTTCCCTTTATTATATAGTAACTCTAACTATCTTTGCAATCCCTTATAAAGTAACCCTATTTTCCGCAATTTATATAAGCTCCGTCTCTAAACTATTAACTTTATTATAAAGTCCGCCTAAACGTCTTTTGCTGTTAAAATCCCTAGTTTAGCCTCTGCTCCTTGGTTCTGTGATTACTAAATCCTTAACCTTTAGGTTTTTATAGTTTCTTACTCCATCTTTTATGGGCTTTATTAGTACTACTTAGGTCCATTAACTCTACGCCATACTATAGTTTCTAACTTAGCTTTAGTTATTGCGTGCTCTGCGTCTTATATAACTATAAAACTCTATCCTAGCCCTTCTTAGCCTGTTCCCTTTAGAAGATCTTATTGTTAATCTTAATCGCTTAATCTATTAATTCCCTTAGGGTGTCCGCATCTTTTATTAGAATAATTATATCTTAGACTTTAGCCTTAAGTCCTTATTTGTACTGTGCTATAAGCGCCTTATTATTCTATTTAACTTATATCATAAGTGTTTAAAACTATATCGTGTACTTAATCGCTGAAGTTTGCTATATTAGGTCCTAAAGCTTTCTCTTTACTATAGTTATTGCTTCTAGGTCCCTAAACATTTATATTAATCGTTCCGTAAATCCTACCTAGCTAGAAAACATAAATCGTACTTCTTAATTTGTAGTAGTTATTCTATTAGTCTGTATTTCTGTTAAGTAGGGTTTAAACTATTTAAGTGCCCGACCCGTTAGGAATAGTCCTGCGTAGGCTATTTAGTCTATTGTTGTGGCTAACTTAGCCCCTTCTTGCATAACTTTAAAATGCATTTACGTTAGAAATCCTTTAAGCTTTAATCTCTTTTCTAAGAATTATTTAATTAATGGTAATTTAACCTTTACTGCTCCAATTTTATTAAGTCTGTTTTTAAGTACTATATTATTTTCTGTTAATCGATCTACTATTTCTTATAATTGTTTTACCGTTATAGGTTATTGCGAGTTAGTGTCCGCTATACTAGTGTTACCCCCTGACCTTAAAGTAGTTGCCGCCGTCAATGGCGTTATGGTGGCTGCTTTTAGTGGCATATTATTTGACTCTGCGTTAATATTGTAACTGGGTAGTAATTATATAACGGAACCTTGTAGTAGGAACTACGATGGGTTCTGTTAATAGGCTAGGTGTATAGGAAATATAAGATAGTAGTTAACAACGTAATAATAACTGGTGGAGTGGTTGCCTAATAGATTAACTCTAATTGTATTCTAAGAATTACTATAAGGAAGGAACTATCTAGGTAGGGACTAAGGGTCCTTAAATACATAACCGTACTCCTAGGAAAGTTATTACTCTATCTACTCTATCTGCTCTATTTACTTTGTAATAGATCTTATAGATTATATAGATTATATAGATCACATTATATAACTTTGCTTACTATTCCTCGTTACATGGTTCTACGGGTTCTATCCTGGACCGTGCTTGTATTAACTAACTAGCTTCTTCCAACTCTTCTCCAAGTAGTCGTAACATTGTACTTAAAGCGTCCGTAACACCAATAACTAAATAAGTTATATTAAGTAGTAAGCCTATAGCTATTAGTTTAGACTCTAGTAGCTAATAGGACTAGGTCCTTAAGGCCTTCTATAGTCGCCTAAATAAGCTACTCGCCCTTATTAACCGGGCTAAGCGCTATTATATTACTAGTAAGGATATAGCTAACTTTAATACTTACGTTATTACTGCCTATAAGTCCTTTATAAAGGATATTAAGGCTTTATTACGCACTAGCGTAAAATATAGTCTTCGCTAGCGCCTAAAGGGCGAAGATTTCCCCCTACTTTAAGTGTAGGAGTTATAAGCTATTTGTTAAACCCTTAAAGGAATCCTTAATATAATGCGCGCTTTAGTATATATTATAGCGTAGGTATTTCGCCGGCGTAGTATATGCTAATAGTACTTATAGGCTAATATACCTCCTATTATAAGGGATAAGAAGGAGGGTAAGGGTAAGAAAGATAAGGAGGAAGGAGAAAAGGATATAGGGGGAAAGGAGAAGGAGGAAGAGGAAGGAGAGGAGAAGAGGGAGGAGAGGAGAAGAGGGAGGAGTTAGTAGAGCTATAGATTATCTATATTTCTATTAGCGGACTACTATTACTCCACTATTATTCCGTCGTCGCTCTACTAGTAGGGTATAATCCTAATTATAATTTAGTTATTCCAGTTTTCCTACTTACTTTTTTTTATTTACCCTTTAAGGTAAAGTAACTATTATACATCTTTTTTACGTCCTTATTAATATCCTCTACTAAAACCTATTAGTTATACTTTTCTAGCTAGCCGTTTTACTTAACTAGGCACTATAGGGTCTAGTTATATCCCTTCTTTCTATATATTTCTTCTAACTTATACTAGTCCTTTTAGTCCTTTTAATTATCTAGCTTAATAGGTCCTAGTAGAGAGTCTCTTATAGTGCCCTTATATGGTTTTTTATTATTATTATTTTTTAAGTCCGTTATATTATACTACGTATAATACTATACATGCAGCCTCTAGGCTATAGCGCTATAGCTCTATATATATACATCCTTTTTAGGCAGCTTAATATATACTAGTAACTATATCCTAGTAGTTTATAGTTCCTTAATAAAAAATACTAGGTTACTAATAACTATTAGGTAATAAGAAAACAATAAAAGAGATTATAAGAAGTAAGAAATGCTAACACCTATCCCTGTCCTTTTATAAATTATTTCTATCCTTTTGCTTACTATTATCTGTCTACTAAAAGCCTAGTAGGAGTTACCTCCTTCTAGAAATCCTACTACTATTAGCCACTTTCTAGTAGCTATCTCTGTCCTATTTAGGAATAGAAAAAGAGCTACGCTTCCTTTCTTTATATAAAATAACTTCTTTAAAGAGAGAGAAGATCCTAGTTACCTTTATATTTTCTTTCCCTCTTCTTTATATAGGCTGTAGTCTAGTAGTAGGTACTTAGGGATTTATATAGCAGTACATTCCCTAAAGTATGTAACTTCTTTATCCTTCCCTATTGTTCTAGAAAAGGATTTAAAGTAGCCCTTTTCTAGCTTTAGCTAGAAGAAAGCTAATTATCGCTTTTTAGGATATTTATCCTTAGGTGCTTTAAAAGAAAAGGAATAGCTTCCTTTACAGATCCTAGTATAGTGTTTTCCTTTATTCTTATTCTGTTGACAAACCGTTTTTTTACTATTCTAGTATCTTTTCTCTTACTACTCTCCCTATATAGGATAAGGAAGTATAAAAAGACTTTATTTTTCTTCTAAAGAGGCCTTTTTTAGCTAGTTTATCTGCTATTTCGTTTCTATAGATTCCTAAGTAGCTAGGAACCCAATAGAAGTTAATAGAGATACCCTTACTAGCTAAATAGGAACAGCTTTGCGTAATTTTAAAGACTAGTTCTTGCCCTTCTATAAGAGAATTTAGTTATAATCTTTTAATAGCTACTTAGCTATCTATAAAAATATAAACCTTTTTCTCTTTTAATCTTTGTTGCTTTAGGTGTTCTAGTGCCCTATATACTATATAAAGCTCTACGTTTATAATTTCCATATAGGGTCCTAGGTTCTAATTTATTGCATATTTAATCCTATTTCTCTTTTCTATTTTATATATAGCTGCCGCACTTAATTTGCTATCCTTAGAGTATCTATATTGTATATATCTACTAGCCTTAGATATTCTTGTATAGCTTTTTCCTTACTACCTTTTAAGATAGAAAAGAATGCAGAAATAGGAGAAGACCACAGTTTTTACCAATCTAAAGAGATTTTCTTTATTTTCCAATTTTGAAATAGCTGTTAAACTCTAGAAGTTAGAGATAGCAGCTATGTTTTTAGCTGTAAGAGATGCTTTATAGTAGAGTTTCTAGGACTAGAATTAGAGCTTAAGCTAGCTGCTAGTTCGTCCCTATCTTTGTTAATCTCTTCTATATAGACCTTCTTAATTACATGGTTTTCTTTAAATTTTAGGATCCTTAGTGCGTAGCTATTGTAAAGCCTTTTAAATATAATTCTAGGAGGAGGAATAGAGGCTTTGATCTCTATAGCCTGGCTAGGAGATCCTCTAAACGCTCCTAATACTAGTAGGTAGTCTCTAGATTTGCTTTTCCACTAATATTATATTCTATAATCTGCTATAGTAGTAATATAAGCTATATAGAGCTGCCGTAAGGCTTATAGAGATAGATCTCTTTATATATTACCTAGTCTTCTAATTAAATAAAAGGCTTCTTTTGCCTTAGAGATTCTTATTTCTATATATTATTTAAAAGTAAGCTTAAAGTCTAGAAATACCCCTAGCTACCTAACTAGGGGTTTAGGGGATATTTCTACATCTTCTAACTTTAGTCCTTCTTTATAGTAGAGCGTTTACTATAGAAGTGTATAAGCTCTGTTTTGCTAATATTAAAGCTAATAGCTACTTCCTTAGCTCTAGAAATTAGCTCTAGCGCTATTCCCTTTAGCTTTTTGCTATTAGATTTAGCTAAATTTAAAGTAACCGTAATTATAAAATTGTCTATATAGCTAAGTGAATAGGCTCCTTCTATCTCTAGCCTATAGATATTACATATATATAGTAGAAATAAAAGAGGGGATATAGGCGAGCCCTGCGGTATCCCTGTTTCTATTTCTACTTTTCCTTATATTTACCTATTAATAGAGAGCTATAGCTTTCTATTGCTGACGAAGGTAGCTACCTATTATATAAACGCTATAGGTAGTCCTAGTTCCTTATAGATCGATTAAAGTTAGTTTATAAAAATATGGTTAAAGGCCCTTTTTATATCTAGAAATAATATAGGAGCTATTCTTCGTCTAGCTTTTTTCCTATTGTTTTTTAATTAGATATTATTTAGGAGTAAGAAAACTACGTTAATTGCAGACCGCTATTTTCTTCCTTCTATTTATAACTCTTAAAGTAAGCTAGTAGTACTAGCTAGATACCCTAATCTAGTAGTAAAGGTCTTTTTTAGAGTTTTTCCTAGGCAGTTTAATAAGGAGATGATTCTATATAACTTTAGTAAAGAATAGTCTTCCTTATTTGCTTTAGGGAAAATAACTCCTTAAGCTTCTCTCTAGACTTTTAGTTGATAGCCTAGGATAAATAGTATCCTATAGATTCTATATAGAAGATTTTTTATAATAGGGTAAGCTTTTTATAAGATTGCGAAGGATAGCTTATCTAGCTTTAGGGCTTTTTTATTAGAGCTAGAGAAGATTGCTTATTTAACTTCTATTTTCTCTAGTTCTGGCTATTTCTATTTACCATCTATAGTATAGTCCTTCTACTCTATAGGGCTAGTAGAAGGGGGTTTAGGGAATAGAGTAGTTATAAAAGCTTTATACTAATTTTTAAAGCATTCTACTAATTTAGTAGTCCCATCCTTATTATAATGTAGACTAGGGATTATTTGCAATGTTTTCTCCTTTATATATTTTAGGGTAGTAAAGACCTCTTTTCCTTATGCTTTTTCTAAGAAACCATTCCAGTAGCTGGTTTTAGCTTCTTTATAGGCTTCTAGTCTAGAGCTTCTAATAGGTTATTCTTCTTAAAGTCTCTCTAGTTTTGCTATTTTTTTCCTCTTCTATAGAAGCTCTTTATTCCACTATACTTTAGAGAATTTATAGGTTCTAGATTTAGGAATAGCTTTCTTAGCTACTAGCTTTACACAAGTAGTAAGATCTACTAGTATACTTAAGCTCCTATCCTTATTTTTATGCGATTCCTCTAAAGAAGCTAGGGGGCCTTTTTCTCCTATTTCTATATAGGGGTTTTCTCCTAATAGTTCTTCTAGTGCTAGAACTTTTACTTCTAGTTCTAGTTTTTGAACTAGCTTTACTAATAAAGTAGAAAACAGTTCCTAATTTACCTTTTTTATATAGAAAGATGTTTCTTAAAGGGGGTTTAGGTATCTTTACGTCTCTCTAGTAAATAGGGAGAAGGCTATAGTTTTGTAGTTTAATTCTGTTTCTTCTATTATACTCTAATTATTCTAGGTATTTTCTTAAAAGTTTCCTAAGTAAAAGGATAGGTCTATAATAGACTTTTCCCTTATATTAGATCTATAAAAGGTCCCTTCTTATTTATCTAAATTTAGTAGTTAGTAATTGTATTTGTCTAACCAATCTACTAGTTCTCCGGCTTCCCTACTTAGATTCCTAGCTAGTGTGTTCCACCTTATATAGTATAGGTTATAGTCTTCTATTAGTATAAAGGGGAGGCCTAGTTCTCGTTCTAGAATGGCCCTAAAGATAGTAGACGTACTATTTCTTTAAGTTCTAGAGTTCTTGTCTAGCTGTCTCTTATTATAGATATTAAATAGTAAAAATCTTTTAAATTGGCCATAGATTTCTAATGCTATAATATCTATATCTTTATAAATATTCTCCCTATTTCTATATTATAGAAGGCTAGAACTAATCTTTCTTATATAGATAGCTACTCTAGGGCGAATAGCTAAATTGTTAAGGAGGATAGGGTTAAATGCAGGGTGCGGAATAGAGAAGTTGTGACGATCACCCACCGAGCCAAACGAACGCAACTGGCTAAAAAGGTACAGTGTCGAACCGAATGGTTTGATGGCTCGGTAACTAATATATATACGTTCCCTGTCGATACCTAACAGAAGTAGGATTCTTTTTGTCTATCTTTCTAGGTACTAGGATAATATCCGTTTTTCTTCTAAATCCTATCTTTTTCCTACATTATGTTATATAAAGGAGATTTCTCCTTTAGCTTTAAAAGCTAGGGAGATTTCTTTTTCTTTCTATATATTACCTTCTAAGCTTATTCTTATTAATATACTAGCTTAGCTACTTTAAGAGACCTACAGTCTTTACTATTAGCAAAGTGTTTTTCTTTATAGTTAATGCAAAGAGGGGTAGTATGCTTGTAAGGTTTTCTTATTATATTACAACTTAAACAGGAGTGGTCTTTAGATAGATATACTGCTGCATAAAATTAATAGACTCTTATAGAGCATCTATCTCCTATATAGCTAAATTTTTGGCAGCTTATACACTATATAGTAGGAGAGACTTCTAGGTATTTAACTACCTTAGTAGCTACCCCTATAATTAGGATTTCCTTCTGTTTAAGAATTTCCTATCTTTTCTCCTTATTTTCTATAGCAAAAGCTATAGAGCTAAATCTGGTTTATGGATTATGTCTCTTCTTACTAGATAAAATCTATTTAAGTAGTCCCTATATCCTAATAGGATTAAAGGTCTCTATTTTTTTTCCTTTAGAAGTTTAGAACCTCTAAATCCTAGAAAAGGGGTAATAGAGATACTATAGGTTACTCCCTAAACCTAGAGCTCTAGTTTTTATTCTCTTTTAAAAGAGAAGCAGCTGGACTAGATTTCCTTATATTTAACTAGAAAGTCTATATTGTATTCTTCTATAGTTATAAGGAAAATATTCTGCTTTTCTCTAGTTCTAGCTATTGAAGCTATAACTAGCTTCTTTATTTATATCTTAGATGTAAATAGTTTATTAACTTTGTTTTATATAGAGAAGATATCTAGAGGCTGGTCCTTTTAGCCTTTATCTATAACTAGGTTTAGTCTCCTTTCTTATAGCTGCTTTTTTTTCCTTGTAGAAGTAGGGCTTGTAGAACTCGTAGTTTTTATTTTTTTTATTTTTTTTATATCCATTGTATTGTACTACGTACAATACTGCGCATGCAGCCTCTGGGCTATGGCGCTATAGTTCTATATACATAAATCCTTTCTAGGCAGCTTAATATATACTAGTAGCTATATCCTAGTAGTTTATAAACCTTTAGACTAGAGGTTTACCGCTCCCTAGTAAAATACTAGGTTACGACAACTATTAGGTAGTATTAAAACAGTAGAAAAACGGTAAAAGAAACGGTAAACGAATCCTAACGCTAGAACTCGTAGTGCTACTAGCTACCTTACTAGTAGGGGGAAATAAAGAGGTAGGAGGTAGAGAAGAAGAAGTAGACAAAGAAGAAGAAGAAAAAAAGGAAAATAATAAAGACGGAGGAGTAAAAGTAGAAGAAGAGAGGCCCTTCTTTAGCTTTTCTATATAGGTTTTAGGGGCTACCTCCTTACGGAGGGCTCTTACTTCTTCTACTAGTCCTTTTAGGATATCTATCTCCTACTTTTCTTTTTCTTTTTCTTTTTCTTTTTCTCTTTCTTTTTCTTTTTCTTTTATAAAAGGATTTTCTCCTTCTATAATTCTTTGTACGTCGTCTCTTATTTATTTAACTTGCTCTTTATTTTCTCCTTCTAACCTTATATAGGCCTAAGTAAGGCTTTTTAGGGCTTTCTAGAGGTATTGTTTTAGAGAGAGAGGGGGGGAATATACGCTAGCTATAATAGACTTCATCTTTACTATATCTCTTTTTGGGTTTTAGCTCTCTTTTTTGGAAGACAATAGGGAGTAGTTTTTTCTTCTTCTATTCTTTTTATACGAGCTAGAAACGGTTTATCTACTTCCTTTCCTATTTCTATATTTCTCCTAAATAGGCATAGGGAAGACGGAAGAGAAAAAGAAGTAGATAAGAGTTTATCATCGCTTGTCTCTATAGGAGGCTTTATTTTAGGCTTAGTAGCCTTTACCTTTACTATTGTCTTATAGCTTATAGCTTATAGGGGGGGTTCCTAGTTTTTTCAGTAGATAATAACCTCCTTAGGTCTCTTATCTCCTAGCATAGAGGTAAAAAACTAGGTAAAAAGCCTTCCTAGATTTTACTATCTATCTATATCCTTTTTCCTTATTAACTCTACTAAAGAGTTTCTGGGGAAATGAGACTAAAAGGTAGTAGAAAAACTAAGTAAAAAGACTATAATAATTATTTTCTTCTTTATTAGAAGTAGAAAAAACTATTTAAAAAAAGGACTTATTAGGCTTTTACTAGCAGAAAAGCCTGGGAAGGCAATCCTTTTCTTACTAAAGAAAATCTAACTAAAGGAGATATAGAAAAGTACCTACACCCCCTATTTTATTAGGCTTTTGCTTTATAGAAGAAAAACCTAGAAAAAGTCTATTTTTTTAGTTTTAGTATTTCTATCCCTGTCTTGCCAATTTTCGCTTATAAGCTAGGACCACCCTTAACAGAATTTTATGTTGGGTAAAGGGAGTAAAAAAGGTAAATTAATCCACCTATAGCTTGCTAGGCAGTAGGAATTCGGTCTTAAAAGTTGGAAAGTCGATTATTTTTGATAGAAAGATGGGTATGCGTAAGTTTTAGAGTACGGCGCTACCTTTTAGTAAAGTTATATATGCGGTAAAAGGTATCCCTTATATGGTTTATATAGCTTTAGTAAGCTAATATAAATACTAGGTGGATATAGTAAGATATAGGTAGATATAGCCGGTATACTTATTTTCTAACTAGTTCGGCTATATTAAAAGGTCTAATAAAGCGTGCTATAAGCTTCTTACTTAGCCTTTTTAATTTAAGGTTTTTAGTTAATAGTAGAACTAGATCCCCTACGTTGTATACTTATAGTTAGTAATAATGATTATAGTATTTTACTAGCGCTTCGCGTTTAAGGGATTTTTTTTTAATTCTCTCTAAGTCGGCTAAAATAGAACTACTATTATCCGCCTTAACCTTATATTCTAAATATAGATAAAACCTATAGTAGGTATAGAACGGGCTTATACCTATTATACTATATTTAGTATTATTATAGGCGAATTCGGCTAGTAATAAAAGGCCTACTTAATTACTTTACTTTTTATTATATAATATATAGAGGTAATACTCTAGGGTTTAATTCTAGCGCTCTATTTATCTGTCTATCTATAGGTAAAAGGCCATACTTAGCCTATGTTTTATCTTTATAGCAAAATATAGCTCCGACTAAAACTTGCTAGTAAAAATACTACTATAATTAAATATAATCCCTTAGGGGTTTTAAAACGGCATACTACTTTATTAAGGAAGAGATATACGGGTTTAGTTATAGTAATAGTTTTTACTATAAGTAGATATAAGGCTATCTTAGTATAGCGGTCAACTATTACATATATTGCATTATATGCTTTATCGCCTTATTTACTAGGCAGTAGGCCTATAATAAAGTCCATTATAATATCCTACTACGGCTAGTCTAGGTAAGGTAGTGCTTAGGGCTTATTATAAGGGCGATATTAAGGCGTATATATACATTAGTATATATTATAGGTAGAGATATAGTTTATAATATCCATATTTATACTAGGCCAGTAGTACTTATATAAAAGTAAATCTAGAGCCTTTTCCTTACTAAAGTAGCTAGCTAGGGCATTATTGTAGTAGATCTATAGGAGTTCTATATAAACTACTAGGTCTAGGGGTATATATAACCTCCTATAGTAATAAAGTAGTATAGCAGAATTAAACTATTACATTAGCTTTAAGCGGGCGCGTTAATAGTATCTCGCCGTATTTAAGCTATTACTGCGCTTTTATAGTATAAAGTTATCTTTAGTCTAAAGTCCTTTAATAAGCTTAATAACTATTTCCGTACTAGACTTATAAACACTCTCTTAAGTACTTACTTCTTTAACTTAGGTCCTTATTATATACTGCTTAATAGCATATATATAGGTTGCCTAGTTAAACCGTAATACCATATTACCTAAGCGTACCACCGCTAGGTCACTAACTTATAGCTATAAAAATAATACTTTTATAAAAGGCTCGCTTTCTTATATACCTAATAAAACTTTATCTTAAGTTAGTGGCCCTATATTCCTAAAGTCCTTTAGAGTAA
Organism: Cenococcum geophilum 1.58; assembly: GCF_001692895.1. NCBI lineage: Eukaryota > Fungi > Ascomycota > Dothideomycetes > Gloniales > Gloniaceae > Cenococcum > Cenococcum geophilum. The sequence goes on from NW_027137605.1 coordinate 692,175, forward strand.
TAGTAGTATAGTATCTTCTTTTAGCGGACCCCTTATGCTTAAGGGTTGCCTTAATAGCGTATCTACGGGGTTTATTTTTTCCACCCCATACTTAATTATAAAGTTATAGGTAGCTAATACTATAGCCTATTTAGCTTGCCGTTTATTAAGGGCTTTTACTTTTATAAAACCCTTTAGATTATTATAATCTATAAGTACTTCTAGGCGGCTTAATAGCCCCTTAATATAGTGTCTCTAATACTTAAAAGCCTCTATAATAGCTAGCAGCTCTTAATTTTAGGTTTTATAATTATGCTCTATTAGTAAAAGCTTCCTAGACTAAAGGGTTATTAGATACTAAAGGTTATCTTTAAATAGCTATAATATAATTACTACTAGGCCTTATATTAAGGCATTAGTCTTTAACTAGGTTAGTAAGCTAAGTATATAATATTATAAAAGCAGCGCTATTATAAAGGCGTTATAGAGCTAGTATATTACCTACTCCGCCTTATCTAGCTAACTAAAGGGCTTAGCTTTATAGCTGTTTTTTACTCCCTTAAGAAGATTAGCAATAGGCTTTATAATAGTAGAGTACTTATAAATAAACCAGTAATAGAAGTTAGTAAAACCTAAAAAAACCTAAACATCTCTATAGGATTAAGGGCTCTTTTACTTAGTAATAGCTTCTACCTAGCTAGAATTCATTACTACGCCTTTAGGGCTAATAATATATCCTAGGAACTTAACCTCCTATACGCTAAACCTATACTTCTTAAGGTTTATATATAGTTAGTATTATTATAACCTATATAGTACTTCTACTATATAGCGCTAATATTCCTTTAAATTTTCTAAGAAAATTATAATATCATTAAGGTAGACTATATAAAAAATATTTACTAGTTCTAATAATTATTATTATTTATTACTTAACGTCCGATTTGGATCCCTATTAGGCCTACGCGGACTACTCCTTATATACATATAGGGAGAAAACTCTATTTAAGAAAACCCCGTAATCTATCTCCCCGCCTTTTAGGACTTGCCTATAAGACGCCTACAAGGCGCCTATAAGTTACCTATAGTGCTCTACTACCTTACTTTTTAACCTCTTTAGGAACTACTACTGCCGCAATAAGCCTACGGACGCGCTAGTATTGTAAACTTTACTCTACCACTATAGAGTTATTAGGGGGCGTCCGTTACTCGCCCCCCCACCTATTATTACTATTTCCTTTACAACCTAGAACTGGTTTAGTATATTTTAGCTAATAAGCTACTAGGTAACTGCCTTAAGGCCTTTTTATGTTAAGAGTAGTGTATTATAGTTCTTTATGCTAGCTACTAAGAGCATTGCCTCTTAGTTAGTGCGTAAGGAGCATAATAGTATTATATATTTTAGTATCTATCTTAGCCAGCTATATTTATATCTTAGGCTACCTACTAGAACACCTACCCAGTAGAGCTAGTCTTTTAGTCCTATTAGTCCTATTCTTAAGAGTATTGCTATTATATTTTCTACCTTTATTAAGCCTTTTTAAAGCCCTAAAGTATTTACCCCCTATAGCGTTAACTATGCTACGGCTTAGGTTTCTCTTGCCTTAGTTAGCCTCTATACCTTTAACTCCTATACACCTCTCTAGTGTTGGTTTAGCTAGTATTATATTACGGTAAATAGTTTCCCGGCGTTCTTTTATGCTCTACTTTAGCTTCTTTTTCTCTCTTACTATTATCTTTACTGGCCTCTTACGCGTCTCCCTTCCTCCTCTATATAGGCCTAGGCCCTAAAGCAGTACTATTCTTCTTTTGCTTTCTTTACCTGTTTCTCTAATATATCTTTTTTACTTTAGGGTTATTAGTTTGTTCTTTTATAGGGCGCCCTAAGGTCCCTCTATAGTTTATTTAGGCGTGTCTTAATATACTTTATAATATTAGAGTTACGTTTATTTTGAGCCCTTTATATTATAGTGGCTTTAATATATAGTTATAGGGGGGGAATATTGGCTTCCTTTTTAAGTAGTGCTATAGCCGTTCGCTTATATCCACCTGTTATACTTTAAAGGCAGGCTATTTGGACCTTTTAGAGTAGTTTAAGGAGCACTTTAGGGGGGCCTTTCTTAGATTCTCTAATGGCCCAAATACTGGACCTATACGTTATAGTTAGCCAGATAACTGCTATATATAGTAGGCGTAACCTCTAAAAGCATAAACCCTATATAGAATTAACGATCCTAGATAATATAATATACTATACTTGGCCCTTATAGGCCGCTTATGCCGTATATGCGCTCTACTAGAGCTTGCTATCTACCTATACTTCCAATACCCTTAGGCCCTAAACTGGTTAACCCCTAAAGCCTTAGATGTAAATTATATGCTAGAGATCTGTAGATTAGTTATATTTTCTTATAAAGTGAATTAGCTGGTATTTCTCTGGTAAGAATTAGACTCTATGTTATTTTACCTATTCTATATAGGTGTTATAAGCTTTCTCTAGTATTCTGTAATTCTTTGCGGCTATTAGCCCGTATATAATTAGGTTTATATTATTAATAAAACCTATCCCCTAAGTCGCCCCTTCTTTAAAGGAGTTAAGTAGGTTGCTTATAAAGAAAAGGAAGAGTATAGGCAAGAGGGGTAATTCTTATAGTATTTCTGTTGTAACTGTAATAGGGGGGCTCTGATATCTGCTAAAGACTAATAATATTTCTTTTTAACTTATAAACCCTTAAATAAATTATATAATCCATTTTAGGAAGCCTTTTACCCTAAGGATATATAGGAGACGCTTATAGGGTACGTTATTATAGGCGCCGCTAATATCTAGGCTAAGCATTAATACTATAAAGTCACTTTGCATCGCCTATGCGGATTTAATAGTAGTAGTAAGTAGCGTAAGTGCTAATAGTGTTAAGCGGTTCTTTCTTGCCCCTATTTAGCTTTATGGTAGTAGGTTGTGTTCCTTAGCCGTATCTGCTATATAGTCCGCTATTACCTTTTCTAAGATTTTGCTGAGGGTGTTTTTTAAGGCAATAGGGCGGTAGCTTCCTGGGATTAAGTAATCTACTTTACCTTCTTTCCGTAGAATAACCGTTATTATAGATCTTCCGAGTCGCGGGTAGTAGCCTATAGTAAAGTATACCCTAGCTATATCTACAAGCTAGGGTGCTATAAGTAGTCTATAGGTTTTTAAGGCCTTATTTAGAATCCCATCTAGTCCTAGTACTATATTATTTAAAAGGCGGCTAATGGTTCTGGCCATTTCCTCTGTTGTTATATCGCCGTTGACCCTTAGGCGAGTCACCAGTGTTTTACCCGTAATGTCGCTGAGGTCTACTGGAGCCGGTTGGGGGAAGAACCTTTCTATAAGGATCTTTGCCTTCTTATCGTTGTTATTAGTAGTCTATTATTCCCCTGCTACTAGTTCTAATAAGGCTTAATTAATATAGCCCTAAAAGGTCACTAGTTTATTAATTAGCCTAAAAGGTAAAACTAAATACTTAAAGTGGCTATAACGCGTACGGAACGCCGTCTTTTACTTATCGCCTTAATAGATATAAAGGCGGTAATATCCATTTATTAGGTCTAACTTAGTAAAGATTTTAGAACCTACTAAGCGGTCTAAGGTTTTACTAATTAATAGTAGTATAAAATAATTTTTAATTATTACTTTATTAAGGCCTCTATAGTCTATATAAAGATATAGTTTTTTTTGCGTATAAATAGAATAGGTACCCCTATGGGACTAATACTTAGTTAGATTTAGCCTTTAGCTAAGGCATTATTTAAGTACTCCCTTAGCACCTTTAGCTCCTTAACTAAGAGGTTATAAAGCGGTCTATATAGAACTTTCTATTCCTCTTTTAGGTCAATAATATAGTCGCCCTAGTAGTATTAGGGTAGCTTTCCTATTTCCTTATATAAGAAGATATTGCTAACTTTCTTTAACTATAGGGGAAGGACTAATAAGCTGCTGTTATCTTACTTACTAGGTATTAATCCAGCAATTACTAGGGTGAAAACCCTAGATTTTATCTAGAGAGACTCTATAAAACCTTTAGGGGTTTATAGTAATAGAAATAAGCCGTCTAGCTTCTATTACTACCCCTTTACCTTATAGTTAATAAGAAGTCGGACCTTTTTTAATACTAGTATACCTAGGGTAATAGTAGGGGATGCGTTAGCCATTCTATAGTAAATAAGGGCTACCTCCCTAATTCTACCCTAGCTATTTTTATTCTTAGTAGTACTTTATAGGCTTTATAGTAATATATCTAAGTTTTATTTAACTAGGAGTAGGTAGGTAATTTTATATCTAGTGTTTTAAAGTTATACTCTATAGCGAATTGCTAGTTAATTATATTTACTTTAGTACTAAGATTAAGTATTACTAAGGCCTCCTTCTAGGTCTGCTTAGATAGGACTTTACTTAAAATAGTAATAGCTTCCTTATAATCTAGTAATAGCTTTTACCCTACGGGTATAAGGGACTTTAAGGGCGCTTACCTTTTTCTAGCACAGAGATAGCGTTTACGCTATTAGGCAGCAGCTATTACTATTACTGCTCTAAATACTATTACTACTAATATCCTAGTTTGCTACAATTTTATAGTTCTTATTTAACGGGGTTAAACCCCTAGCAGTATTTTTTCGCCCCGCTATTAAGTCGCTAGTAGTAGTTTTAGAGTCCGCTTTCCCTAAGTTACCTAATAGGGTAGTCTTTATATTTAAGGTCGCGGCGCACCTATTACTTCTAGCCTATAGGGCGCTTGCGCTCTTTTAGTTTTCTTTAATAAGGCGGCTAGGGAAACTGGCTAGTTTTAAGTTTATAGGAATTCCTAATAGTTAGTAATAATAAGCCGTAGCTTTAGCCGCAGCTTTGCGAATAAGTATATTATTAGATACTTTATATTATAAGGAGGGTTAATTTACGCTTTTAAGGAGGTTAAGTAAGCAGCAAACTTATTTATAGATTAATTAGTTCGCTATATTGCCCTTATATAGGTTGGGGCTATATAAAGTTCTTAATTAATAGGACTCTTAATCTAATTAAGTAGGCATTCTATAAGATCCTTTTAGGTAAACTATATATCTAAATAGTTATCTTTATATTATAGCTAAAGGGTTCTATTAGTCCCCTTTATATATTACATAGTAAACGTAACTTTAGTATTCTTATTTGCGAAGGCGTTAGGTTCTAGATAGGATATTAGCTTTAAGCTATTGCGGAAGTCTTAGTACTTTTAAATAGTCTTACCGTTATATAGAGAAATCTTCTTTATTTTAACAGCCCATTTTAATAAAGCGCCTATTATATTAGTGGCCTTCCACTTAAAGTTTAGATATATTAAACTACTATCCAAGTACTCTAATAGGATACCCTAAGGTGGCTAATCTGGGTTAAGAGTAGGAGTTAATATTATCTTACAGCGTTAACGTCGGCTTAGCATTTTTACCTCTTCCCTAAGTAACTATAGCTTTCCTTGCTCTAGGAGTTATAGCTTCTTATTCTCTAGCCATCGTATTTCTTCCTATATAGTATCCTTACTTATAGCTTTTAGTTCTATCTAGAATATAGGCCCGCCTGCATTATCCTAAGGCTAATCCCTAGACTTAGTACTACGCACTACGCTAGTATTACGCCAGGCGCAGTCCGGACGCGCTGGCACATGCTGCGTGGGAATGACCCCCGCACGCCGAAAGACGATACGAGCACGGAGATGGATGAGGACTTAGGTACGTCCCCGGAGTGGCCAGAGTTAAACTCTATCAGCAGCCGCGATCTCCTGAAAACTACCCTGTTAAGCGTGAGAGACGGCGATGACGACGACAGCACACTAAAGGACAAGTGGAAATGCTTTCTGGCCAATACTGATAGCCACAAGTGTCACAAGCGGGGCAAGAAACAAAAGCGGCCTCCAGAAGAGGAAGTCCCATCCTCCTGCGCTTCGCCTAAGCCGTCCTCCAAACGAATACGAACATCTGCAAGCCAGTCTAGAAGACGATCAGCAAGGCTCAGACTGAGGTCCAGAGGCTGTGGAAAGAAGTGAGGGCGAACTCTTGTGTTGTTTGGGAACAAGTTGGTCCCTATGAGTAGCTAGATGTTCTAGTTGTAGATCTGGGACCTAAGCTAGCCGCGGCCGTCATCTGAAATATCTTCATAAATTCTACAGCGTTGCCTACGAGCGCGAGCCGACCGTCGCTGGACGTGAATTGTTCATTAGTGGGATCGGGGGGCGTACACCATAGGAGCCTAGATACACTTTTCTCTCTCCAAGCAACTAGCGAAAGATATTTATCCCGGCATAACTCAGTAACTGCCTATATGATAATCACTTTTCCCAGTGTCAAGGGATCTCCCGCTGGCCCGGCGTTTATCATGAAGACGATGTTCAATTCATTCTCACGACATCGAGGTGTCGCGAGGATTATCATACTTCGGTGGCACTGAACCCATCTAATCCTCAAAATACGGTGGCTTTCCGTCCTAGCCGTTATAGTTGTGTTGGTTCGCGACATGGATATTGATGCGCTCTCGGAGTTCGGGGCTCGCAACTCTGACGTAGGAGAGCCTTTTTCCGTAGTCGACAAGGACAGGAAGGTTCGCCTTGTGGTGGGCAGTGGACACGTCGTAATCGTTATTGAAAATATCGAAAACCAAGATTGTCAGCTGTTGCCACTTTTGGATCGCAAGGAGCTTGTAGCAGCTTTCGTTATAAGAGACATCGAGAGTAGAGCATGTCTTCTGCACGACCTCATCGTATGCGTTGGGATACAAGGGCGATTATCTTCTAAGAAATACAGCAACCCTCGTAGGTTTCTGGGCCTGGACAATATCGACAACAGGCTGAGTCTTTGTCAGAATATCACGGGAAGTAATCTTTGGCTGTATACCTTTGAGAGAGGTGTTGCTTACATGGAGTCGAAAGGCGAACAGTGTGCGCAGTGTGGCGAACATCTGGAAAAGAGGGGCCTAATAATTCAAATGCAAAGGAGCTCTAAATCGCGATTTGATTGGCTAACATACTGTGGCTCATGCGGCACAAATCAGGCATTTTACCACGGAACCAGTATTATGATTGCACAGTTGCGACCATCATAAACGCGTGCAAGGCGCGTGAGTTGTATTTTGACTAGGATCTTTAAGGGCTGGACATGCGGTAATTACCGTCACTGTCAGGCACAGGCTTGACACAAGCCTTCACGTTCCAACCTGAAGCCGAGGTGTCCTCCACAATCTTGGTGTCGAAACCTTCTAAACTCATGCTGGCAAGTTCCCCCCCTTCCCGTACAAAGAATCTTCTTCCAGATGCACATCTGCAAACATCAGTCAATGGTTCCCTGTCTCGCTTCCTCGCGAGGAACAGGCTTACGTGTGCAGTAAAGTGGTAGGCTCTTCTAATGTTTCAGGATCGGAGGGCGGTCTCTTGTGGTTGCCCTGTTGTGACGAATATCTCTCTCCTATGACACCGCCGCAGTCTTTATGGTACTGGTTGCCGGGTTGACACGTTACCTCATTGTGGATAATGCGTGCCTAGATAGTATATCTTAATCTTCTAGGAGTATCTAGACGTTCTAATTCGGATATAGTATTCTAATTGCGCGATGAATGATAAGAGACGTGAAATGTAAGAGATCTTATACAAAGCAAGGAAAGGCGCTATAGCTTAGCGTAGCGAGCAAAAAACAATGTAAAGTAAGAAAACTCCCCCTCAGGTCCTCCGGATTCCCAACCTGAATTCTACTTCCCTCTAGTGTACCACTACCACTCACAAACGACAGCCGCGCGCCGGCGCCCCTCATCTCCGCATTCATACGTTTTCTCTGGCTTCTTGCGATCCTCGTGCTCCTTACAATTGACACCCCCCCTGGTAAATCGGGACAAAACAGTCTGCCCGCGTTGGTACCATCGTTCCTATAGTAGCAACCTTTGGGAAGTACTGAAGGCTCGTCAAAGTCCTCACGGTTGATCTCTGGGTTTGAGGGCTAGTCGGGCATATCTTGCTTCTCCGATATAGACTCTTCAAATTGTCACGCACCCCCCCTATCGAAGCATCCCACAGGGTCTCCAATGTTGTGCTCATAGAAAAGCCATGGCCTTGGTCGGTTTGGGATCTTCTGGGGGATCTTGTGGAGGTTCTTCCTCCTTTCGGTTTGCTTTGATCTTGTCCATCCAGCTGTTGGCGAAGAACTGGTAGCCAGATTTCTTCGGATGGAACATACGGTATGTCCAGTCGTCAATCCACTTCACCTTGGTCGGGTCATCATGGAGTTTCAGCCGGTCCTTCATCATCGCAAACACATCATCATATTGGTCCCAGTTGCCCTCGCTGACATTCCATGGAGCTAGATCCTTGTTGTCTCTCATTTTTTGGCGTTCGTCTGGGTTGGGGACTAGAAGGTCTGCAATTTTCTCGAATATGTCGGTGTCATCTTTGGCATCGTCCTGAGCCTGCTCGTTTTCCGCATCTTTAGTGCATATATCGGGTCGATTCTTACCCTCGCCGTCATTGAGGGGAGGATTATGACGACCCTCATCCCAGGGACTTTGGTACGACCATATCTTGGTGTCCACATCATTGTCTTGGTGGGCGCGTTCATGAATGCACTTCGGTTCGCGGTGTTCACAGAAGCGGTGATCGTTAAATCCATCATTGTAGCCATCGACGTAGACGACACCCCAGGGCCCAAGCTCCTCGGCTACCGATTTAATGAGTCCGTTGAGCTTGTTAACTAAATCATTAAACTGCTTCCTAAGCGAAGTAGTGATCCACTGCTTGTAAGTCCACCAGCCATGGTCGGCGTTCCAATATACGTGATCGCAATCGCCGTCGTCATGATTAAACAGTCCGATGTAGCCGCCTGAAATTAATGAATATCAGTAAGACGTCTTGAATATTTTAGAGTTACGACACTTACCCGCGTAGAGCTGGAAGCTTTCGGGTGGATCCGCACCCCCTGCTTGTCTTCCAGCGCCAATAACTTTAGCGTAAGTGAGCCGGAGCTCCTGTTTAAACTCGGGGCTCTCAAGAATCCTCTTCGAGTCCGCTAACCGCTGGTCGCAGCCCATCTTAGGCCAATACCTGAACACGCAATCATTAACGATTCCGGAAAACTTTACGTCGTTGCCGGATATCGTCATGACTGCAATCTGTGGCTTTCCAATCGGAGTATAGGGCCAATCATGGATTCCCATCTGGCTGGTATCTTTTGCATCGCCCTGCTCGAGCATGTTTTCGCGTACGTCCACCATAACGTTGCCTGAACATGGGCCGAAGGTAAGAGATGGTTTTTGACCGTCTTTCCCAAAGTCTTTCCATTCGTCCTTCTCGCTGAGCAATACAGGCCAAGCGCCCGCGTACCTAGAACAATTGGTAAATCCCCATTCATCGGGCGCGCCGTTGGCTCCAATGCCTGCCGAATACGAGTCGCCGATTGAGAGCACTTGCTCAACTTTCTGCTTTGTAGTCAGTGTACTGTTCATTACATACTATGAGGACTTTCTGCCATGGTAGCTATGATAGCTTACGGTCCCCCAAGCAAAATGCTCATCACGTCTCCTTTCTTCAATGTACATGATTGGAACGGAGGATACAACTTACATTCTTTGGTTTGGCCACTTGCTTGCTGACATCGACCCCAGCATCTTCCAAAGCCTTCTTCACCTCTGGAGAAGGGTCGTCGCGTCGTAGAATAGCAGCTCCGTCCCCTAGTGCCGCAAGAAGCAGCAGTAGAGTCGATAGACCCAGCATAGGGCAAATAGTAGGCTTCAATAGTTCAAGTATAGGTGAAATGCGTCGTCCGAGCTAAAGTCTTTGGCGTAAGATTGAAATAACAAATAATGATATGATAAATAGCTCAAGTTCACAAATATATTCGGCTCTTTATATAGCGGTCTCCGCACAGTGCACATCATGGGAATCTCTAAATGAACACAGTATCAAGTAGCAAAGTCCGTTACGCCCAATCCTTAAATCCTAATATCTGGGGCGATGCACTCAGGCGAAGCTCTCTTCCCTACTGCGCATCTACAACTACCCTCCCTAACAAAGGAATGACTTCTAGGAACACGCTCATGGCAAATGATAAAAGGAACCTCGCACCTCTTCCCTAACTCAATTGCCTAAGATATGACACTAGGGCCAGTATCTTGGGGGGTGGCTCGCTTTAAAACATTCGAAGGCCATAAGTTCTTTCCGAAGATGTGTATAACCCTTAGCAATGAAAGGAATACTTCCGTAAGAGGTCAATAGCGGTAGAACATTCATTATGACTAAGTTCAGAACCAATAGACTTCTGCAATCGGTCAACGTACTAGACGAAACCCAGTTTCGCAAGGTTCAGGATTGAGCCACGTCCGATAGTCTCTATGTGAAACAGTCAAATCAAACATTTTCGTACGATAATCTGACTCGGACAAGTGGCGTTGGCTACTTCGACGGATTTGGTCCCATCAGGATGCATTCAACGTTTACGCCCGATCCTGCAGGACGTCATTCGGAAGCCATTGCCACCTAGTAGGCTGTGCTAGTGCAACTCTGTCCACCTGGATGTCTACCTATGTTGTGTACACTGTAGCAACTAGGGCACCGTGTTTCCCTGGGTATGTTTGACTCTGAGAATGCCTTTGCGCCAAGCTTCCTATCATGCCATAAGCGCAAATTGTGCGCCCTTACGAAGTTCGAAGAGATGCACTGGCGAACAGGACGACAGAAATGGACAGGAGGAAATGGAGAGGCGGCAGAACCACACAAGACAAAATCACTTAGACGTATCGGAGCCCCACCAGGCCACAATGTTGGGCTCCCATCAATCCATCCTTACTAGACCTCGTATACCACTCTAGCCTCAAAAGCAAACAAGATTCCACCATCCGGCAGCCTAGCTACCGCTTCAATATCGAGGACCACAATCCCATGATCGGGTCCCAAATCCAGTAGATACATATCGCCAACCATCTCATTGATTCCCTGGACTAGCGGTCCGCCATAGGTATAGTCGTCTTCATTCCTTACGGTGAATGGTTTAAAATCGGAGATGTTCTTCTTGATCGTATACTCGGGCTCGTCTTCGAAATTGACTCGATTAGCCCAAAGCTCAAGCGTAGCGTCAGCCAGTCCGGGTAGATCACGGGTTCCCGTATCGCCACGGAGGTAAAAGAATATGCGGTGGTCTCTACGTTTCGTTAGCATCCGCCACGGATGGTTGCTCATCATGTCGATGTCGCGCTTACACAATCGGTGGGTTCGGAGATACGGTGAACTCGAGTATCTCGAAGAGCTGATCGGCTGCTTTTTCACGAGAGTAATATGCCGGATTGTCGCCGGGAACTCTTTCGCGTTCGGTGTGATGGTCCAGGTCGACGAGTGCTGCCTGATGAGATGCTGGGACGAAGTGAGAGCAGGACAGTGGTGCAAGAAGTAATAGAAGGTGAAACAGCTTCATTATGTTGCGAGACGATGGAGACGATGTGTAGAGAGAGGAAAGTAAATGTGACAAGGAGCCCTCGAGTGTCGCTCTCTACAATGTACTGTACACATACTGGAACCGCCGTTGACAAGTTCTGCTCTGCACACAAACAAGGGGCGAAGTTGCGGGGCTGAATGGTGTATGTATTTGCAACGTACTGTGAAATGCCAATCGCACGAGATCTAGTGGGCAGTGCGTCATCTCGCCCTACGCCCGCTAATCTGGCACCTGAGGTGGCTGTCCCTTGTTGACACCGCCCCCAATGTGAACTACGCCCCGTCTCAGAATATGCATGTTTCCTTGGCTGTCTTGTCCAAGTGCGGCGTTTGAGTTAACGTCGTCCGCGCGCATTTCAAACTGCATCTGCACACGTGTACAGCTGCCCTGAGGTCAGGGCATCCTTAATATCCTCCCTTTAGTCGCACGCTTACCGAGATGGAGAAACCCCTCGCGTACCTTAAGAAGTTGGCTGACCACCTGTTTGAGAGAGCTGGCGAGCTCTGCAAGTCGGCTGAGATATTTGGACAAGATGCTGAAGCTCCCGGCGATCGATTCAACATCCCATGCCACTCTAAAGGACATGAAGACGGGTGCAAGAAATCGAGCCAAGGTCTACGGCTGCCGCGCTCGAGAAAGATTATCCAATAGAACCGACCCAAATATCCTAGCAGAACTGCTTTCCGAAGGAGAGGACTCTTTACAGGATATCGTAGCGCAAATTCTTTGGGCTGTTGGAGCCTAGGGCGTTGGATAGGTGCGACCGTATTTAAACAATTACAAAGACTTGTTTAACAATTCTAGAAATGCCATTACATCCAAGCTGTTGATTGAAGCTAAGCAGCTTTAACAATAATACCCGCGGTTTCAAAGCCTTATAGCCCCCTAGGAATAAATTAATTTCAGCACCTCCGAACCTAGTGTACAAGGGGTGATCGATATGGTGCACGGTGTTAGCAGATTATGGCAAGCTGAACGTGATAAAGGCACGCGAGGGAAAGCAATGTCCTTTTTCCATCGTCTATGTGACGTGATCGGTTCACACTGCANCATGCTATAGGTGTTGAATTAAGGTTATGGAGCTAAAACTCTATGTATTACTTTTTTTTATATAGGTGGTTGAAGAGATTTCAAGGAACTTCGACCGCCGGTCGAATTTGTCTAATTGGTTAGATTCCTGCCAAGAGCTTTCTCCCACAAGTCTTATCACGTGATATCGTTGCGGGCTTATTTTCCAACACCCTCCCTTAAGCTTGGTTAAGACTCCATATATTAAACTAATTTACATTGCTCCTAGTGACAGAGCGGGAGCTCGATTATCTATATTATACACCCCCCCCCCTAACACGCAGTATTTAAGTTGAGAGAGGGAAGATGGAGACGACAGAGGGGGAAGGAGGCTTGTCGCGTCAATCGCGTCGGGAACGCGTCAAGACAGCCAAGGCCTTTGAACACGATAGTTACGAGAGCGATATAGAAGATACGGTTCACGTGGCAGCAGTGGCCCCTAGGGCACCACGATCAAAGCGTATAGGGAAAAAACTACGTCCTAAGGATTAGATAGGGTTAATAAGAAACCGCGCAATAGCCAAAAAGAGAGCAGAGTAATTAGTAATAATAGCTACTATAGTAAACTAAGTAATAACTAAAAAGACAAATATAATAAGCATATAGATTAAGGTGCTAACTAACCTAGTTACGTTACTATTAGGGGCAATAGAGGAATAGAAAGAGGTATAAGTAAACTAAATTAAAGCCCTTACTAAAATATTTATAGAGTAGATTAATGCGCTTAGAGTAAAGGTTATAAAAAAGATGGAGGTAATCTAGACCTAATTATCTAATATTTAAATACTACTAAGCGCAGATCCGTTATACGTGGAGGTTACCTATATACCGCTAAATAGTTAACTAAGTAACCTAACGTCCTTCCCGTTAAGGAATACTATACTATTAACTATTACTAATACGCTATACTGTATAGTTAATATATCTAGAGTTAAAGAAGAAAATAAGAATAAAGCATAACTGGGGGTAATTAGGTAAGTAATTAAAAGTAATATATATATAACGGAAGGCTATAAGAGCTAGTGCTATATAGTAGTAATTAAAGACCCTAGGAACCCTATACGTATTAGGATAACTTATAGAAATAAAGTTAAGCTCTAATATATAAAAGAAGCGGCCTAAAAAACCTTAGCATTTAGTGTTTAGGTACTACAAGACCAGCTCTACCTAGTAAAAATTAATAATGCTAACTAAATAGCAGTTTTTAACTAGGAAGAAAAAATTTAAGATAAAGCAATAGAGGTATTAGGAAAAGAGAATAATATATATATAGCCTAGATAGGATAGCTTAGTAAAAAAGATATAGAAAAGGTATATAGATTAATAGTTATATATATTACTAAAAGTAGTAAGGCAGTACGGTTGCTATAGAATTAATACTTTTATATTATAGGGGAATTAGCCTATATTAGAACCTATAAACCTAAAAGCGGTCTAACATAATGCTATTAGTATTAAACACTAGGATATAAAGCATTCGTATTTATAAGACCGTAAATATATACTAGATGCGCTTAAGAAGGATATTATTATAATAACTGCCAAGGATAAATTCTAAAGTGCATACCTTGTAGAGGACCATATAAATTATTTAGTAAAAATTATTAAGTGCTTTATCCTACCCGATATATATAAAATACTTTAGGTACTTTAACTAAATATCCAAAAGTAGAGTATAGTATAGCAGAGCCTAATAAACAATAAACAACTAAAAGACTTTGGAGTGTTAGCAATATTAGAGCTATACGTATAGAAAACGGACGATATAGTTGTAATAGTCCCTATAGGACACCTAAATTAGACTAAGGTAATACCTACGGCCTAGCGTGAAGAGAGATAGGCGGTATAGAGTATGCTATAGATTTAAAAAGACATCAAGGCTGTATAGGTGCCAGTATAATTAGTAAACCTTATTATAGCGGTGCTACGCCTTTCCGACAGATTAGTACTAGTAGTGTTAGTATACGTTAAGGGAAAGAATATAGAAGCACTATAAGATATAACTAGTAAACTACGCTAACTAATCTAAGAAATATAAAACAAGATAGGTATATAAACCAATATAATACTCACAGGAGACTTTAATCGGCACGATTAGCTATAGGGAGAAAATAATATCTTGCTAGCAAGATAGGGAGAAGCTGACCCAATTATTAATCTTATAGGAGATTACTCCCTATATAGCCTACTGCCTAAGGATATAAAAATATGGTAAAATAGTAACTGTAAGATAATAATTAACCTAATCCTAGCATTAGATAAGCTAGCATCTATAATAGTAAAGTACACTATATATAAGATAGAAAACGGATTTGATTATAGGGTAATTAAGATAATATTTAATATTACGGTCCCTAAACACGCTATAGAATAAAGAATACTTTTTAAGAACGCACTATAGAATAAAATTAGAAATAGGATTGCTACTACCCTCTATATTATTTTAGTAGGCGGTAAAGTATAATAGTAAACAGACTGGCTTATAGAGGTAGTACTAAAGGTAGTTCACGCATTAACTCTAAAAGCTAGACCGTTACTATATATAAAAAGGTAGTAGATAATAGACCTTACAAAGCTCCGCCGAGTATATACTTACTAGAGGAACTAGGTAAAGAACTAATACTAAGTAGGCTAGATAGTACTAGAACTAGAGTAATAAGTAAAGAAGGCCTTAAAGGAATACTATAATGTAATACGGAAATAGAAAAGAATATATTAGAATAACTTCCTAGCCAATAATATAAATATTTAGTAAGTAGTAAAATACCTTAACCTAAGCGGCAACTTAGCGTTTAATAAGATACCACCGTTAGTAAGGATAGATAGATCTACTATAGAAGGTAAAGATAAGTAAGTAGCGGAGCTATTAACTATATTCTTTCCCCCGCTGCTAGTAGGAATAGAGGATAAAAGTCCACGGCCTTAATAAACGCTAACACTAATGCCGCGTCTTATAATAGAAGAGGTAGAACGGAAACTGTTTATAGCAAAGCCTTAAAAAGCGCTAAGGAATAACGGCCTACTAGCGATAGTGTAGAGGCAGATATAGCCGGTAATAAAAGATAGGGTCCTGCTCCTTTTTTAGACCTTACTAGATAAGGGCAACCTTCCTAACTAATAGAGAAATGCTAAGATTATACCGCTTAAGAAGCTAAATAAAGGAGACTATATAAAGGCAAGGGTATAGAGGCCTATCTCTCTACTATCTACGTTAGGTAAGGTGCTAGAGTCTATAGTTACTAAGAGAATATTACACGCGGTAGAGACCTTTGGACTACTACCTACAAATTACTTTAGGGCGAGGAAGAAGCGCTCTACTAAATAGGCGCTGCTGCTACTATAAGAATATATCTACAACGCGTAAAGGTCTAAGAAGGTGCTTAGCCTTATTAGCTTTAATATAAAGGGTGCATATAATGGAGTATATAAAGAAAGGCTACTATAGAGGCTTATAGCAAGAGGTATACCGCTAGTGCTAGTGCGGTAGATTAATGCATTCTGCTCTAATTATATGGCGACTATCTTAGTTAACGGCTATACCTCTAACTAGTAATAGTTACTATAAGTAGGACTACCGTAAGGATTACCGCTCTCGCTAATACTATTCCTCTTTTTTAACGCCGATTTAGTCTAGTACCGGCTTAATATAAATAGAGGCTTAATGGCGTTTGTAAATAACTATAATGTATAGGTTATAGGACTATCGGTAACAGCAAACTATAAAGGTATTTAGGCTATTATTAATAGAGTAATAAACTAAGAGAAACAAAGTAGCGTAATATTTAAAGGTAAAAAGACTATGCTAGTGCACTTTATAAGAAACGCGGACCGGACTAATACTACCCCGTTTATAATTAAAGGAAAAATAGTTATACTAGGGCATATAGCTAAGATCCTAGGGGTGGTTATAGATATGGAGCTTCGGTATAAGTAATATATTACAAAAGCAGCTACTAAGGGCCTTATTATAGCTATAGCACTAAAGAGACTCCAGATGGTATCCCCTTTAACTATAAGATAACTGTTTAGGGCAACGGTAGCGCTAGTGGTAGACTACGCCTTAAATATCTAGATGTATGCCTATAGGGGTTCCGCTATAGCTATAATAAATAAGGTATAAAAAATTAGAGCGCAGGCAATTATAGAAACTTTTTATATAGTAGCTACGGTTATTAGGGAGGCCAAAGTAAGTATACGGTTAGTACGCGAGCGGCATTTAGAGAGGGCTACTAAGTTATAGGTTAACCTTAATACGCTATATAAGACGAACCCGCTCTTAAGGCTCCGTATAAAGGTACTCTAGAGGTTCACGTCCCTACTGTAGAAGATAGCCTATATATATCGATATATACTAATAGATAAAATAGAGGTTATTTAGCCCTATATGGTACTACTATAGGAGAACTAACTACCTATAAGCATTAACCTAGATAAAGATAGGGCAACTAAAGCCGCTAACTCTACTTAAGGCATATAGATCGCAACAAGCTCGTCTAGGAGGAGAGGTATAGTGGGGATAGGAGATATCGTCTACGACACCCTTAGCAATACGCTAAATAGGGAAGCTGTTATATACTTAATTATACTAGGACCAAGAGCAGAATAAAACCTATATATAGCTAAACTAGTAATAATATTAATAGTAATAAGGTGCTTACTGCTAGATCTATAGGGGAGATAGATTACTATATTTACTAGTAATTAGGCAGCACTACTAGCGATTAGCTAACTTAAGTAATAATTTGGCTAAATAAGTATTATATAGATCTATAACATAGCCTACATATTAAGGTAAAGAAGTAACCATTTTCTTATTATATAGGTCCCTTAAGGGGAGTTTAAACTAGGCAAGAAGGCAAAAGTAGTAGTATAGCGAGCTACTATATAAGGACACCTACTGCGAGGATAATAACACTAGGCTAAGGCTATAATAATAAACACCGCAAGAATAAAATAGTGGGGTAGGAAAACACTACTAGAAGGAGTAGAAAGGTATTTAAGAAAAATAAATATAGTACTACTAGGTAAACATACCCGTAGGCTATATAACTCCCTTAAGTAAAAAGAGGTAAATATATTAGCCTAGTTACGGATAGAAATAATATAACTTAATAGGTATCTGTACCGCATTAGAGCGGCAAAATTAGATTAATATAATTGCGGATAGGTAAGAGAAACAGTTAAATACTTCCTCTTTAGGTGTATAAAATAGACATTATATTAAGAGTAAATGCTGTAGCAAATAGATATAAGAAGAGGCAGCTTATCCTTCTATTTTAGGGGGAAGGCGTTAACCAACTCTAGACAGTGGACACTAAATGTAGACGTAGTCCGAGTAATAGTAAAATATGTAATAGCTACCAGACGACTTAAGGCAGAATTAAATTAATAACCTATCTACCACAGTTAGAAACTCCCCCCCCCCCTCTACGCTTTAACCAACACTATACTACGCACCCTCGTGCCACCAGTAGATCTCGCTTTAATTGCCGAAGATAGGACACTAAATACTTAGAGGAACAGCCCCCTAAGACTACTTGCTACTAGCTATATACGAGATCTCGTAGAATAAGGTATAAGTAACACTAAGGAATACAAAATAAGGCATATATATGGGCTTATACGAGAATATGGCGAGACTAAAGGAAGCGTAATTATGTAATATAGTACTAGTGCCCTTTAGGCTTAGTGCCTCCGGGCGGAATAAACTTCATTATTATAAGCTTGGTTAATAATACTGCTATATACACTGTATATAGGGGCGTAGGATTGCTTAATTAGGGTTATTAAAGCTCCTTTAAGGTGGAACAAGTGTCTAATAAGGAGTTACGCCCTCCCTAGTGCCTAGAGACAACGCCTACTCTATAAAAATACCCCTTAAATTTTTAGTAGTACCTCCCTATAGGTGTTTTACATTGCCCGTAAAGCTCTAGAGGCCCTATAGCCTTACCCTATATCTCTCCTAAAGTATATCTATCCTTCTTACTAGTATAAGCCCTTCCTAATGTCGTGCTGTTAGATTCGGGTTATAGGTTCAAGTAGTAGGTTTAGGTAGTAGGTTAGTAGATTAAGGTTAAGTTCTATTGCTTATTTTAAGGCCTTTATTAGCGACTTAGTTAATCGAGACATAAGCATAGCAAAAGGGTCGCGTAAGCCTATATAATTGGATTGTCTATAAACGAGAATCTAAAGCTAAGGAAAGGAAAGGAGAAGAAAAGTAGCGCCGTTTAATGTTTTATAAGATCTTCGCGTTACGTAACCGTAATATGCGGCAATCTGTGGCAACTTACCGGTGCGTAGTTCTGCTAAGTCCTTAGTGTCGTAACATTACCCCCCCCTCTAAAAAAGCCTGCCCTTAGGCTTTGTCGCTAAAAGTCTTAGTAAGAAAATCTAACTAATTAGATAGCTTTAACCGCTGGTTAAAGTTCCTAAATATCTTAAGACCTTATATAACTAAGAAATTTCTAGGGTGTTTTTATTCTTATATTCTTCTAGTAGCTTATTATCTTTATTATACTAGCATTCTATCTACTTGTCTAGGTACTTTAGTGGTCTAGGTTTATTAGAGTAACGGCTATAAAACTTTTAAAGCTTATAGGGGCTACCTATAAAGTTTTATATAGGGTACTAAGTAAGGTCTAGGTTATATCCTTTCCAACTAACACAATATTTTAATATTCCCTTTATAAGTTTATAGGCTAGTATTTCTTTAATTTCCTATTTATTATCGCCATTAACTTAAATTAATAGGGGAGGTTTATTCTTTTATCTAGGCAGTAGGTTATTTATAGCTTTCCGTAACTTATCCGGTAAGAAAATAAGGTAAACTTTAATTAAGTTTAGGAGCTTAACCTTATACAAGTTGCCTACTTTATTAAGAATCTTATACGGTCTTACTATCTTATAGTCTAGCTTATAGCTAGGCCGTTCTATTTTCTAGTTCTTTATTATAACCTAAACTATATCGCCTATAGTAAAGTTAGGCTCGCGCCTATACTTATTTATCTGTTATTCTATTAATTTCTAAGCCTTTTTTAGGTTTATATAGGCTACTCTCTAGGCTTCTTCTAAGCGCTTAGCGTACTGCTAGGCTTCCTTATAAGATAGTTTTTTATATACGGTCTAGGGCCCTTCTGGTCTTTCCCAGTTAAAGCTTATATAGGGTAGGTAACCTATTTTTAGTTAAATAGGGGCAAATCTAGTAGAGTTATGGGGTAAGGTTGCTTAGGCGTAGTCTATTAAGGGTAATAGTTTGGCCTAGTTATTTTAGAAGTAGTTAATAAAAGGCTAAAGTTTCTGGTTTAAGTATTAATTTATAATCTTTGTTTAACCGTCTGTCTAGGGGTAATATACTATAAAAAGCTTTAGCTTAATGCCTAAAATCCGGGTAAACTTATTCTAAAAGGCTGATATAAACTACGGTCCGTGGTCAGATATAATAGTGTCTAGTAGTTAATAAATTTGGTAAACGTAGTAGATATATAGTCGGGCCGCCTCTTTAGTATTAATATTCTTATAATAGGGAATTAAAAACAGACGCTTACTAAAGTAGTTAACTAGGATTATAACTATATTATAACCGTCACGGTCTAGAGGTAGCTTATAAAAGTCTATAGAGATATATTACTAGGGGCGGTTAGGTATTAGGAGGGGTTTTAATAGTCCTAAAGTTTTGTCTTATGGAATTATAAACCTATAGCAGTTATTATAGTTCCGTATATAGGGGTTAATATTTATAATTATTCCGGGCTAGTAGTAGCGGTCGCTAATAATCCTATAGGTTTTATTTTTTTTAGGGTAGGTTATAGAGACCTAGGTATATACTTTAGTAATAAGCTAAGTCCGTAAGTTCTATTCCTCTGCTACTATTAGCCGTTTGCGGTGCTTAAGTAGTCTACCTTTAAGGGACTATAGGCTAGAAACGCTCTTTGCCTTTTCGCGGTACTCCTATAGAGAAGGAGCCGTATAGTTTACCTATAGTAGTTTATTAATAAGGTCTAGTTCTATAGAGTTAATAGGGCATATCTCGGCATCTAAAGAGTCTGTATTTAGTTCTGTCTATATCTAAAGGTTAAGGTACTCTAGTTATAGTAGCGCCTAGGTCTATAATAAGATCTTTATAGCTGTCTGGTTATTTATATCCTATTTACGCCTTATAAGAGCGTCCGCATGGTTAGTGGCGCCTAGCCTATATATAATTAGTATTACAAACGCTTTAAGTACGATATTATAACTACTAGAAAAGAAGTCGGAAGAAGCTAGTTAGTTAATTTAGGTACGGTCCAGAATGGAGCCGATAGAACTATATAATGAGGAATAGTAACTAAGGTTATATAACGTTATACACAGTATACGTAGTGTATAAAGGGAACGTACGTATAATATATATAACACGTACCTTACGTATAAAGGGGATTTCTTAGGAGTACGGTTGTGTATTTAAAGGACTATAGTCCCTACCTAGATAGTTCTCTCCTTTATAGTAAATCTTAGAATACAATTAAAGTTAATCTATTAGGTAACCACTCTACTAGTTATTATTATGTTATTAACTTCTTGTTTACCTATATACCTAGCCTATTAATAAGTCTACTGTAGTTTCTGCTATAAGACTTTATTATATATTTACTACTAAGGTTACAGTATTAATAAAGTTAAATAATATACTACTAAAAGCATTAGCTATAACGCCGTTAACGGCAGCAACTATATTAAGATTAGGTAACAATACTAGTATAGTAGAAGATACTAACTCTTAGCTAGTTACCGTTAGACAGCTATAGGAAATAGTTAACTAATTAATAGATAATAATAAGATATTTAAAGAAAGGATTAGTAGGATCGGAGCAGCTAAGGTTAAGTTACCCTTAATTAAGCGATTCTTAGGAGAAAAGTTAAAGCTTAAGGGATTCTTTATGTAAATGCACTTTAAGGTTATATAAGAGGGAGTTAAACTAGGAATATCTATAGATTAAATTGCTTATACAGGATTATTCTTAACAAGAAGGGCACTTAAGTGGTTTAAATCTTACCTTACGGAAATATAAGAATATGGTATAATAACCACCAACTAGGAAATATAGTATATATTCTTAAGTTAAAACGGGTTTATAGAACAATTAATATAAATATTTAGAGACCTAGAGGCAACTATACCGGTAGAAAGAAAGCTTTAAAACCTAGTATAGAGGACTTTAGTAATTAAGTATACGATATAGTTTTAAACGTTAGTAATATAGGTTAAATGGAATAATAAAGCGCTTATGGTATAGTATAAATAGGGACTTAAGGCAAAAGTTTAGGATGTAATTATTCTAATAGAAGATGCGGATACTCTTAGGAATTTAATTAATTAAGCAATTAAGATTAATAATAGGATTTATTAAAGAGAGCAGACCAAGAAGGGTTAGGATAAAGTTTTATAGTTATATAAGGTGCAGAGCACGTAATAATAAAGTTAAAGTTAAAAACTATAGTATAGTGTAGAGCTAATAGACCTAAGTAGTATTAAGGAATCTAGGAAATAAAATAAGAAATTATAAAAACCTAGAGGATAAGGATTAAATAATTAAAGGTTTAAGGAGTAGAGGCTAAACCAGGGATCTTAATAGCAGAAGACGTTTAGGCGGACTCTATAGCAAGAAAAATGGTTTAAAAAAGGAGCTTATATAAATTACGGAAAATAGGGTTATTATATTAAAGACTATAGAAGCGGTTAGAGTTACTATATAGTAAAAGGAATAAGATTAGTAGATAATATATACGTATAGAGGGATAATAATATACTATAAGGAACAAAAGAATATTTAATTAAAAGTTTTATATTTTATTATAATAACATATACCAAATTTATAAAGACGCTAAGTATAGTATAAGCTATTAGCTATAAAAGCTAAAACCTATAAAATATAGGGGAACTAACGAACCAGTTTATAGATTGGATATTAGGGATAATAAGTTTAACATAGGCAAAATATTTCGTAACGATAAAGTAATAAAAGTAGCTTACTAGGAGTATATAGACCTTAGAGATATTATATAAGAGGTAAAGAATAATTCCACTATAAAATAGGGAACACTAGTTAGGATTAAAACCCCACTAGATATAATTTCTATTACTTTATAAGATGTAAGAAAAATAGGATAGTGAACTACTTTGGCACTTAATAAAGGTAAAAGGCCAAAAGCTTAAGATTCTTAGGACGAGATATAAAATAACTAAGATTCTTAAAATAGAATAAGGTAAGCTTAAGGACCTATAATAGACAAAAACCAATAGGATAGAGTAATGGCTTAGTTTAGTAATATATAAATAAGCTTAGGACGAAGTTTCCTAAAGATATAAAACTCTTAAAACGAGATAAGTAAGATTTAAGACTCTTAAGATAAGATAAGAACATTAATAAAGCCTAGTTAAACTAAGGCTAGAGTAAAGCTTAAAATAGAAGCAAACTTAGGATTAAAAATCTTATAGGACTAAAATTTTAATAACAGAATAAGAACTATTAAAGAAATTACAAGCAAAACTTAACAATTAGATTGGAACACTAATACTAAGATTAAAAAGTAAGAAAACTTTAAAAATCTATCTATAAAATGTAAACCAAAAGAAACCATAAAAGAGTTTAGATAAAGAATTATCGTATAGTAAGAACAGAAACTAGATAAGAGATTTAGTATACTAGAATGTATAAGGGATAGAGTACTAGTATAAAGAATTACTAATAGGCCTAGGGCAGGCACATTAAGAGTTAAGTGGCTTACTAAATTAGAAACGAAGAGGATTTAGGGATCCTTACTAAATTTAAAGAATAATATATAAAGGGCCATCACAACGTAATAATAAAAAGATATTTCCTTATGGATAAACCGTATATACTCTAGCAGCTATATTAAAAGTAGTATAGGTGTAACGGAGCCTTGTAGTGGGAACTATGGTAAACTCGTTAATAGGCTAGGTATATAGGTATTACAAGTAAGTTAACAACGTAATAATAACTAGTGGAGTAGTTGCCCAATAGATTAACTCTAATTATATTCTAAGAATTACTATAAGGAAGGAACTATCTAGGTAGGGACTAAGGGTCCTTAAATATATAACCGTACTCCTAAGAAAGTCGTTGCTCTATCTACTTTATCTGCTTTATTTGCTCTATTACAAATCTCGTAAATTATATAGATTATATAAATCACATTACGTAACTCTACTTACTATTCCTCGTTATATAGTTCCACGGGTTCTATTCTAGACCGTGCTTATATTAACTAACTAGCTTTCTCTAACTCTTCTCTAAGTAGTCGTAATATTGTACTTAAAGCGTTCGTAATACCATCTCCCTCCTCTTTATCTTTATCTTTAAAGATACCTAGTATCTCTAAGTCGTTTACTAGAGGTGTAATATCTATTTAATTAATTTGGTTAATATTATTACTTATAATGCCTAAAGCACCTTCTTTTTCTTTAACTCTTTGTTATACGCGTACAGTCTCCTCTATACTGTTGCTTAGTGAAGTAATACTATCTCTATACTCTTATTGCGCAAAAGAGGGGTTGGTTTATATTGCGTTAGCGAATCCTTTATCTTAATAACCCTTTTTCTATTTAGAGTGTACTAAAGCAAACATTCAATTATCTTGCGATATTCGCTTAATCTCTAACGCTAAGTATGCGCGTCCTATAACTCTTAATAGTCTCTAAGTTCCCTAAGTAATTTGTTATAGGGTCTTATATTTAATTTGCTACTGCGAAGCTTAATAATAAACTATCCGTCGCCTTGGCGGAACTTTATTATTCGCGTAACGCTAAGAAAGAGGCTGCTAATGCTTAGCAACGGGCTCTTAATTCTCATCTTATTGTATTTACTTAGTTAATTTGTCTTAAGAAAGTACGTAAGAAGGTTTATTTTAAGGAGTAGAAGCTTATAGAATAAGGTCTATAGGAACTTAGCAATAAAAAAACAGACTTTCTTCTAATAGAGAAGGAAACAACTCCGAGTAGTTTGGCAGTCGCTCTTCCTAGGTCCCCCTTAGGTAACTTATTTTTTAACAATTCCTCTTTATTAATATTGCCTAACCTTTTCTCTTCTAATACTTCTATACCTTTTTTATAGCGTTTTTTAGGTTCTCTAGTAGCTCCTAAGTAGTCTTATTATAGCATATCTACTTTACTTTATACTATATTTTATTATCTACGTCCTTATAACTAACGATTCTTAAAACTTACCATTTGTCTTCCTCTTATCCTCTATACGTGTCTGCTTTATAAACCAGTAGCTTAATATTCCTATATACTAGCTCTAGCATCGCAATATGCTATATAGGGTAGATCTTTATCCTAGCTAGTAGGTTTAACTTAAATGTAACTAATAAAATTCTCTATATAATTTCGAAAGGTCCTAATTTAATATAATCTAACTTCTTACTTAGTCGTTGACTCTTAAAATTTTTGTATAGTAGCTACACTTTGTCTCCCTCCTTAAGATCTAGTCCCTTAGATCTCTTAGCATTATAATACTTTTTCATCCTCTACTATACCACCTTAGCTGTTTCTATAAGATCTATATAAAGATTTATTAAACTCTTTATTCTTTACTTAGCTATACTATTTATCTTCTTTACTTAATATAGCGATAATAATATTCTTAGTTTATACCCGTAATTCGCCTTAAATAGTAACGTACCTATTTCTTCTTATAGTATTATATTATATGCAAACTGTATAACTGGTAATAGCAATACCCAATTATTCTATACGTAATTAACGTAATACCTTAGATACTATTCTAGTGTCTAGTTTAATCTTTCCGTTTAGCCGTCTGTCTGCAGATAATATATAGTGAAAGTTGCTACTTAAACTCCTTATTCTGCCAAGAATACCTCCTAAAATACTGCTATAAATCTTAAATCTCTATCCAATATAATTTTGCTTAGTGCTCTATATCTTATAAACACTTCTTTAATATAGATTCTAGGAATATCTTCCGCTAAGATTTCTTCTGTATATACTATAAAGTATCCCTACTTTGTAAGCTTATCTACTATTACTAAGATTATATTATAATCTTATCCGGTAATAGGATTTCTTAACTTTAGTAACTTAATAATAAAGTCCTATAATATAACCTCCCATAGTCTCTCTAGTATTTTAATAGGTTATAGCCCTCTATACGGCTTATACCTTATTAGTTTATTCCTTTAGCAATCTAAATACTCCTTAGTAACCTTCCTAGCTATCCTTTAGATTCTATTAATAATGTACTTCTTCTAGAGCCTTAATACTAAGCCCGTGGCTCCGTTATGTCCATAAGTTAGTCCCTTATAGAAGTTCTCTATAAACTGCTTAGCTATACTTCTTAGGATATACTTTACTTTTTAGTTTTTATATATATCTAACTGTAAATCTTCTAGTTATGCTTCTAGAATTCTTTATACCTAAAAGCTTCCTAGTATCTCGTAGACTTTTTCTAACTTATTCTCTTAAGTTGCTATAATCTTTGGATAATTATACCTAATCAATCTATCTATATCCTTTTATAGTAAAGCCCCTAATAGCTTATCATTATTTTATAGTTTAGTCTTTCTGCTTAAAGCATCTGCTTGTGTATTCTCTATACCCTTAGTATACTAAATCTTAAAATAGTATTCCGTAAGCATCTCTGCCCATCTAACCTACCTTTAATTAAGTTTCTTTATTATCAGAAATCCTATTAGGTTCTTATAATCCGTTTTAACCATAAATAGTTTCTCTATACCTTATAAGAATGCTCTCTATTTCTTTAATACTATAACTATACCTAATAACTCCTTATTATAGATGTCATAGTTTAACTCTAATAGTGTTATCTTCCGACTATAGTATACCACTAGGTGCCATCTATCTTAATATTTCTATAGGAAGTACGCTTTTAGTATATAGTCTAATACATCTATCTTAACTACTATCTCTAACTGTGGTTAATAGATTTTAAAAACTAGTTCCTAGGTAAACAACTCTTTAATCTTCTTAAAGAGTTCCTACTATTCCTCTCCCTATGCCTATAGTTCTTCTTTCTTTATTAATCGCGTAAGTGGCTTAATGTTCTTTAACTATTAAGCTATAAACCTTCTATAGTAATTGCAAACCCCTAAAAATAACCTTAACTATGTTATATTCTCTAGTTCTTGCCAATTCACTATAGCCTTAATCTTTTTTAGATCTATACTAAGTTGGCCTAGTTTAATAATAAATCTAACAAAATCCGTCTTCCTAGTAAAGAACTCGCATTTCTTAATTGCTACTAGCATTTGTTCTTCTTATAGTCTCTTTAAAACCCATTTAACGTGTTCTCTATATTCTTCCTTACTTATTAAGTAGATAATAATATCGTTAAAATATGCCATAATAAATTTATTTAAGTGCTCTCTTAATATATTGTTAATACGCTTCTAAAACGTTGCTAATGTATTTATAAGCCCGAATTATATAACTAGTGGTTTATATAGTTCTTCCTTTAACCTAAAGGCTGCCTTCTATTTGTCGCCTTTCTTAATTCTAATCTAATAGTACGCCTATCTTAGATCTATCTTCGTAAAGATTTACGTATTACCGATCCTATCTTAGATTTCGCTAATTAAGGGTAAAGGATACCTATCCTTCCTGGTAATGCTGTTTAACTATCTATAGTTAATGCATAGCCTAAGTTTTCCATTCTTCTTTAGTACGAATAGTACTGGATATCCTGCTAATAACTGCGATGGTCTAATATATCCCTTTTATAAGTTTTCTTAGACAAACTTTTTTAATACTCTACCCTCTTCTTCGGTAAGCTTATAGATTAGAAAGAACCTTAGACTTATTCCTAGTTCCAATTCTATTTTATAATCCCATACTATATATTCTAATAGCTTTTTACTCTTAGGTAACTATAATTTCTTACCGTACTTATAATATCTCTTTAGTATATAGCTTAGCCCTTTTTCCATTTCTTTATAGGTTGCTCCTGCTTAGTACCATACCAACTTAGCTTATCGTTGCATCTTACAGCGTTAAGTATTCCTAATATCGACCTAACCTATAATCCAATCGGTCTTTAGATTGTATTCCTATAACTAAGGCATTTCTAATACTGCCTTATTATTTCCCAATAGTAATATATCAAAAGACATCTTAATCTGTCTCCCTTTAATGGTTATCTAAACTGGTCCTGTTTTAAGATTAATAATGCCTCCTCCGTAGGCTATCGGATCTCCTAAAATTATTACTAAAGGGTAAAAGTACTCTTTTTGCCTATGTGGTAGCCCTATCCTTTTAACTGCTGCTAATAAGATATAGTTCCTCGTTGCTCTACTATCTACTAATACTTTAAACTACTAATCTTACTAATTAACTTTTAAATTTAGGTATCGTCTTTAAATTCCTTTAAGGGTCTAAGGCTCTACTACTAGCTCCCTCTAGTCCTATAGGCCTCTACTTTTCCTAACTGTTAGCTACTAGATCCTATTTATACTTAGTCCAACTTAGGCTAATACTTAATTTGTTTTTTATCTTTAATATACTATAGACAGGTATTCTTTAGATATTCCTACCATTGTCGTCCATTTAAGCATTCTTCCGTAAGAAATCTTTTTAGTTAAAGTATTAAGTCCCCTTGTTTTTAAACTTCTACTAGGTACTAACTATGTATATACTTAGCGTTTTGATACTTCGCCTCGTCCGTTATCTAATACGTCCTTATTAGATACTTCCGATTTTTATCTTTTAGTACTCTATACATATTGCACGCATTATCCACGCATACTATCTATAATAGTGTGTAATATGCTTAATGTCTTAGGTTAATTCTTGGCTTATCCTCGTCCTTAAGTTTAAACCTTTCTTGTGTTAATCTAAGCGTTATAACTTTATTCGCAGGTACTAAGATACGCCCTTTACTTCTCTAGTCCTCTAATTACTCCTTTAGATCCTTTAATATTATAATTAAGGCTCCCTTAATATAATTTATTGCTTTTTCCGTAATTAGGTGGTCTTAGATAACTTTTTCGTCTAACCACATATAGAAATCTTCCCACTTATTATTGTGTCGTTGCCTATACCACTTTTAGTATAGCTGCTTAAGTGTGTACGGCTTATCCGTAAGGAAATATCTCTTTATTACTGCGTTATAATAGCCTTTAGTATGTCGTTCTTCGAACCTAGTAGGAATCCCTAGATCCTCTTCTTGTTCCAGTTCGGTAAGCTACTTAGCTCTTAGTATACCCGCTTTAGGCATATTGGCGATTCTTTATACTGGCGCTCTAACCACTTCTACAGTTTCTGGCGAAATGACCCTATTTTCCGCAATTTATACAAGCTCCGTCTTTAAACCATTGCTTTTGCTATAAAGTCCGCTCAAATGTCTTCTGCTACTAAGATCCCTGGTTTAGCCTCTACTCCTTGGTCCTATAATCACTAGATCCTTAACCTCTAGGTTTTTATAGTTTCCTACTCCATCTCTTATAGGCTTCTTTAGTACCACTTAGGTCCATTAGCTTTACGCTATACCATAGTTTCTAACTTAGCTTTAGTTGTTGTGTGCTCTACGTCTTATACAACTATAAAACTCTATCCTAGCCTATCTTAGCCTGTTCCCTTTAGAAGATCCTATTGTTAATCTTAATCGCTTAATTTATTAATTCCCTTAGGGTGTCCGCATCTTCTATTAGAATAATTACGTCCTAGACTTTAGCCTTAAGTCCNTATTTATACTATNCNATAAGCGCCTTNTTATTNCATTNNACCTATATNNTAAGTGTTTAAAACTNTNTNGTGTACTTAATTACTAAAGTTCGCTATATTAGGTCCTAAAGCTTTTTTTCTACTATAGTTATTGCTTCCAGGTCCCCAAATATCTATATTAATTGTTCCACAAATCCTGCCCAGCTAGAAAACACAAATCGTACCTCTTAATTAGTAGTAGTTATTCCGTTAATCTATATTTCCGTTAAATAGAGTTTAAACTATTTAAGTGCCTAACCCATTAGGAATAGTCCTGCGTAGGCTATCTAATCAATTATTATAGCTAACTTAGCCCCTTCTTGCATAACTTTAAAATGTATTTACGTTAGGAATCCTTTAAGCTTTAATCTCTCCCCTAAGAATTGTTTAATTAAAGGTAACTTAACCTTTGCTGCTCCAATCCCATTAAGTCTTTTTTTAAGTATTTAGTTATTCTCGTTTAACCTATTAATAATTTCCTATAACTGCCCAACCGTAACTAGTTATAAGTCAGTATCTTGCATACTTATATCTCCACTTAACCTTAAAGTGGTTACTACCGTTAACGGCGTTGTGGTGGCTGCTTTTAGTAGCATATTGTTTAACTTATTAAAACCGTAACCGTGGTAGTAATTGTATAACGGAGCCTTATAGTAGGAACTACGGTAGACTTGTTAATGGGCTAGGTATATAGGTATTGCAAGTAAATTAACAACGTAATAATAACTGGTGGAGTGGTTGCCTAATAGATTAACTCTAATTATATTCTAAGAATTACTACGAGGAAGGAACTATCTAGGTAGGGACTAAGGGTCCTTAAATACACAACCGTACTCCTAAGAAAGTCGTTGCTCTGTCTGCTCTATCTGCTCTATTCGCTCTATTATAGATCTCGCAGATTATACAGATCACACAGATCACATTACGTGACTCTGCTTACCATTCCTCGTCATATAGTTCCACGGGTTCTATCCTGGACCGTACTTATATTAACCAACTAGCTTTCTCCGACTCTTCTCTAAGTAGTCGTAACATCGTACTTAAAGCGTTTGTAATAATAGGCAATAAAATAATAATAAGTGGGAAGATTTCTATATATGGCTAGATAAAAGAGTTATCTAAAACTACCTAATTATAAAAAGGCTATAACTTATATTAAAGGAGCCTTAATTATAACGTTAAAGAATCTAGAGAAATAATTAGAGGACTAAAGGAGTAAGGGACGTATCTTAATACCTATAAATAAAGTTATAACGTTTAGATTAATATAATAAAGATTTAAACTTAAAGATAAAGATAAGTTAAGAGTTAACCTAAAGCACTTAGTATATTATATGCTATTATGGATTATATATATAGACGATATATATAAAATATATAAGAACTTAAAAAAAAAGAATTAAAAATACTTTATAAGAATATATTAGGCGCTAGATAAGTAATAACATAAAAATGCTAAATATATATATAGATAGTATTTAGTAGAAGTTTAAAAGTTAGGGGACTTAATACTTTAACTAAGAAGATTCCTTACGGAAGAATGCTTAGAAGAATAATAGTAGTGGGAATACTTAGAGAATACGTGTTTATAGTATATTAAAGATAAAAAGTAAACTAGGCATTAGCTAAAGAATAAGCTAAATATAGTAGGATTAAATAGCTAATAATTAGGAAAAGTAGAGGCCTATAAAACTAAAGGGAGCTAGTAGTAGAGCCTTAGACACTTAAAGGAATTTAAAGACAACACCTAAATTTATAAGTTAATTAGTAAGATTAGCAGTTTAAAGCGCTAATAGATAGTAGAGTAACGCGGAACTATATCTTACTAGTAGCAGTTAAAAGAATAGAATTACCTTATAGATAGAAGGAATAACTTTATCTATTAGTTATAATTTTAGGAGATCTAATAGCCTATAGAGGAGGGATTATTAACCTTAAAATAAGACCTATTTAAATAACTATTAAAGGGAGACAAATTAAGATATCTTTTAATATCCTACTATTAGGACGGGATAAGGCAGTATTAGGTATACCTTAGTTATAAAAATATAACCTAAGGATTAATTGGATTATAGGTTAAGTTAATATTAGAGATACTTAATAATGTAAGATATAATAGTAAACTAAGTTAGTATAGTACTAAGTTGGAGTAATATATAAAGAGACTAAGCGAAGCTTAAGTTACGTACTAAAAAGATACTATAAGTATAGTAAAAAACTATAGAGCCTAGAAAGTAAAAAGCTAGTAAATTATATAGTATAGAACTATAAAATAGAGTTAGAACTAGAAATAAGTTTAAGGTTCTTTCTAACTTATAAGCTTACTTAAGAGGAGGTAAGCGCACTTAAAGAGTTTGTCTAGAAAAACTTATAAAAGGGATATATTAGACTATTATAGTTATTAGTAGGTTATCTAGTACTGTTCGTACTAAAGAAAAACAGAAAGCTTAGGCTATTCATTAACTATAAGCAGTTAAATAGCATTATTTAAAAGGATAGGTATCCTTTACCCTTAATTAGCAAAATCTAAGATTAGATAGGTAACGCGCAAATCTTTATAAAGATAGATTTAAGATAGGCGTACTATTAGATTAGAATTAAGGAAGGCAATAAATAAAAGGCAGCCTTTAGGTTAAAAGAAGAACTATATAAACTATTAGTTATATAATTTAGGCTAATAAATATACCTATAACATTTTAGAAACGAATTAATAGTGTATTAGAAAAATACCTTAATGAGTTTATTATAGCATACCTTAATAATATTATTATTTACTTAATAACTAAGGAAGAATATAGGTATTACAGTGCTGTAATAAAGTAGACTAAATAACTACGTTATAGTATAAAGAGGGAAAGAAGGTGGAAAGGGGGTATTATATATAAATAGTAGGGCCGGCCGCTAAGTCGCTAGTGGTGGGCTAGCTAATAGTAGGAAATAGTACGAGATAGTATAAAACAGTATACGTTAGGTTAGTGCCGTAATATTACTCCTCTCCCCTAGATAGTTTGGTCCCTAAACTAAATAAATAACTTAAAAATAGGTAGTATACGGGGTTGCCTATTTTTTACTATAAAGATATTAGTTCTGCTTACCGCCCTTAACTAAGCTAATAGTAATTTTCTATACCGGGTATAGAAAATCCTAATTAGTTAGTTTAGTAAGTAAGGTCAGTAGAACTCTATACCGCTACCCAAATTAATCTATATAGCGTTTCTTAGCAAGAATTTAGCTAATTAGATAACTTTAACCGCCGGTCGAAGTTCTATAACATCTTAACCACCATAAATTTTAATACGGTGGTTGGCCGTGACCTTGGCGTGATTTTTCCTTATCTTATACCCAGTCTAGGGGTCTTAGCTTCTTAGGGTGTTACTTATAAAAGCGCTGTATAGCTTATTTATAACCCTTTAGGTCTTCCTCTAGCTACTAGGTTGTATCCTTATAATATTTCTATTTAATCTTATAAGTTAGGCCCTAGGGGTCTTCGTTATATACATTAAGGATTTTCTTAAACTCCTATTTATCTTCTATATTTCCATCGTTATCTCTCTCTACTACTTGTCCTTATATATTACGGCGCTTTATAATATTAATATTTGCTTAGCTAGGGATCTCTTTAGTAACCTAAAGGCGGACCTTAGATGTATAAAAGGATTTATTTACTTGGATATGGTCCGGGAGGTCTACTACAACTGCCCCTTAGTATACTGCGAGTATGGGGTACGGGCCGTCCTATTTATCGTCCTATTTCTTTTTAGGTCTGTTTATCTTTATATTTTCTAAGCTAACTATAACTATATCGCCTTTATAGAATAACGCACTTTTATCCCTATAGGTATTAGCATTATCTTTATAGCGTTACTATAAAATCCGGGCTAGGGCCTTAAGCTATATTAATATCCGCTTAAAGCGGTTGGCTATAGAGTCTACGCGGAAGAACTCCTTTTTTGCTTATACTAATAGTATTAGTAGGCAGGGGCCAGCAGGCTTAATTCTAAGGTAAGGGTTAAAGCTATAGTTTGCAAAAAATGGGGAGATACCTATACTCTTGTTGACTTAGTTATTTATAGCAAACTTAGCAAGTAGCAGGTAATTAACTTAGTTACCTTATATAAAGCTAACAAAAGCATAGAGGTATTTATTTACGGCAGCGTTAATAATTTTAGTTTAGCCGTCCATTTCTAGGTATTAGGCTAAACTTAGTTATAAGGTTATCTTAAGGCGTTTACTTAGTTATTGCTAGAAGTCGCTAATAAATTATATACTACGATTAGAGATAATTGTGCTTAGTACACTATGGAGCTTATATATATTGTTAATAAAGCTATTAACTAGCTCCTTTATTAAGAGTCCTGTTACTAGAATAAGGTATTATATTTTAGTTAGGCGGTTTATAATAATAAGGATATATTCGTATACCTTACCGTAGCGTTAGTATACTAGTAGCGTTATAATATAGTTAATTAAGATATCGGTCTATGGGTAGGTAGGTAATTTTAATAGCTTTAGGAAACCGGGTGGGGTAAAATAGGGGGTCTTAGTACGAAAGTATAGGGCATAGTTTTTAACAAAGGTAGCCGTAAACTAGGAGATTTCTAGCCACTAGTATATTTGGTTTAAGAGGCTAAAAGTTTTAACCTAGCTAGGGTAACTAGCGGGGCCGCTGCTATAAGAGTAATAGGTAACTTCTAGGTAGAGGTCTAGGGCGTTAAGGACGAAGAGATATTAGCGGAAGTAGATTTGTCCGTTAATAATACTATATTTTAACTTATCGCAATAAAGTAATTTCCTGATCTTCTTTAGCTAATGGCGAGCTTTCTAATTATATAGGGCTGCTATTATATCTCTTATAAGTTTGTTCTCCTAGTATCCTAGCCGGATTAACTTATCTAGTAACTTTTTAGCTATTTTAGGGTCTAGAGCGGCTATAAACTCTATATTATTAGAGTTACGGGACTTATATAGTAATTCTTCTAAGATTATAGGGTTAACTTTTTAGGGCAGTATAATAACTTAGGCTTAGTAGCGGAGGTGTTTATTATTAACGTCCTTAGGCCTTATTCTTAGTAGCCGGCTTAAGGCGTTAGGGAGTATAGCTTTACTGCTAGGTCTATATATAATTATAAAGTTAAACTATAAAAGAAACTCTGCCTACTGGACTTGGCGCTAGTTTAGCTACTTAGTAGTTATAAACGTCTATAGGTTTTTATAGTTGGTAATAATTTTAAACGGCTCCTTAGTCCCTTATAGCTTAGGACGCTATTCCTCTAAAGCCTTAATAATAGCTAAGAGTTCTTTATTGTAGATCTTATAGTTATACTTTAGCGTAGAGTGCTTTATAGAGAAGAATGCGACCAGTCTTAATTTTCCGTTATTATTATACTAGAAAAGGACTCTGCTAGAAGCCTAATTTAATACATCTATCTCTACCACTGTTTTCTTTATATAGTTATAGTATGCTAGTACTAGTGCTAAAGTAAAGGCTTCCTTAAGGGCCTTAAACAATT
Source organism: Cenococcum geophilum 1.58 (assembly GCF_001692895.1). NCBI lineage: Eukaryota > Fungi > Ascomycota > Dothideomycetes > Gloniales > Gloniaceae > Cenococcum > Cenococcum geophilum. Next base: position 726,935 of record NW_027137605.1, read on the forward strand.
TAGCTTGTTTTAGTCCCTATAGCCATCTAATATCCTTCTTTAGAAGTTTTATTATAGGTATAGCGATAGCAGAGTAGCCTTAGATAAATTGTTGGTAGAAGTTTGCGAAGCTAAGAAATTGTTATAGTTCTTTAATTAATGTTAGGTCCTTTTATTTCTATAAGGCCTGTACCTTCTTAGGGTCTATAGTTATACTATTAGTTAAGATAATTAAGCCGAGGTATTTTGTTTTAGTAGAGTAGAACTTAAACTTATTAATATTAATCTAAAGTCTAGTATTACTAAGTCTTTGGATGACTTTATTTATATACTTAGTATACTTAGCGCGTATTTTAGAAAAGATAAGGACGTTATTAAGGTAGGCAGTGTAGTAGTTGTTAAGGGCGTTATATAGAATATAGTTAATATAGTTTTAGAACGTAGTGGGTACGTTATAGAGGCTAAATAGTATAACTAGTATCTTATAGAGTCCGAACTAGGTAATAAATGCTATAAGCCACTTATAGCCCTCCGTAATCCGGATCCGGTTAAATATAGTAATTATATTAAGTTTAGTAAAGTACTTAGCACTATAAAGTGCGTTAAGTGTCTCGTGAATTAGTAGCAGTGGGTATTAATTCTTAATAGTAACTATGTTTAGGCCTTGGTAGTTATAGTAGATTTATATACTGCCGCTAGGCTTAGTAGCGAGGAGGAGTAGTGCGGCAGCTAGTGAGGTTAATTTATAGATAAAACCCTTATCTAGTATCTTATTAATCCACTTCTTTACATACCTAAGTTTAGTAGGTAAAAGTGGTCTATTTTTATAGTACGGGGCCTAGTTTCTAGGGGTGATCTTAATTTTATAGTCCTATAGTCGGTAAGGGGGTAGCTTATCTACGTTCTTAGGGAGGAAGTGCTTAATATATTTACTAAACTCCTTTAGTAGGCATTATAGAATATCTTCGCAGGTTAATCCTAATTTGCCTTTTAGGAATCTTTTAATATTAGTATTAACTATCTTCTAATATAAAAGCTTGGGTTTAGTTTTTAGATTTATCTTAAGGAAGTTGTAGAAATAGGGGGGGAGCACTTTACGGGCTTCCTTTATTGTATAGTCGCCTTCTATTAGCTAGCGGAAAGACCTTTTTAATAGGTTCGGTACTTCTATTAGGCCTATAGGCAGCTCTTTAAATAGCTATTGGTGCTTATCTTATTTAACTAGCTCTACTAGCTCCGCTATATAGATCCTTATTACCTTTACGTCTTTTTATTTACAGAATTGGGTAAAATTAATAGCATAAGTGCATTTAATATTATCTAGGTTAGGGCATGTCTAGTTCTCCAGTACTACGGCTAGGCTAATATAGCTTAGTCGGCCTAGGGGGGCGGAAATAAGGCAGCGGCCCTATATAGTACGCGCGGGAGACAGGTATAAGGTTAGGCGTTACGGTAGCGCGGTTTCTATTATCTAGGTCTTAGTAGTTCCATAGCCAGTCCTTGCTATAACGTAAGCTGTAGTGTGTGTATATAGCATATAGCTTAGTTCTAGGTATTAGGTTAGGCGGCTAGGGTTTAAATAGTGCCTAGGTTAGGGTTAGATTCTTAGTAGTAGCGGCGTAAAGCGGACCTTCTTCCTTAGTCTTGGTAGGGCTAGCTAGCCCATTATTTTAGTCTTAAGTACTAGGGTAGTTCTATCTTCTACTATCTCGTTTCTTTACAGCTATATAGGCTCCCCTTTATTAGGGACGTCTTCTACTATTAAGGCTTTGTATATAGTTAAGGTAGGTCGTCCAAGTAGGTTTACTTATTAGGATTATACACGCGTACAAATCTCCTAGTTGGTTATGAGCGGTAATAGCGTTATAAAATATTTCTTAAACGAATAGATAATAAATATATAATAAATAATAATAAGTTTAGCGATATTAAAAGCGAATTAGCCATATAGTAACTGCGTTTAATATTCGCGAATATTGCAGAAGGTCTCAGCATTATATGTTACTGAGGTGGATGCTACTAAGTAATATATAGACGCTAGTATAGTTAGATTTTTCTTAGTAAGAGAAGGATTACCTTGTTAGGCTTTTTTGCTAGTAAAAGCCTAACAAGTCCTTTTTTTTAGTAGTTTTTTCTACTTCTAATGGAGAAGAAAATAACTACTATAGTTTTTTTTACCTAGTTTTTCTACTACCTTTTAGTCTAATTTCCCTAGAAACTCTCTAGTAGGGTTAATAAGGAAAAAGGATATAGAAGGACAGTAAAAACTAGAAAGGCTTTTTATCTAGTTTTTTTACCTCTATACGAGGAGATAAGAGACCTAAGGAGGTTATTAACTACTGAAAAAAACTAGGAACCCCCCTGTAAGCTTTAAGCTACTAAATCTAAAATGCTAAAGGCTCTTAAGAAGCTAAAAAGGCCTCCTAAAGAAAAGCCTTCTATAGAGATAAGTGATGGCAAATAGTTAACTACCTCTTCCCTTCCGTCTTCCCTCTACCTATTTAGGAAAGATATAGAAATAGAAGAGGTAGACGAACTATTTCTAAACTATACAATAGGGGACGGAAAGAAAAGAAGCCGCCCTTAGTCTTCTCCTAAAAAAGATAGCCAAAAACAAATAAGAAAGATGGTAAAGCTTAAGCCTATTACGGCTAGTATATCTTTATTTTTATTTTTACTAGAACAGCACCTATAAAAGGCTAGAAGAAGGAAGTAAAAAAAGTAAGTTAAATAGCTAGGAGACTATACACGAAGTATTCTAGTAGGAGGAAATCCCTTTATAGAAGGGAAAGAAAAACAGGAGAAAGATGTCCTAAAAGGACTAGTAGAAGAAGTACAAGCTCTCTGTAAAGAAATAGCCCCAAAAACCTACGCAGAAAAGCTAAGGAAGGGCCTTTCTTCTTCTACTTTCTCCTTTTCTTCTTCCTCCTTCTCTTCCTCCCCTTCTTCTTCCTCTTCTTCTTCTACTTTATCTCTACCTACTAGTAAAGTAACTAGTTATACCACCGGCCCTACTAGCCTTACTTACCCTACCTCTACTAGAGGGAAAAAGAAGTAGCTATAAGAAAGGAAACTAGTCCTCATTATAGACTAAAAGGACTAGCCTTTAAATACCTTCTCTATCTAAAATAGAGTTAATTAACTATCTACATCCAAATTGTAAATAGAGAAGCTAGTTATAGCTTCTATAGCTAGAACTAAAGAAAAGCAGAATATTTTTCTTATAACTACAGAAGAATATAATGCAGACTTTCTAGTTAAATATAAAGATATCTAGTCTAGCTGCTTCTCCTTTAAAAGGGAACAAAAACTAGAACCTTAGGCTTAGGTAGTAGCTTATAGCGTTCCTATCTCCCCCTTCCTAGAAGAAGGAGGCTTTAGACTTTTAAAAGAAGAAATAGAGACCTTTAATCCTATTAGGATACAGGGACTATCTAGGTGGATTTTATCTAGGGAAAAGAGATATAATCCGCAAACTAGGTTTGGCTCTATAGTCTTTACTATAGAAAACAAGGAGAAAAGACAGGAAATCCTTAAGTAGAAGGAAATCCTAATTGTAGGGGTAGCTACTAAAGTAGTTAAATACCTAGAAGTCTCTCCTACTACACAGTGTACGGGCTGCTAAAAATTTGGCTATATAGGAGATAAATGCTCTACTAGGGCCTATTAGTTTTATATAGCAGTATATTTATCTAAAGGCTACTCCTGTTCTACTTATAAAATAATAAGAAGACCTTATAAGTCAACTACCCCTCTTTACATTAACTGTAAAAAAAACACTTCGCTAATAGTAAAAACTGCGAGTCTCTTAAAGCAGCTAAACTAGTATATTAATGAGTATAAGTTTAGAAGGTTATTTACAGGAAGAAGAAAAAATCTCCCTAGTTTCTAAAGCTAGAGGAGAAATCTCCTTTATATAACATAATATAGGAAAAAAATAGATATTATCCTAGTATAAGAATCTAGTATATAGAAAGATAGACAAAAAGGATCCTACTTCTCTATTCCACATCCTGCTTTCAACCTCATCCTTCCTAGTAACTTAACTATTCGCCCTAGAGTAGCTATCTATATAAGGAAAACTGGCTTCTTATAATATAGAAATAGGGAGGATATTATAGCATTAGAAATCCACGGCCAGTTTAAAAGGTTTTTATTATTTAATATCTATAACAAGAGACAGCTAAATAAGAACTCTAGAACCTAAAGAAATAGTAAAACTACTATCTTTAGGACTACTCTAGAACTGGAACTAGATCTCCCCTTTATACTAATAGAAGACTATAACCTATACTATATATAGTGGAACGTACTAGCTAGAAATCTAACTAAGGAGGATAAAGAACTAGTAGACTGGCTAAGAAAATATAACTACTAACTACTAAATTTAGATAAACAAGAAGGGACCTTCTATAGATCTAATATAAGGGAAAAGTCTATTATAGACCTAGCCTTTTACTTAGGAAACTTTTAAAGAAATACCTAGAATAATTAGACTATAATAGAAGAAATAAGATCTAACTATAAAACTATAGCATTCTCCCTATTTACTAGAGAGACGTAAAGATACCTAAACCCCTTTTAAGAAACTCCGTTCTTTATAAAAAAGGCAAACTAGGAGCTCTTTTCTACTTCTTTAGCAGAACTAGCTTAGGAACTAGAACTAGAAGTAAAGGTTTTAGTACTAAAAGAACTAGTAGGAGAAACCCCATATATAGAGATAGGAGAAAAAGACCCTCTAGCCTCCCTAGAGGATTCCAATAGACCTAGGGATAGAAGCTTAAGTACACTAGTAGATAACCTAGTAGGAGATCTTACTAGTCATATAAAGCTAGTAGCAGAGAAAGCTATCCCTAGATCTAAAACTTGCGAATTTTCTAAACTATACTGGAATAAAGAGCTTCTATAAAAAAGAAAGAAAATAGTTAAATTAGGAAGACTTTAAGAAGAGTAACTTACTAGAAGTTCTAGACTAGAAGCCTATAAGAAAGCCAAAAATTAATACTTCTATATAATAAGAGAAGCTAAAACTAGCTGCTAGAATAGCTTTTTAGAAAAAGCATAAGGAAAGGAGATCTTCACTACCCTAAAATATATAAAGGAGAAAATATTACGAATAGTCCCTAGTCTATAGTATAGCAAGGATAAGAGAACTAGATTAGTAGAAAGCTTTAACGACTAATATAAAGCTTTTATAACTACTCTATTCCCTAAACCCCCTTCTACTAGCTCTATAGAGTAGAAGGACTATACTATAAATAGTAAATAGGAATAGCCAGAACTAGAGAAAATAGAAGTTAAATAAGTAATCTTCTCTAGCTTTAATAAAAAAGCCTTAGGCCCGGACAAGCTATCCTTTATAATTCTATAAAAGGCCTACCCTATTATAGAAGATCTTCTATATAGAATCTATAGGATCCTATTTATCCTAGGCTATTAACTAAAAGCTTAGAGAGAAGCTAAGGAAGTTATTCTACCTAAAGTAAATAAGGAGGACTATTCTTTACCAAAGTCCTATAGACCTGTCTCTCTATTAAACTACTTAAGAAAGACTCTAGAGAAGATCTTTACTACAAGATTAGGATATCTAGCTAGTACTACTAGCTTACTTTAAAACTCTTAACTAGGAGGAAGAAGACAGCGATCCGTAATTAATATAGTCTTACTACTTCTAAATAGTATCCAATTAAAAAAGAATAGGAAAAAGGCTAGATAAAAGATAGCTATTACATTATTCCTAGACATAAAGGGGGCTTTTAATTATATTTCTGTAAATTAGCTTCTATCTATCTATAGGGAACTAAGACTACCTATAGCGTTTATATAATAGGTAGCTACCTTCCTTAGCAATAGAAAGCTANAGCTTTNCTTTAATNGNCAAATATAANAAAANGTAGNANTAGAAACAGGGATACCNCAGGGTTCGCCTATATCNCCTATTNTNTTTCTACTATATATACGTAATATCTGCAGCCTAAAGACAGACGGAGCCTATTCCCTTAGCTATATAGACGACTTCGCAATTACGGTTACTTTAAATTCAACTAAATCTAACTGTAAAACGCTAGAAGGAATAGCCTTACAGCTAATATCTAAAGCTAAAGAGGCTGCTATTAGTTTTAATATTAGCAAAACAGAGCTTATACACTTTTATAGTAAATATACCACTATAGAAAAAGGGCTAAAGCTAGGAGACGTAGAAATACCCCCTAAAACCCTAGTTAGGTAGCTAGGGGTATTTCTAGACTCTAAGCTTACCTTTAAACAATGTGTAGAAATAAGGACCTCTAAAGCAAAAGCAGCCTTTTATTTAATTAGAAGACTAGGTAATACGCGAAGAGGCCTATATTTATAAGCCCTATAACAGTTCTATATAGCCTACGTTACTACTATAGCAGACTATAGAATATAATGCTAGTGGAAAAGCAAATCTAGAGACTACCTACTAGCTAGGTACTAATCTCTATAAAATAAGGCCCTAAAACTAGTTCTAGAAGTATTTAGAGGATCTCTTATCCAAGCTATAGAAATTAAGACTTCTATTCCTCCTCCTAGAATTAGATTTAAAAAGCTTTGTAATAGCTATATACTAAAGGTTCTAAAATTTAAGGAAAACTACGTAATTAAGAAGGCTTATATAGGAGAGGTTAATAAAGACAGAGACGAATTAGTAGCTAGTTCTAGCTCTAAAAACTCTACTATAAAGTACCTTCTATAGCTAAACCCATAGCTACTATCTCTAACTTTTAAAGTCTAGCAATTAATTTAAAATTAGAAAATAGAGAAAATATATCTAGAGGAGCAAAAACTGTAGCTTCCCCCTATCTCTGCATCCTTTTCTATCTCTAAAAGTAGTAAGGAAGAAGCTGTATAAGAACATTTAAGACTAGCAGAAGATCTATAAGAATCCCTAGAGTGGGACCTAGTAGATATATACTATATAGATGGCTTAAAAGATAGCAAATTATATATAGTAGCTGTATATAAAATAGGAGAGAGAAATAGGATTAAATATATAATAAACTAGAATCTAAAACCCTATATAGAAATTATAAACACAGAACTCTATACAGCCTATAGTGTTACGGCACTAATACAGACCCTAGTCAGGGGCTCGGCCGAGCCTTGGCGCCATGTATATAGACGTGTCCTTTCCTCGACCTTCTCCAAGACCTCGTCTTGGAATTCTCGTTCACTGGCTACCAATAGATTCTGTTCTTTTGACTGAGCCTTCACATATAGGGCCCTAGAATACCTAAAGTAGTAAAGACTAGAAGAGAAGCAGGTTTATATCTTTATAGATAGCCAGGCGGCTATTAAAAGATTATAACTAAATTTTTTTATAGGTGGACAAGAACTAGTCTTTAAAATTATGTAAAGTTGCTCCTACCTAGCCAGTAGAGGTGTCTCTATTAACTTCTATTAGGTTCCTAGCTACCTAGAAATCTATAGAAATGAGATAGTAGATAAACTAGCTAAAAAGGGTCTTTCTAGAGGAAAAATACAGTCTTTTTATACCTCCTTAGCCTACATAGGGAGAGTAGTAAGAGAAAAGATACTAGAACAGTGGAAAAATAATTAGTAACTAAATAAAAATAAAGGAAAACACTATACTAGGATCAGTAAAGGAAACTATTCCTTTTTTCTTAAAGCCCCTAAGGATAGATATCCTAAAAGCTATAGTTGACTTTCTTTTAGCTAAAGCTAGGAAAAGGCTACTTTAAGTCCTTCTTAAAGATAATAGGAAAAGATAAAGAAGGCAAATGCTTTAGAGAATATAGGGCTATACAAACTCCTAAGTATCTACTACTAGATTGCAACTTATATAAAGGAGAGAGAAAGGAGATACAAAGGCAACTAGGATCTTCCCCCTACCTAAAAAAAAAGGAAGAGAGGCGCTCTTTTTATTTCTAAATAGGATAGGAATAGCTACTAGAAAGTGGCTAATAACAGCAGGATTTTTAGAAGGAGGTAACTCCTACTAGGATTTTAGTAGATAAATATTAGAGAGCAAAAGGATAGAATAAACTACAAATAGGATATAGATAGGCGTTAGGGTTTCTTAATTTCTTATTATCTTTTCTATTTTTTCTAAACTACCTATTAGTTATTAGTAACCTAGTATTTTACTAGGGATTAGTAAACCCCTAGTCTAGAGGTTTATAAACTATTAGGATACAGCTACTAGTATATATTAAGCTGCCTAAAAGGATTTATATATATAGAACTATAGCGCTATAGCCTAGAGGCTATATGCGTAGTATTGTATGTAGTATAATATAACGGATATATAAAAAATAAAAAATAAAAACACCCCCCCCCTAAAAAAGCGACACCTATGCATATACCACTTAAGTAACACCCCCAATGCGACACCCCCCTTAATGCGATACCTCCCTACCTTAGGAGGTACTAGAACGGTAGCTAGTAGAGGACCGTCACTAGAACTAGATAACTGTCGCTAAAACTAAACCACCGTTACTAGAACTAGACTACCGTCGCTAGAACTAGACGACGACTGTTTAAACGACTTAATTAATTAATTAATCGAATTAAACTAAAGCTTTAATATCGGCCTATTACCGAATCGAATTAAGGCCTCCTAGGGAGGCACCTTAAACGACTACTGTTTAAATATATAGCTAGCGAACGCCTATAGAGAACGATCTGAATTAATTAAAGCCTTTAATCGGGCCGACCCCTCCCCTAAATTAAATTGGATACTAATATAGGCAAGTAGGCAGAAGGTAGGTAGGAGAGGACCGTCGCTAGAACTAGAGATCGTCGCTAGAACTAGATGACCGTCGCCAGAGCTAGACGACCGTCGCTAGAGCTAGATAACCGTCGCTAGAGCCAGATAACCGTCGCCAGAGCTAAACAACTGTCGTTAGAGCTAGACGACCGTCGCGAGCTAGACGATAATTGTTTAAACGACTAGCTAGCAAACACTACAATTAATTAAATCGATCGATTAAATCAAACCAGAGCCTTAATATTAGCCTATTACCGAATTAAATGAAATCAAGGCCTCCTAAGGAGGTACCCTAAATAACTACTATTTAAACGTATAGCTAGCGAACGACTATAGAGAACGATTTAAATTAATACAATTAATCGCAACCAAATTAATACGATTAATTAAATTAAGCAGAACCTTTAATTAGGCCGGCCTCTCCCTTAAATTATAGATATAGATAGGTAGGTATAGACAAGTAGGAACGACAGGCAGGTATATATAGGTAGGTATAAATAGGTAAGCATAAATAGGTAGGACAGTAAGATAGGTAGGATAGGTAGAATAAGCAGAATATGTAGAATAGGTAAGATAGGCAGGATAGGTAGGATAGGTAAGATAGGTAGAATAGGTAGGCAGGCAGGCAGGTACTAGGCCTAGTTAGGAAATTAGTATACGGCCGGCGGATTATTAGGAATACCGCTAATTAATAATTTAGAGCCTTTACGCGAGGCTTTTTAATTAATTACTTAACGCCTAAGCGATTATAGAGCTCCTATAATAGATACAGGCGGTAAATAAAAAGGATTAATTTGGATTATTTAGATTATATATAATTAAATTAATTATATATTTTTTTAACTACCTATAAATGCTAGAGTGTTAATATACCTTATTTTTAAATCTTAAATTTTTATTATTATCCTAATGGTCCTAATAGTCCTAATAGTCCTAGAGGTCTTAGAGGTCCTAGAGGTTTTAATAGTCCTAATGGTCTGGGCGACCTCCTAATAGGATACTAAATATAAGTGTTTTCTAAAGCTCCTAATAGCCCTAATAGGAGCTATTAGAAGCTATTAGTACTATTAGGAGGTATAAACATTTTGTTAATATGTCTAGTAGGCCCTTACCCCTTTATTAAGTATTAGAGTCTCCTAGGGTTCTATAGTAGGTGCTATAGAAATTATAAGTAGCGGGATTATAGAGCTTAATATTCGTTATACGATAAAAATTCTTAGCCTATAGTGGCGGTAGTAGGAGCACTAGAGGGTAAGGATTAGATTATAGAACTAAAGAATAATAAAGAATAGATAAAAGTTACTAATTTTAATCTCTCTTTTTTTACTATTTTTATTTTATTTTATAGTATCTTATATAAAGAAAAGTATAAATAGAGGGTAGAAAGGAGATACCTAATTAGTAGGGAAGCTAAGGACGTTAGTAGATTACTTACTTATTTAGTAGCAGATTAAAAGAAATCGATTGATATAATATAATATAATATAATCTCGCGTATCGTATCAATCGTTATCGATTAGGATTTCGCCTACCCTGACGTAAATTTACCCTGCTCTGTGACAATATGCAAATAGTATAACTGCTAAGACAGGATATACCAAAACTCGACACCAAACTTCGATATATTGACGTCTATTAGCACTGGCTTAGATAGGAGGTCTAAGACAAAAAGATCGACGTCTAATGGGTCCCTATAGATAATATGCTTACTAATGGCCTTAATAAGATCCTACCTTGTTAGAAGTACGAAGCTTAGATAAAGCAATTAAATTTAGTGGATATTTGACATTAGATTAATTAATTCCATTCGCAATATCCGCAATATCCGCAATATCCATCACAGTTACCCTATCCTTTTGCTACTCCTAAATTATATCCAAATTTCCTATTTTAATATAGCTTCTACCTTTATTCGTTTCTCTATAGCTTTTACTATACCATTAAATCTAGGGGGGTATATAACCAACTACTAGTATACCGCTAAAAGACTACCCTAACTCGCCTGCATATTACCCTATTCTTACTTTAGTTACCTATACCTTAACTCGCTCACTAACTTAGTCACTAACTTGGTTAATTACCCCCTTATTATCCATACCTTTTATATATATATATAGAGGCTCTAGAGCTATATTTATAATTAAGTCGTTTATTTCATTCTTTTATATTGCAAAGCTTACAGTAATTAATAAGGTATACCTTTTAGCTTATTACGGACTTTATATTAGCAGTAGTATAACTACTAAGAAGAGATATAAATAAGTTAGTTAAGATAGTATAGGAGGCGCTAGAACCAATCGAGCTATAGGATAAGGGGTGGCCGAGTTATATAGTTAGTTATATTATAAGTTTAAAACGTAGGAACGTAGGAATATAGGGACATAACGTACTAATATACTAACGTGCTAACGTACTTAGTATATTTCTTAGGCGTAGTATTATATATTTAAAGGACTATAGTTCTCTTCTTTATAGTAAATCTTAGAATATAATTAGAGTTAATCTATTAGGTAACCTACTCTACTAGTTATATTTACGTTATTAACTTCTTATTTACCTATATGCCTAGCCCATTAATAAGTCTACCGTAGTATTTCCTATATGGCTTTGTTATATATTAACTACCTAGGTTACAGTATTAATAAAGTTAAATAATATACCACTTAAGACAGCACTAGTTACGACGCTATCTATAGTAGTAACTACCTTAGGATTAGGGGGAGATACCAGTATATAGGATAACGACTTGCAAGGAATTATAATAGTATAGTTTAGGGAATTTATAGAGGAAACGAATAATAATTAAGGGGCACTATTATAGCAACCATAGGATATAAAGAAAGAAAAGATTAAGATGCTATTAATTAAAAGATTCTTAGGAGAGAAGTATAAGCTAAAAGGATTCCTTATATAAATAAAGCTAAAGATCTAATACAAGGGAAGTAAGCTAGAACTTATAAGTAATTAAATAGCGTATATAGAATTATTCTTAGTGGGTAAGGTATTAAAGTAGCTTAAACCCTATCTTATGGAGATATAAGCTAATAGGTTAGTAACTACTATATTAGAAGCATGGTATATATTCTTAAGCTAGGAGGGATTTGCTAGTAGACCTATAGGGAGGTGGTTTATTAATTAAGTACTAAGGCAGCATTTATAAACAATATTAAAAATTTTAACGTGGGCGTATATATTAGAACGTATGGCGTACTTATAATTCTATATAAACACTAATATAACTCTACTACTAGAGCTCTATAATATATATAGTAAAATCTTATAAATATTCATTTATAAGGGGTTCAAAATATCGTATCCTTATCGCTTCATATGAATAAGCATATCGCGATAACGCGATGAATAACGCCACCTCCGGGACTACTGGCAAAGACTTAGATCGAATTTAAATTCTCGTACATCTGTAAATGTTCCAAAAGCTTCCACGCTACCGTCTGCCCTACCTAAGGAATGACGCTCAGGTATAGTTTGGTATACGCACTCTCTCCCCACCCCTCTTTAAATCCTATAACCTGAAAGTTCTTACTATTTGCTAGCAAGTCTAAATTTATATTACGATTTTCTAAGGGTAGAGAAATAAGCAATGTTACCAGACGCAAGAGTCATTAGTATAAAATGATGATTATCTCGGACAGCTATAATTTTAATCCGGGGGCTTTGACTACTCCACAGTTAGAACGATTTTCTACATCTGATATGCTTGGCTGAATAGTTACGTAGAGATCTACTGTCCTCGTAGAGGATTAGAACGAAGGTTAAGACTCAGTGGGCAAAACACTCTTTTAAGCCTTAAATGATAATAAATTACCGATTTATGGATCAAGACAATTTAGTGCGTGAATCCTATCCTATGAACTAAGTTCAGATTTTGATAGTGTCTCCAGTCTGTCTTTGCAGAAGAACATAGCACCTGGAGTCTCCATCTCAAACAATAGATAGGTCTGAGAAATTAGCGAACCACAATCGAGAGACTGCTCAATGGCTCAATTAACCGCCGACATTACCACTACCGACTGTCCGTCGGGTTGTTAGCGCTTACACACACAATTTCGATATCAACGTACGTGCAGCAATATTCTCTAATACTATGGAAGAAGCGGAGTTTTTTGGCTACTCCAATTTGGATGGTACCTTTTCTTCCAAGCACAGCGTCGAAAGGAGGGTCATAGCTTCTCGTGACCGCAAAGCGCGTATTGCACTTCTCTGGCGAGTTCTGGAAACACCAAACTAAATCGACATAACCCTGTGTATCTATATCTCTTCCATCGAATTGTTTAACGGCTGACTTATTTTCTCCGTCGAGAGGCTTAATCGTCAAGCCTAGGATCTCCATAGCTAGCTTCGGCGAAATCAGGTTTGCATCCGTCGTCATGTCGAAGGAGAGTATAGCTATCCTCCAGACAGCGGTTGCAAAACGCACGCCAGCATATATCTCTATTGTTGCAAACTGTTGGGCCGTCGGGAATCGCTAGCACATGTTAGAAAGGCTGAACGAAAGGTGGCGGGTTTGTGGTTACCTTTGACGTTCGCTTGGAACCATTGTACACAGAGGGATGAGGCATCTCGAAAGTTATACCATTAGTCACGATTAAGTTATGCGTCGTAAAGTTCCCTCAACGATGCCCTTACCAAAAAAGAAAGTTCGTACGAGAGGCCTCCTTCTTCCTAAATACTGAGATAACTTCAGCCTTCGCGCCTTTCCGGTAATGAAATCTAATGCGAAAACGAAGTGGGGTAGGCTGAGTCGATCTATGATTGGCCGAACAAGCTCATGGTCGTCGGCTGTTACCACAACCATGTGAGTGTGTAAAATATTCAAGCCTTGTATCCCTCAGCCTTCCCAGTATCCATTGCATATAGGAAAGTCATCGGAGAAGTATAAAAACACCAAGACTAAGACCTCGGCCACGTCACAACAAGGTGATACCATCCCACATATAAGCTCTGCCTAGCTGGAGTCCATCAAAGGGCTTCTATGTACAGCCTGAGGATTTTTTGGTATTGCCATTGGAAAGGCTCCTGGGAAATCTGCCTTGGACTTAGCTTTATGGGTTGCTTCGGACGGTCTAACGCAAGGGTAAGAATTGTAGGGCTACGAATCCTATCTTACTATCCGGAATTGCCCCGTTGCCTTTGGGTCGAGAGATGTCCTTTTTTTTTTTTTTTTATTAAATTGATACCTCGCGTGCATTTAGCTCTACGCCCAAATATTTTGGCAGTAAGGCCCCCACCAACTCCAGTCTTCTGCATAGCCTACTCAAGGCAGTTTCATTTCAAAAAAATGTCTGACACCACGACAAACACTACCCCAGCCATACCCCTTCAAGATCTCGTCACAGGTTATCCAAAATTGGCTGGCCAAATGGGACTAATTCCCGAGACAACAATATTCCGCAGCTTTGCAGCTCTTCAAGCTCAAAATATTCTATATCTCCAAGCGGAACTCGTTTCACTTGAGAAAAGGCTGCGAAAGTGTGAATTAATCGATAGTCAAGATCTCAACGGACTCAAGTCTCTATACTCGCTGGACTGGTATTGGCTAAGCCAATCTGGAGACGATGGAGAAGAACAATGGAAATTGGTACAGCAGATTGGAGCCAAATTGAGAGAGTATAGTAGGTCGGAATATTAATCGTTAATTGGACTATCTAAACAGGGACTAATAATTTCGTCTAGACGAAGCTCTTATCCAGCAAAATATAATCCTCGCTTTTCCCGGTCCAAGCAAGTGGGATCTCAACTATGTGCAGCACTATCTTGCCACTAAGGATATGGGCCCTTTAGCACTAGTCGGAGACGATGCTCCCATCTGGGGCTCTACTAAGGAACCAAAATCGTTTTGCCCTGACCTAATTACCCTTCGGCCACGCCATAACGAGGACACATTCTCGAGATGGGTTACAGAGAGGGCTATCATAAAACTCTTCAAATGTGGTTGTCATCGTTTGATGAAGGTTTCAAGGATCCACGGCGTGCCTGGATTCAAGGATAGCACATTGCTTCAGGTAACTTTTTGGATAACGACTGTGATTGCTTCTTTGCTTCCCATTGCCTCTATCTCCGTGCTATATTATGTTCATTCTATGTTAGCAAAACTGGCAATCATAGCCACATTCAATGTTGTTGTATCGCTGTGTTTGATGGCCTTCACTACCGCAAAACGTCTGGATGTGTTCGCTGTGGCGGCTACGTATGTTACAATCCATTAAGTAAATACAGATTTAATGCTCGCACTGACTTACATCAGATTTTCAGCCGTACAGGCTGTCTTTGTCGGAGCTAATAGCAACAATTCGCCATGTAGTAATGGAGGGAACTAGATTGTCCTTTTTACCTCAGTCGTGGGTAATGAGGAATATGTAATCAATTTGATATAGTTTGTTTTGAAATTTAAAGGGAATTTTGTTCAGGATGGCATGCGGTGCTTATCCCAAATCCCCCATACAGCAGCATCCTCGCCAAGTATAGCTGAGACCAGGCTGGCTTTCCATTCTCTTATCGTCCATCTTATCGATCCATTATTGATATGGATCTTATCGATATGGATTACAAATATTATCCATACTTCCTTACTACTAGAAAAATTCTTAGCTTTTACCTTCCCTTTACCCTATTGTATAAATATGGATTCTAAAGCAGAATTATCTCTTCTTACGCCTTTAGCTACTGTTAATTTAGCCTTAACTCGCCCAACGAGGGCCCGAACAGCCGTTGCAATATAGGCCTATGCTTGTACGGCGCTTGGCACGGAGCCAGAATATTTAGGTCGAAATTGTATTCTCTACTACATTTACTATCCATAAGAATTGCTATATAGTAGCCCAGTTACTAGTAATTTTCGAAAGTATCTTAATTTGAAACATCTACTTTAGGTTAAAAAAGATACTAGCCTAATATAATTAGAGATACTTAAAAAACTTTAGCAACTATATATTAAAGCAGAGTCTTTAGGTTAAATAATAGAAATAGATACCTAGGTCTTTTAAAAACGACTAGATTAGGATATAATTAATAAGGCTTTAATCTTATTAATTGTTATATAAAACATTCTATTCCGTATTATTAAATGGCCTAAATTTTATGCTTTTTACTAAGTTCTTAATCTAGAATTGTTTAACTTTCTTATAATAGCACACTCTTAAATTATAAAAAAGATTAAACTATCCTGGTAAGCTTATAAAGATATTATATAAAAGAAACTTTAGTCGGCAATATTAAGTATTTATCTATCGCTTAATATCTGGACCTCCCTAAATAGGCTCCTTCTTCTAGGGATCTGCGCCTACTTTGTTAATTAGGGCCAGGAGAAGTAATTAAAGGCCCTCCTTACCCTTTATATAGTAGCAAATTATAGTAAAGATAAGTAATTCGCTACTCTTCTCCTAGTCCTTAAGGACTATGGTATTATATGAAAGCTTAGGTCTATTGTTTGTAATAATACTAGTTTAAATAATACCCTTTATCGTAAAGTAGAAGCCTATCTCTTAGAAGAGGAGGAGATTAAATAGGATTTTACGTATTAGCGGATCCGCTGTACTAGCTATATTATTAACTTAGCCGTATAAGCCTTCCTATTTTATAGTTAAATTAAAATAGAATAACTTAAGTCGTATAACGAACAGGAAGGAAAAGGGGAGGTAGGAGATAAAGAGGAGAAATAGGCAACCTTTTAGGTTATAGGACCACTCGGCAAGCTTTATAATATTATTATATATATCCGCAGTTCTACTAGTTGTACGAAGGAGTTTAAGGATCTCATAGAGAGAATAATTCCACTTAATAACCGTATAAGATAGAATAGCTAGTTTTAAATGCTAGCTATAGCCGATTAAAAGGCAGGAGCTATTAATACCTATACTAAGAACCACTTTACTATACTCTAGGCAGACTATCTCTCCCTAGAGGACTAGGAACGGCTTTATATGACTAAGGAATTCCTTTAACTGTTCTACCGAACAACCCTAGAGACTTAAGGAGATTATGCAATAATTGATAGTGTACTCTTTACCATGGATATTCTTGTCTAGTACTTTAAAGCCGCACTTATAAGTAAACTTTCTACTAGATTGGACGATAGTAATACTATATAGTAGTCTAAATATACTTCTAATAAGGAGTTTAGCTCTCGGATTAAAAAGGGGTAGGAAACCTTTAATAAGTACTACAGTAAAACAGATAATTTACCCTTTTATGCTACAGCCCTTATTCTTTATCTAAACCGTTATATAAAGTATATTAAGGCTAACTGGAAGCTAAAATGGGTAAAGCCTGTATTAAAAAAGGTTAAAGGACTTTGGGAGGACTACTGGGAAAAGGCTTCTTTTCCCCTAATTTCTTTATTATATAAAAAGAAACAACCTTAAGAGCAGGAGCTTAATATATTTAATTAGATTGCTTAAAAGTTAGGGAAGTATACTTGACTGTAAAGTTAGGATAAGTTCCAAGACTATTATAATAGGGAACCGTACGATATTGGTAAGATGTTAGCCCTTAAATAGTGGTGTTAAGATTAACAGAGAAAACGTTGGCTAAGGCTATTATATATGGCAATTAATATTCTCTTAATTCTAGCTATAAGTAATAAACCAGAGCGAGTCTTTTTAGGGGGACGTCGTACGGTATTATAGGAAAGGGCGTAGATAGGAGCCGAAAAACCTTAAGAGAGTAGAGTGTTTAAAGCATTGGAAACGAAGTGGTATTTTAGACGAAAAACTTAAGATAATAACTTAAATAGACCGTCTAATATCCGCAATATCCGTAATATCTATAATATCCGCAATATCCGCAATATCTATAATATCTGCAATATCTACAATATCCGTAATATCTATAATATCTGCAATATCTACAAGACTATAATATCTGCCAAATTCTGCCAAGTCCGCTAAATTCTGCCGAATTCTGCCAGAACCGTAATCTACCCTATGTATAGCGCGACTCCTGTTAACCTAGTAACTAAGTTAACGATATATGCCCCTTTTATTATAAGGTCTGTGCGGAAATTAAACGGATAGACGTATATATCACAATTCTAAGGAGTATGGACTAGCGTATGGATATGGAGAGGTATGGACGAGCCCATATCGATAATGGATTGCAGCCTAATCCATTTATGGAAAGCCACCCTGGCTGAGATATAAAGTAGGTAAGTGTCGATCTGGTGCAGATTAGAAGAGCATAAGGAAGACTCTGCCTATTTAAACTACGGAGTAAAGAAACTATATATATAAGGAAGATATAGGGAATAAGGGGAAACTAAGGGGGGGGGGGAGTACGTAATAGGAACAAGGGTTACGCAGGGGGTGGTAGTATAACCGGAACAGGAACAGGGTAATCGGCAAAATCTGACCTAGATCGACACACCTCCCTAGCTTTGAGCCCTTACAGGTCAAAGCTGTATTACGGGTCTTGGCATAGCATTAAGTTGAATACACCCTATGTCTTCCTTTGTTATCTTTATTAATTTAAATCCTTTCCTTAGTATTAACTAGATTTAATTAATAAATAAAGGCCTCGTGCTTCTGCCTTAGCGGAGCCTTTATTAAGTTATCTACTACTATTACTATAGTAGGCGTCTAATTAATCCTAATTCGATTATTACGTAATTCTTAACGAAGCTAGTAGTAGTGTACATCTACGTATTAGAGCTTTATAGAAAGGTCTAGTTCTTTCTTTATAAGTAGTTAGATTATCTATAGATTATTATAGTAAATTGTTTACTTATTATCTAAGGTTAATACAATTTCTTTAACGAAGTGACTTTATTAGATTAATTCTATACCTATATAGAATAGAGCCGTAAGCTCTATCTTTATACTTAACTTTATTACTAATATCTACTTAGTAAAGCGCTAATTAATTAATCTTTCCGTATTACGTCTACTTATTAAGTCGTCTTTAAACGCTACGTCACTTGCCCTAGTAAAAGCCTAACTCCTTATATTCTATCCTAAGTATTTAATCGCGAGAGTCCTTATATAGGTAGGTAATCGCTTAATGAGCCGCGGCGCCGTATAGGCGTAAGGGTAGAGTTAGAAATAAGCAAGCTAGGTTACTAGATTAGTTTACTTACTTACTAATTAAGTAAGTAAGCTAATAAGCTAAAAGTCTTATTTTAGGTAAATAAGCTAAATTAGGTTTAGCTTATAAGCTAGCTTGCCCGCTTAATAGGTAATATATATATAGTTATAGTAATAAGTTTTATCTTATAAATCCGACGCTTTATAGAAGATTTAGGTAACTTAGGGCAACGTATAGGCCGTATGCTAAGTCCTACTAAGTCCTGCAAACTCCTAGGCTAATTAGGGCTTTAAGCCAGTTTTAATCCCTTACGTATCCCTATTACTAGTAAATCTTCTATAAAGTATCTAAAAGCTTATAGAAGTCGCTTTAGCAGTTAGTAAATATTTTAGATTTTATATCTTAGCTTTAACTAGCCCTCTTAGGCTCCTATAAATATTTAGGCCAATTAATACCGCCTAATTGCGACTATAGGAAGATACAGTATAAGGGCAGTTAGTGGAAGGCGGGGATAGGTGGGGTAGAAGCTTATCTACGTCTAATACTATAATAAAGTTGTATTATAACAATTAATTAGATAGATCTAGAAGAATTACTATCTATTATTTAGGAAGCCTAATGTAAGAAAAACATTCCTTTATAGAAAATATTTTAAAAGAATATCTTAAATAAATACTCTAATATATAAACCTAGGAAGCCGCCCTTAAACCCCTTATCTAGAGTAGATACGTACCTTAAAATATTTAATATTTAGTTTTAGTAATATAAGTCTTATTATATATACTTGTTTTAGAAAAAGTCCTACTTTTTTTATCCTTATTTAATTTTAATAGGTAAGGTTATTATCTAGTTAGTTTTACTAAATAAGCTTAATAGTTCTAATCCGTATCTTATTACTATTAAGAGTAGAATTATAGATAAGACCTTTGTTATAAAGATATAGGATAATATATATTGTAAGCTTTATAGTGTAGAAAGAATCGCAAGAACGACTTAATTGTAAATCTATAGAAATTAAGTGATATAAATATATAAAGAAGGTGTTGGTAATAAGATAAAAGGGGAGACTACTACGTAACTAAAACAGTGTGATACGTAAGTAATACGTAGGCAATACGTAGTTGATACGCAGGTAATATATAGGTGTTTTGGCATAGTACCAGTAGTCATTTACATACCCCCCTAGATTTAATAGTGTATACTAAAGTAGGAAATTTAGATATAATTTAGGAGTAGTAAAAGAATTATAATAAAGGCTTGTAGGAAATACTACGGTAGACTTGTTAATAGGCTAGGTATATAGGTAAATAAGAAGTTAATAATGTAATAATAACTAGTGGAGTGGTTGCCTAATAGATTAACTCTAATTATATTCTAAGATTTACTATAAAGAAGAGAAACTATCTATAGAGACCGTATGTCCTTAAATATATAACTCCTCCCTATAGTAAAGGGTTTAGTACGTTAGTATATTAATATATTACGTTCCTATATTCCTATATTCCTATATTCTAAACTTATAATATAACTAGCTATATAACTTAGCTACCCCTTATCCTATAGCTTAATTAGTTCTAGTGCCTTCTATACTATTTTAACTAACCTATTTATGTCTATTCTTAGTAGTTATACTACTACTAATATAAGGTCCGTAACACCATCCCCCTCCTCTTTATCTTTGTCCTTAAAGATATCTCCTATCTCTAAGTTATCTATTAGAGGTATAGCATTCCCGTCTTTAATTTAATAACCTTTATTATTCCTAATGCCTCTTATTAGATCTTCTGTGTCTAACCATTATAACTAGCTAGTGATGTTTATTCTCTTACTTAGTAAAGTTATACTATCTTATTCTTATTATACGGAGAAGAAGTTAGTATATATTGCGATCGCAGCTCTATTTAGTCACTAACCTTCTTTCTATACTAAGTATACGCGAGCAAATATACAATTATTCTATAATATTTAATCTATCTCTAATGCTAAGTATACACGTTTTATTATTTTCTATAACTATCTAGTTCCTTATCTAATCTGTTTTAGGGTTATACGTATTAGTAGCAGCCGAAAAACTAGAGAGTAAGCTAGCTAAGGCCCTTACTAAGGTTTAGCGTTATTTTAATAAGGCGTCTTAGGCTCTAAAGGCTTAACTAGATACTTATACTTACCTAAGCCGTCTAATAAAGGTATATAAAAGGTGCGCTTAAAAGAGCTTCGCTTAGTAAAGTAAGGTCTATCTAAACTTAAGGCTAAGGAGGCTAAAAAGGATTCTGGTTAAGTAGAGGCGGAAATAACTAATATACTAGTAGTAGATCCCTTAGATAATCCGGCTTGTCTATTACCTTTAACTAATCCCTTTATCTTTAGCTCCTTTTTAATATTACCTAACCCATTTTCTTCTAATACTTCTATACCTTTTCTATAGCATTCTTTAAATTTTATAATAGTTCCTAAGTAGTCTTATTATAGCCTATCCACTTAACCTCGTACTATATTTTATTGTTAATGTCCTTATAACTAATAATCTTTAATACTTACTATTTATTTTCTTCTTATCCTCTATATATATCTACTTCGTAAATTAGTAGCTTAATATTTCTATATACTGGCTCTAGTATTATAATATACTATATAGGGTAGATCTTTATCTTAGCTGGTAGGTTTAACTTAAATATAACTAGTAAAATTCTTTATATAATTTTAAAAGGTCCTAGTCTAATATAGTTTAACTTCTTACTTAGTCGTTAACTTTTAAAAATTTTATATAGTAGCTATACTTTTTCCTCCTCCTTAAGATCTAGTCCCTTAGATCTTTTAGCGTTATAATACTTTTTTATTCTCTCCTATACTTTTTTTATTAATTCTATAAGGTCTATATAAAGATTTATTAACGTCTTTATTCTTTCTTTAGCTATACTACTTATTTTCTTTACTTATTTTAAAAATAATAATATTCTTAGCTTATATTCGTAATTTGCCTTAAATAGTAATATACCTATTTCTTCATATAGTATTATGTTGTATATAAACTATATTACTAGTAATAATAATACCTAATTATTTTATACGTAATTAATATAATATCTTAAATACTATTCTAGCGTCTAATTTAATATTTTTATTTATTTATCTGTCTACGGATAATATATAGTAGAAGTTGCTACTTTAACTCCTTATTCTGCTAAAAAATACCTCCTAGAATACTACTATAAATCTTAAATCTCTATTTAATATAATCTTACTTAGTACTCCGTGTCTTATAAATACTTCTTTAATATAAATTCTAGCGATATCTTCCGCTAAGATTTCTTCTATATATGCTATAAAGGCGGGGAGATGGATCACGGGGTTTTCTCAAGTTGAGTCTTTCTTAAGTTGAGTTTTCTCCCCACATGTAAATAAGGAGTAGTCCGCGTGGGCCCAATAGGGATCCGAATCGGACGTTAAGCAATGAATTATTATTATTATATATGCTATAAAGTAGCCCTATTTAGTTAACTTGTCCACTATTACTAAAATTATATTATACTCTTATCCGGTAATAGGATCTCTTAACTTTAGTAATTTAATAATAAAGTTCTATAATATAACCTCTTATAGTCTCTCTAGTATTTTAATAGGTTATAGCCCTCTATATAGCTTATACCTTATTAGTTTATTCCTTTAGTAATCTAAACACTCTTTTACTACTTTTCTAGCTATACCCTAGATTCTATTAATAATGTATTCTTTCTAAAGTCTTACTATTAAGCCTATTGCTCTGTTATATCCTTAAGTTATTCCTCTATAAAAATCTTCCACAAAATGCTCTACTATGCCCTTTAGAATATGCTTTACTTCTTAGTTCTCGTATATATCTATCTATAGATCTTTTAGCTATACTTTTAGAATTCTTTATACCTAAAAGCTTTCTAGTATCTTATAGACTCTTTCTAGTTTATTATTCTCTTAAGTTACTACTAGCTTAAGCTAATTATATCTAATTAATCCGTTACTATCTCTGCGTAGCATTACTTCTAATAGTTTCTTATTATTTTATAGTTTAGCCTTTCTACTTAGCGCGTCTACTCTTATATTTTTAGTCCCTTTAGTATACTAAATCCTAAAATAGTATTCTATAAGTATCTCTGCCTATTTTAACCTATCTTTAATTAAGTTCTTTTATTATTAGGAACCCTATTAGGTTCTTATAATCTGTCTTAACTATAAATAGTTTTTTTGCGCCTTATAGGGGTACTCTTTATTCCTTAAGTACTATAACTGTCGGGAATGAGGCAAGCGATCGTCACGTGACGCCGCGGCACTAGCGTGGCGAGGAGTCTTAAGCTCCTCACCCTTCCTCATTTCTATAGAAGAAGCTTTATTAACTAACATCACTATAACCTACTCAAGTAGTCGTTATTGGTGAGTCACCCTGTGTGACCAACACTAATTAGTGGTTAAATACATAGTCAACTACAGAGCAGCTAGGTTTTCGAATAGAAGAGATAGTCTTATACAGGGGTGCTATATACGCTTATATGGAATGGATCCTAGCAATACTATACTACCTTAGACTTACGGAAAACTAGTAATAGAAGTGTCACTAAGTACTAGGAGATACCAAGTTGCGTCTATTACGTAGAACAACCGCGTTTACAAAGATTTGGTCAAGTACTTTAGGTCAAAAGTGTCACTGAACCTAGGGTCCTAAGTCAACGTCTGAAACGCGTCAAAACAACTACCTTAACACCCTCCATGTACCTTCGCAGATCTTAGAATTACGAGTAATACCTAAATCCACCTACGCACGTCCGCTATTATGGCGTTAACCTACCTAAAGAAGTACGAGGACGATATTAACCCAGAGATATGGAACACCGATATAACTAACCTTAAAGATATTAATCAGCAAGACTTAAATAGATTCTTATTATACCGTATAGCATACTATAAAGACAGCGAATATAATAACACTATGCTATAGTACTATATAAGGGAGGACTTTATTAAATAGACAAAGGGAACATAGACTCCTATAAAGAAGGATATTATATAAGACTTCCGTAACTTCTTGTGGGAGTATAGAGTCTTTATACCTATGGATAGGGGTACTATTAAAGACAATATTTAGGAGTAGGTTATTAACGTAAAGGAAGAGCACGAATAGACTCTATAAGAGATTAAGCACCAACTACGCACTATAAGGAAGCTTAACTCACGATAGAATCTAAGTAATACACCTCTAAAGACGAATCTACCTCTACCTTTAACTCCTCTATATCCAATTTAACCTATAACTTTAACCTCGGATACTATACCCTAATAAGAGCAGGTATAGGATCCTATTGCTTCGCAATTTAATAACCTTTAGACTCCACTAACTAGACCTACGTCCCCACTGCAGCCTATAATGTAACTCCCACCTCCTCTATTTTAATCTTAAATTGGAGGTAGTTTAAAATTGCTTATAGAGCTTGCGAAGCTATATTCGGATTAGGAGAAGAAGTTTAGTAGGGAACTATATAATGTTCTTAATTCCAAACTACGTATCTTCTATAACTATTGCTAGAAGGTAGGAATAGAGTCTAATTAATACTATAACGCCTATTCCGTTATGCTTAAGGGCCGAGCTAGTACCTTCTATTATAATTATTTGGCAGGAAAAGGATATAATTTTAACCGTATAATATAAGTTAAAATGCCACTTTAAAATAGAAGAAAATAAGTAGTAGTATATATTAGAATAGAGAGAGACTACCTTTTTAAGGATTATTGCTATAAACCTAGGTGTTCCTTAGCTTAATTATCTTTAAAAGCTCTTTAATTAACTTTAGACAATTTAGCGCGGTTTATCCGAATTATATTAAGAGGATTTTAGCCTATGTAATTAAGTTATTAGCGTATACTAAGGTGTTAAAGAATATAACCTTGCTTTCTTTAATCCTGTAAATACTTATAAAGGTATATATACTTAATTAAGATTTTCTATTAGCACCGCTCTACGCTCTTAAGAAGTATAGCAATTTAACGCCTAACTTTAGCCTACTTTAATTGACCCGCCTAACCAATATAATTATAACTAGACTAATTAAATATATAGTGGCCGTAGTAGGCAATATGGTAGAGGGTATAATTAATAACTATAAGGTAAAGGTGGAGGTCCTTGTGGAGGTTTATTTTAAAGTAATTGCTAGAAGAAGTGCTACGTTTATAAGAAACCGAATTACTAGTTAACTAGGTATTCTCTTAATAAACAAAAGGAGGTATATAATAAGTTTCGCCAGAGTATAAGAAACGTTAGAAATTATAAGGCTATTATAGCCTACTTTTAAAGCTTTCTGGTTTAATATAAAGGTATAGAAGATCTTAAGGGTGAGGTTAATAAGGCCGAATAGCTCCTTATAGATATAGAAATTAAGGACTACTTACCTAATTAATACTTTACTAAGTATAGTGAGGTAGATAGTATATAAACTGTTGCTATTCTTAATAACTAATCTACGCTCTATTCTATTATAAAGTTAGATATCTTTAATAAGCTAAAGGAGAGCTCCGCGTTCTCCTTTAACGATAGATACTTAGCGAGTGTCTTTTACGGTATTATGCTAGATACTAAAGCCGCAGGAGTATCTACAGTAGGAGAACCTTAAGTTTAAGCCCTTTAGCAACTTAATAACTCTGTTTAGATTAACTATTTAACGGTAGGCCAATATACGATTCGTTTTGGCAAGGGTACTGCGATTTCTCTTAGTACAATTAGGGTCTAAACCCCCTTAGGATATATTACTTTCCATATTATTCCCGCGAACACTCCGTTTCTATTCTATATTAGGGATATAGATAAATTAGACGTTAAACTTAATAACTTTAAGAATATGCTTATATAGGGAGACAATTAGGTGCCTATTATACGTAAGTAGGGTTACCCTTAGCTGCTCCTTTAATAACCAGAAAAGAGTGTTGCTTAAAGCCATTTAACTAAGTTAGAGTTACGCTAACTATACCGTCGTTTTAGCCACCTATCCGTTTATTAATTGCTTAGGGTTCTTTAGCGAGCAGGCTATAAAGTTAAGGTTAAGGCAATTAAGCATCTTATAAAGTACTATTACTATTACTAAATAAACCAAAAATCCCCTGGCCGATTTAAGTTTACCCTTAAAGATAACTATAACTTTAACTTCTGTATTATCGTTAACGTTATATATCTTAGTGGCAAGCTAGTACTCTAAGTTATTAACTTCTTAACCTCCTTCTAAGCCGCACGTTTCTTAAAGAATATGTTAGCTAGGAACGTATAAGATACCCTATAATTATGCTAGATTAATATCTACTTAGGACCCCCTAATTAAATTGTCTATAATATAGGAAAGAACTTCTTATTTATAGAGTTTCGACAATAGATAAAAGTAATGGCAATTAAGGTTAAGGAAGTCCCTGTTAAGGCATATAATAGTGTTAAAAAAGTAAGGGGATGTTCGGTTGCAATATGGAGGCCTTATATTCCAGTTCATTTAGAGTGATTTTGTCTGCACAGCCTTAAAATTTTAATGTTCCTCTCACCGCTCGCAAAACGCCAGAATAGCACGCTAAAATATTGGCAACTTTACCGTATATAGCTTCTGAAATGGAGCTCTTGGCGTCATTTTAATATGGAGCTCGAAGCTCCTGTTACAGATTCCAGTTCAATATAGAGGCTTTATATTTGCACACGTCTGTGCAACCCGTAGAGCCACAGACGCGTGTCAAATCGGGAAGGAACGCGTTCTTTCTGCCGGACTTTCAGTTCATATTCAATCTGACGGTTTTGCAACCGAATATTCCCTAAAGCAATATTACGCGCTATTACGCCGCGTATATAAGATTATCTCTTTAGAACTAGAGGACGCTAGCGAAGAACTTACCTTGTAAATAGCTATTAAGGCCGTTAACAATTCCGCTGGCCTAGATAGACTTATACCTATATTACTAGTCTTTAGCGCCTACCCTTAAATAACTAATAATTCTTTACTATTTCCCTCTATTATATAACGAGCTAAGGCTATTTATAAGGCAATAAAGGAGGTGTAACGTCTCTACGCTATACGCTAGGTTAATAACGTACTAGGAATGAGAAATAGCCTAAATACCTTAACTACGCTCGATCTACTACTCCAGTCTAAGGTACGCGTATAGCGTAAAAAGGGAGGATAGTTAGGCCTATATTAACTTATTATAATTAATGGTTAAACTTATACTATTTAGATGCCTTATAAACCTACTTAATTCTGTTTAACCGCTATTAAGCCTTACTATAAAGATAATAGTTTTAAGCCTTTACAGGATGCCCTAAAAAATGCCCTAGAGGAGAACTACAATTAATATACTCTAGAAGACGACTATAATCCTAATATAATTATAGTAGATGTGCCGCAACTATAACGCGGTAGAGGTCGCCTAAAGGGATTATAAAATTGCTAATATCTTGCTAATTTCGAAGAGTAATTTATTGCCGCCATTAAGAATAGAGTCGAGCTATTAATAGCCTTTATAACAGCTAAGGAAAAGGCTGACTTTAAACTTGCAAAATAGCTTTAAAAGGAAGGTCGTATTATAACTTTAGGAGTTCCTTTCTAAGCATCTAATAAGCAGAAGATTAATGGTCTTATTATAAGAGGAGTCTTTAAATTTAAGAAGTATAACCCTACTAAGTTTAATAGAGTTTATATCTTTAAGTTAAGAATAGTTAATAAGATTAAGGGTAAAGCTACTAACGCCCTATTTAAGAAATTAAGGCTTATTATCTAAGGCTACAACAATAATAGTAAGAAGGTAATTCTTACGTAATCTCCCATAATTTAACGAGCTAATTAGCGAGTTATTATTGCGCTAACTCCCTCCTTAATAAAGAATGGAATAGTAGTTTATTTGCGAGATATTACTTAGGCCTACACCCAATTAGAGACGCACCTTTAGCGCTTAATACTAGTATACCTTCTAGAGTAAATTCGCCACTAATATCCCGAAGATACGATTATAGTTATACTTAAGCCATTATATGGAATCGTAGAGGTAGAAACTTACTAGTAGGCTACCTACAGCAAGCACCATAAAGAGAAGCTTTTAATAACTACTTTTATATTTGATCCCTACTTCCTTATTATAACTATAGGAACTCTATTTAGAATTGTTGGCATATAAACTAATAATATAATTATCTTAGAAGACGACCAGTTTTTAGCTCTTAAAGAAGACGAGCTAGTAAAGGTAAATCTTATGGCAAAGCCAAAGAAAAAGCTTAATTTAACAACACTATTACTTTTTAATAGATGCGTCCTCTCCCTAAATAAGGATTCTATTGCTTTGCGCTAGAAGGGTTAAGATAAGAAGATTAATATTATTAACGTTAATTCTCTAAAGTAAGGATATATAGAGTAACGCGCCTATAGAGCTTATGTTGCTTTTATCTATTAACCTAAGGCTTTATTTAATTTCTCTATTACTACCTAATACCAGGAACTAACTAAGGATAACGTTCTTGCCCTAAATAAGCGTCTTTTCTAGCAAATAAACTATCTTAATTGGGGACTGCTCTACGTACCTATTAATCTTCCCACTACTAAGCTCTTTATATTTGTCGATGGATCGTTTATAAATAATAAAGATTTTAGCTCCTAGCTAGAATATAAGATTATTATTGCAAACAAATCTACTGGAGAGAATAACTTTATAATCTACGGCAATCTTATCTATTAGAGCTTAACTAAAAGTAAGCGCGTTACTTAAAGCGTTCTAGCGTTAGAGATATATAGAATAGTTAGCGGAGTTAATATGGCAATTATAATTAGAACTACCCTAAAGATAATTATAGATTAACTTAAACTTCCTATTATCCCTATAATTGTATATACCGACTTATATTCCCTCTACGAGTATTTAATTAAGCTTAATACTATAAAGAAGAAGCGCTTTATAATTAATATTATAGCACTTTATTAATCCTATAAACGGTAAGAACTCTTTAAGATTTAATAAATTAACGGTTAAGATAACCTAGTAGATATAATAATAAAGGTAAACCCAAACAAGGCTCTAGAAGCGTTTATTAACACAAACACTCTATATATATAAGTTAAAGGTTAGGTTAAAAGGAAGTAAGAGTATAATATTCTACAGACCCTAATTTTAACCAGCCAATTAGGATTTTCTATACCCGGCATAGAAAATCGCTATTGGCTCGCTTATAATTAGCGCCTTAGCGGCCCTAATACGATATCCACCTACGACTCCAAGCAAGAAAGCACCACATGCTAAGAGGCAAATTTTAGGATAGCGAGACTTATATTATAATAGCAATAGTAAGTAAGAAGGATCGATATTTGTTACGCTAGTTAAGCAGTATTTATATATAGATGGCAACTATAAAAGAAGAGTTGCTAGTGTCGGGAATGAGGCAAGCGGTCGTCACGTGACGCCGCGGCACTAGCGTGGCGAGGAGTCTTAAGCTCCTCGCCCTTCCTCATTTCTATAGAAGAAGCTTTATTAACTAACATTACTATAACCTACTCGAGTAGTCGTTATTAGTGAGTCACCCTATATGACTAACAATAACTATACCTAATAACTTCTTATTATAGATGTTATAGTTTAACTTTAGTAGTGTTATCTTTTAACTATAATATGCTATTAGATGCTATATATTCCTATACTTCTATAGTAAATATACTCCTAGTATAAAGTTTAATGCGTTTATTTCTATAACTATATCTAGTCCTAGTTAATAGATCTTAAGGATTAACTCCTAGGTAAATAATTCCTTTAGTTCCTTAAATAACTTTTTTATTTATTTCCCTATATCTATAGTTTCTCTTTCTTTATAAGCCTAGTAAATGATTTAATATTTTTAACTACTATACTATAAACCTCCTATAGTAGTTGCAAAACCCTAAGAATAACCTTAACTGTGTTATATTCTCTAGTTCTTACTAACTTACTATAGCTTTAATTTTTTTTAGGTCTATACTAATATAACCTAGTTTAATAATAAATTTAATAAAATTAGTCTTCCTTATAAAGAACTCGCATTTCTTAATTACTACTAGTATCTGTTCTTCTTATAGTCTCTTTAAGACCTATTTAATATATTCTCCGTATTTTTCCTTAGTTATTAAGTAGATAATAATGTTATTAAGATATACTATAATAAACTCATTAAGGTATTCTCCTAATACACTATTAATTCGTTTTTAAAAAGTTACTAATGTATTTATTAATCCGAATTGTATAACTAATAGCTTATATAGTCCTTTCTTTAACCTAAAAGCTGCCTTCTATTTATCGCCTTCCTTAAATCTAATTTAATGGTACGCCTATCTTAGATCTATCTTTATAAAGATTTATATATTACCTATCTAATCCTAGATTTCACTAATTAAGGGTAAAGGATATCTATCCTTCCAAGTAATGCTATTTAATTATCTATAGTTAATATATAGCCTAAGTTTTCTATTTTTCTTTAGTATAAATAATACTGGATAACTTACTAATGACTGTAATAGTCTAATATATCCCTTTTATAAGTTTTCCTAAATAAACTCTTTAAGTGCTTTTAACTCTTCTTAAGTAAGCTTATAGGTTAAAAAGAACCTTAGACTTATTTCTAGTTCTAACTCTATTTTATAATCCTATACTATATAATCTACTAACTTTTCACTTTCTAGGCTCTATAATTTTTTGCTATATTTATAGTATCTCTTTAGTATATAACTTAAGCCTTACTTAGTTCCTTTATATATTACTCTAACTTAATACTATACTAACTTAGTTTACTATTACATTTTATATTATTAAGTATCTCTAATATTAACCTAACTTCTAATCTAATTAATCTTTAGATTATATTTCTATAACTAAGGTATTTCTAATACTGCCTTTTCTCGTCCTAATAGTAGGATATTAAAAGGTATCTTAATCCGTCTCCCTTTAATGGTTATCTAAATAGGTCCTATTTTAAGATTAATAATCCCTCCTCTATAGGCTATTAGATCTCCTAAAATTATAACTAATAGGTAAGGCTATTCCTTCTGCCTATAAGGTAATTCTATTCTTTTAACTACTACTAGTAAAATATAGTTCCGTATTACTCCACTATCTATTAGTACTTTAAATTAATCTTACTAATTAACTTATAAATTTAGGTGTTATCCTTAAATTCCTCTAAGGGTCTAAGGCTCTACTACTAGCTCCTACTAGTTCTATAGGCCTCTACCTTTCCTAACTATTAGCTGCTTAATCCTATCGTATTTGGCTTACTCTTTAGCCAATACCTAGTTTGCTTTTTATCCTTAATATACTATAAATATATATTCTCTAGGTATTCCTACTACTATTATCTATCTAAGTATTTTTCTATAAGAATTTTTTTTAGTTAAAGTATTAAGTCTTCTAACTCCTAAACTTTTATTAAATACCATCTATACATATATTTAGTATTCTTATACTATTGCTTATATAACGCCTAATATATCCTTATAGGGTATTTCCTTTTTTTTTTTTTTTTTTTTAGGTTTTTGTATATTTTATATATATTATCCACGCATATAATCCATAATAGCGTATAGTATACTAGGTACTTTAGGTTAACTCTTAACTTATCTTTATCTTTAAGTTTAAACCTTTATTATGTTAATCTAAATATTATAACTTCGTTTATAGGTACTAAGATACGCCTCTTACTTCTTTAGTCCTCTAATTATTCCCCTAGATCCTTTAATATAACTTATTGCCTTTTCCGTAATAGGGTAGTCCTAAATAACTTTCTCATTCAACTATATATAGAAATCTTCCTACTTATTATTATGTCGTTACCTATACTACTTTTAGTATAGCTGCTAGAGTATATACGGCTTGTCCGTAAGGAAGTATCTTCTTATTACTATATTGTAACAGCCCTTTATATATCGTTCTTTAAACTTAGTAGGAATCCCTAGATCTTCTTTATTTTTCAGTTTAGTAAATTATTTAGCTTTTAGTGTGCCTGCCTTAGGCCTATTAGTAATTCTTTATATAGGTGCTCTGTCCCTTATATAACCTAATATACTAGTCCTTTAATCTAGTTTCTGTTCTTACTATACGAGGATTCTCTGTCTAAACTCCTCTATATTTTCTTTTAGTTTTCGCCTTATAAGTAGATCCTTAAAGTCTTCTTACTCCCCAATCTTAGTTTATTTAATAGTCTTTATTTATATCTAAAAATCTTGGTTCTATAGGATTCTTAATCCTAAGCTTACTTCTATCTTAAGCTTTACTCCAGCCTTAGTTTAACTAGGCTTCTATAGTGTTCTTATCTCGTCTTAAAAGTCTTAAATCTTACTTATCTCGTCTTAAGAATCTTATATCTTTGGGAAACTTTGTCCTAAGCTTATTTATATATTACTAAACTAAGCCATTACTCTACTTTATCGGCTATTGTCTATTATAGGTCCTTAAGCTTATCTTATCCCGTCTTAGGAATCTTAAGCATCTCTTATCTCTTCTTAAAAATCTTAAGCCTGTGGCCTTTTGCCTTTATTAAGTACCAAAGTAGTTTACTATCCTACTTTTCTTACGTCTTATAAAGCGATAGATATTGTGTCTAGTAGGGTCTTAATCCCTACTAATATTCCTTATTTTATAGTGGAATTATCCTCTATCTCTATTATAATATCTTTAAGGTCTATATACTCCTAGTAAGCTACCTTTATTACCTTATTATTACTAAATATTTCGCCTATATTAAATTTATCATCCTTAATATCCGATCTGCGAGATAGTTTATTAGTTCCTCTAAACTCTAATAATTTTGGCTTCTATAGCTAATAGCTTACGCCATACTTAGCATCCTTATAAATTTAGTATACGTTATTATAATAAAACGTAAAACTTTTAATTAAACATTCCTTTATTCCTTATAGCATATTATTATCCCTCTATACGTATATATTGTCTACTAATCTTATTCCCTTTACTATATAGTAACTTTAACTACTTCTATAGTCTTTAACGTAATAACCTTATTTTTTATAATTTATATAAGCTTCTTCTTTAAACCATTTTTCTTACTATAGAGTCCGCCTAAATATCTTCTACTATTAAGATCCCTAATTTAGCCTTTACTCCTTAAACCTTTAATTACTTAATCCTTATTCTCTAGGTTTCTATAATTTCTTATTTTATCTTTTAGATTCTTTAGTACTACTTAAGTCTATTAGCTCTGCGCTATACTATAGTTTTTAACTTTAACTTTATTATTGCGCGCCCTACGCCTTATATAACTATAAAACTCTATTCTAACCCTTTTTAGTCTGCTCTCTTTAGTAAATCCTATTATTAATCTTAATTACTTAATTAATTAAATTTCTAAAAGTGTCTATATCTTCTATTAAGATAATTACATCTTAGACTTTTGCTTTAAGTCCCTATTTATACTATACTATAAGCGCTTTATTATTCTATTTAACCTATATTGCTAATATTTAAAACTACATTATATATTTAATTGCTAAAGCCCTTTATACTAGGTTTTAAAGCTTTTTTTTTACTATAGTGGTTACCTCTAAGTCTTTAAATATTTGCGTTAATTGTTTTATAAACTTGCTCTAACTTAAGAATATATATTATACCTCCGTAAAGTAATATTTAAACTACTTAAGTACTCTTCCTGTTAAGAATAATCCTACGTAAGCGACTTAATCTATAGGCGTTTCTAGCTTTACCCCTTCTTGCGTAACCTTAAAGTGTATTTATATAAGGAATCCCTTAAGCTTTAACTTCTCTCCTAAGAATTGCTTAATTAAGGGTAACTTAACCTTAGCTACTCTAATTCTATTAATCCTTTTTTTTTTAAATATCCTATTATTGTCTATTAATTAATTAATTATTTCTTATAGCTGTCCAACGGTAACTAGCTAAGAGTTAGTATCTGCTATATTAGTGTCGTTGCCTAATTCCAATATAGTCGCTGCTGTTAACGCCGTTATAGCTACTGCTTTTAATAGCATATTATTTAACTTTATTAATACTATAAATTTGGTAGTAAATATATAATAAAGCCTTATAGGAAATACTACGGTAAACTTATTAATAGGCTAGGTATATAGGTAAATAAGAAGTTAATAACATAATAATAACTAGTGGAGTAGTTACCTAACAGATTAACTTTAATTATATTCTAAGATTTACTATAAAAAAGAGAAACTATCTATAGAGACCATGTATCCTTAAATATATAACTCCTCCCTATAGTAAAGGGTTTAGTACATCGGTACATTAGTACGTCGGTACGTCGCGTTCCTACGTTCCTACGTTCCTACGTTCCGAACTTATAACGTAACTAGCTACATAACTCGGCTACCCCTCGTCCTATGGCTCGATCGGTTCTAGCGCCTCCCGTACTATCTTAACCAACCTATTTATGTCTATTTTTAGTAGTCGCACTACTGCCGATATAAGGTCCGTAACAAGAATGTGGTAACTATGACGGATATTGCGAATATCGCGGATATTGCGGATATTGCGAATAGAATTAATTAATCTGATGTCGAATATCTACCAAATTTAACTGCTGTATCTATGCTTCGTGCTTTTAACGAGGTAAGATTTTAGTAAGGCCGTTAGTAGGCATTTTGTCTATAGGAACCTATTATACGTTAATCTTTTTATTTTAGACTTCCTATCTTAGCTAGTGCTAATCGACGTTAATATATCGAAGCTTAGTATTAAGCTTTGGTGTATTTTGTCTTAGGAGTTATATAGTCTATATATTATCGCAGAGTACAGTAAATTCGCGTTCTAAGTTAAAGCCAATTACCTTAAAGAATCGTTGCTACTAGATAATTTTAACAGCAGCAGTAGATAGGGAGAGAAGTTCTACTTTAGTAGTTAAATGAGTTACTAATTACTATAGGGTTGCCATCTAATTAATTAGCCTTTAAATAGTATAAATAGGTGTAAGCTTTGCAGTGTGGAAGAATTAAATGAGCGACTTGATTGTAAATGGAGGTCTAAAGGGTCTATATATATACATGAGGAAGGTATAGATAATGAGATAAGAAAGGAATTGACCGAGTCATCGACCGAGTCAGTGGTCGAGTCGGTGGCTCGAGTCGGTGAACGAGTCAAGGTAAGCGAGTCGTTGAGTGAGTCAAGGGTAGGCTCATCAGAGCACCAGTAGTCGGTTACAATAGGTATCCTTAAGAGCTCCGTCTAGTCTCTTTATAGTCCGTAAATACTGCGTTAAATACTCCGTAAAAGATAATATCTTCTCCTTTAGGGTTTCTAAAGTAGATATATGCTCTAAATACTTTGCTAGAGTATTTAATAGCTGTCGATTTTATTTTAAGGTAGTAGGTAATTGCTTAGTTTACTATATTAAAGTGCTTTTAATTTGGATTAGTAAGGAATTCGGCTAGCTTAGAATGCGTCTTAGTAATATTAGGTCTTTTAAATACAGCTAAGTATATAAGAGAACTAATCCGTTGCTAATAGGCTAGTGTTCTTTAAGGGTTTGTTTACTAAACGGATAGAATTAGTTTTTTTAGCAGGAAGTAGTAACTTAGGAAATCTCCCTAGTAGTTAAATATTAAATTAATTGGCTATCTTTTTAATATAGGAAACTTAGCAGAGCTAGAGCTTTTAACTTAGTTAATTTCGTTTAATTTAAATTCTTAGGAACTATTTAAGGTCTCCTAGTATATAGATCTTGTATTGGTGTAGTAGTTTACCTTTAAATTCTTCTAGTTTTAAAAGGTCCTTTTTAGTAAATAGAACGGTAATATCGTCTACGTAGAAGAAGATAATAAGTTGTTTATTAGTGTATAGGCAGTTAGTACCTAGGATAGGCTTTAATCTAAATTCGGCCAGTATACTAGTGAACTCTTTATACTATAGTAGCGGTGATATTATGGTGGGGTAGAATGGGCCACTGCTTAGTGCCTTGGCATTTTCCTGTATATATCAAGCCTTCGGCTTCTCTCCTTCTCTCTAGCACGACCTACCGCAATACATTCTTTCCTTTCTTCTTACTGACTGCTTTCCTACTAATTAATTACAACTGACAACCAACCGACCGACCGACAGACAGACAGCATTGTGACTTCCTATCTAAGAGGGACCGCGTCTACTACCACATATGGCATTCCACGTGGGGACGACGGCAAGCTCTTTAGATTAGAAGTCTGGCACTCTATACACAACTCTATACATAGGAGACACGCAGGAATATACTATAGCTATAGAAGAACCGCTAGCTGTAGAAGAACGACCAGCTGTAAAAGAACCGCTAGCTGTAGAAGAACGACAAGCTGCAAAAGAACCGCTAACCTAGACCAACGAGACAGCAGAAGCAGAGAACCAGGCAGTATTGGACAGCGAGGGAAACCAGATAGTCCCTAAACAGAAAGACAGCGGAAAAGATGGACATTAGACTTAACGCACAGGCCAAAGAGTGGCAACGGTCTCGGAAAGTTACGTATAAGGACGTTAAGCGAACCAACGAGCCAATTAGACGACGTCGACTGGCAGTCGGAGTTACCCGATATCTCACTACCCGCACGCGCATAAGCATGGCCAGAGCTTTATTAAAGATGCAGGGATAGCAGGTAGCCAAGGGCCAACAAGATCTAAGGCATCTGGCGGCAAAGGAAGTTAGCGCTGCCCTTTAGGAACAGAAAAGAGAATACTAAGCAAGGTCGTAAGTACACAAGATCAAATCTGCCCTTAAAAGCTTCCTATTCTGGCTTAGCTTTATCTTCTTTTAAGTTATCCGGATTGTATTAGTGGCGGCTATAGAGGCGTTCCATGAAGACGCAGATATAAGTAGAAACCTAAGGCCTAGCAGTACCCTACCGCGCGGAGTAATAGTAGGCCAAAATAGACGGACGTATCGAGACCCGGTAGTAGTAGAAGATGGCGATTCTGTGCTCTCCTAGAAAGACCAACCTCTAGGCGTTAAGAAGCATCCAGAAGGAACTAAAGCCTATACTTCTTTTACTAAGTACAAACCAACACCAGGACAGCCATTTAGGACACTATTACCTTAGGCGGCAATACAAGCAGACCTACTATAGCGTTTACCCGCGACACCTAGGACTAATAACCCTTAGCAGACGAATAATAAGAACCGTAAGGACCACCTATAAGCTTCTAAGGAAGCTCTAAATGCACCTTATAACTAGCAGTTAACAGCTTAAAACAGGATCTACGTTATAGTCTAGCCTATGCCAGCCCCAGGAACTGCTAGAACTCCTTACTTTACAGAACAGAATATATTACAGTTTATCGAGCAGTACAAACGGCTATGCGCCCGATATTATATAACGAGCAAAGAAAAGTACTAGGGTCTTCTGGAATACTACAATTACTAGACAGGAATGTGGATCCGAAGTCTGCCTAAATTTACAGCTAGTAATTGGACAAAGCTTATAAGGAAGCTTAGGGCAGAATACCAAGAAAGTAACCGCTTTCGTGAAATGGAGACGGTAGAATTCTTAGAGGCCTACGTACTATAGTATAGGAGCAGCCCACCTGGCGTACGCAAGTACTATAGGCAGTTCACACTAATCTCCTAAAGAGTTACGGAGGCAGGCAATCTAGGGAACGCTTAGCGAGGGTACTAGTTTGTAAAAGGACTTCCGCTTAAATATTAAAGGCATGCTATAGCTAAAACGGAAGCTGATCTAGATAGATAAGAGTCCTTTAACTTCTATTAGTTACAGAGAGCTATAGAGGATAGGCTTAGTTTATATGAGGGCGCAGATCGTCTATTAAAAATGGACCCCAAGGAGCAGAGCCTTCGTTAGCTGGTTGAGCAGTTCTATAATTAGCAGCTAGTTATAAGCAAAGATGCTACCCTTTGACCACCTGCGATCTTTTAGCCAAATAAGATGGCCGACGCCCGTTAAGCTAGCTAGAAAACGGACCCAGTTGGACCAAGTGTACACGGAGGAGCCCTAATACAGCAGCAGTTACCTACTATAGATTAGGTTGCAGTTCAAAGCCCAGCATAAGGATACAGCTTAGCACCAGGATATAAAGACTGGCAGAACAGCACCCGAGCTCACTTTATACCGTAAGACTCTTAACCTCCGCAGGATTATCGATATCTGTAGGACTCCCAATATCCGCAAGATTCTACTGCCTTTGGACGACCGCAGCAGGACGTACGGGGTCAGCAAGGCACGCGAAGACAAGGCCGGCAGACCTGCTTTAGATGCGGAGGAAGTCACCATTTCACCGAGCACAAATGTTAAGGCTTAAAGGATCTTATTTAGTAAGGATTTGTATATCTATCTAAATAAGGAAAACTGGTAGCTGGGATACGCGATTAACCTGGACCAATACTCCCGTGGCTTGGCAATAAAGGACGACTAAAAGGTATTAAGAACTGGCTCCGTACGTACTAAGGAATAGACCTAGCTATAGATTAAAAAAGGGAAGGATAAGGATAGACGCAGTAACGGGCCCCAATAGTACAAACGGATTTTACTGCTTTTTATAACGGAGTAGTATTATAGAACAGTGACGAAATATAGACGAACTAGGAGGACTGCTATTAAGTACGGCCCACGGACTTAGTAACGCCCAGCTAGCAACGTCCGTAGACTTGCTTGACCCTTAGAGACAGCCGTATAACCAGGACAACCGTTAAGCAGCAGCAGGCACCGCCGCAGGAGAAGAATGTACGATTAGGAGATTGCACCCAGATTAGGTTAGCCAATGAATCGTCCGACCCTTAGAGACGGTTATAGAGACAAACGCTTAACCAGGTCAGCGGTTAACCCGCAGGCATCCGCAGCAGGCTCCGCAGGAGGTGTAGGATGTTCAACTAGGGGATAGTCAAGTTCTAAGGTGGGGGAGGGGACGTAGGTGACGGCCGTGTAAAAGATTTCTATTTGTCTGTTTATTTACTGTATTTCCTAAAGCTCTTTTCTTATTTACTTTCTTGATCGCAACGCGTCAGTCGCGACGACCTACTGTAGAGATGTCAGTTCAGCTTACCGCCTATCACCAAGCTAATAGCGATTTTCCATACCCGGCACGGAAAATCCTAATTAGTCTATTCAGCAGTAGAACCGGCAGAACTCTATACCACCCCTGGAATTTAATAATGCAGCTATATAATAAGAACGGCACTAAGAGCCTTAATTAATTGCACGGATATAGAGCCGATTATATGATGCAGAGCTAGATGTAGAGCTGTATATGGTGCCTTAATCAAACAACCGCACGGAAACCTTAGTTAATTAAGTAACTGCACAGAAGCCGTAACTAGTTGAGGAGTCGAATTAAGCCAGAGCCTCGATACTAGCACGTCACATCACTAAGTTAAAGCAGTCAAATGTTGTTAAATTAGAGCCTTCGACCGGGCCGACCTTATTCCTTATTTAAACGACAGCTAATCGCAGCACGACTGTCACTGCCATCCGAATTTAGCACTGCGCCAACTACACGACGAGAATAGACACCGTAGCAAGGAAGGGACCTACATAAAGGTAACAGCACGATATCAGTGATAAAGCACCGCGGAAACGGTAGAGCAGTATACAAAAAGGCACTGTAAGAGATTGTACACAAGGCATGGCTAACCACGTTAAGCCCAAGCCATCCGCATGCAACTGAAGACAGGATAAAGCCGTATCTAGCTAAGCTAATAAATAGCTTTGTTAAGGATTATAAGGGAACAGGAGTTAGACGTACAGAAGTCAGCGCTTTTCCTTAGAGATCGTCTTAATAAAGGACTGTATTATAGATATAAGGGTAAGGGATATATAAC
The DNA here is from genome assembly GCF_001692895.1 of Cenococcum geophilum 1.58. Classification (NCBI taxonomy): domain Eukaryota; kingdom Fungi; phylum Ascomycota; class Dothideomycetes; order Gloniales; family Gloniaceae; genus Cenococcum; species Cenococcum geophilum. Next base: position 766,472 of record NW_027137605.1, read on the forward strand.
GGAGGTATTTACAACTAAGAAGCTGCCACCAGATGGTTTCGAAGGACGACTTAGATAACGCACAGAATTAGTAGAATAATGACAAGGAGACTAGAAGCAGAAGGCAATTCTAAGAGGGTTTTAAAGCCGGAAGAAAATCAAGGATACGCGAGCGTACTGCCAGCAGCATAGGCAAAGAAGCAGCCGCAAAAGCCCAGGGATACGCCGAAAGAGTTAAGTAAGGACGGCCTAGAAAGGGAAGAAAAGCAGCTACAGGGGACGTCCTAGAAAAGCCCTGGCCCGCGAAAATGGTCTACTAGAAGCTACCGTTAGTGCTTATAAAGAAGGAAGTCTTAAGACAGGTCTCTAGATTAGATGTTTAGTGGACACTAAGAGCCCTAATTATACGATGCGGAGCCTTAATTAATTGCATAGATATAAAGTTTTAATGGACATGTCTATATGGCTAAGCGAGCACTACAGCAGCACCCCTGCATCTTAGTAATATTAACATTATTAACATTTATAAAATTAAGCCTTGCTTGCTTGCTTTCCATATTAGTCTTATTTAAAAGCTAATACCTTATTTACTTAATTTCTAATAATTAATTATTGCTGTTAATAACTTAATAACCTATACGCTCGTNTAAACCTTNNNNAATTATCNATAAAAACCTTAAAAACTTAACTAATAANNACANACTTAACGAGCTAAACTCCTTAGAGGTTACCTACCAGTCTCCCTTACCTTCCCCTATACCTTTAGGCGATATGCTAGCGTTATAATCTCTATCCTCTATAATAGCGCCTCTCTCTATAGCTTAACGCGAGACTTTAGCCGCTAAAAAAGCTAAAGAATAGCTTTAGTAACTATATAAGGAGGACCTAAGGATTAAAAGAGCTTAGGTAAAGGAGGTTAAGGACTAGGCAACTAACTAGAAAATAAGACTTCTTTAGGAATAAGAGGAACGTACTAAAATGCTACGCGTTTAAAAAGAATAGGAAAATTAGGCAACTAAACTCTATATATTAAGCCTTACTATAGTAATAGCGAGATTAGCTACGGTAGTATTATCCTTAACCCCAATTAATAAACTAGGTAAATTGCTCCTATTTATAGCTAATATCCTAAATATCTTTCTCCCTGGCGTCCTAAATAAAGAGATACTTAAGGTATTTTAGGGTACTTTCTTACCTAATAACCTCTCTTACCTTTAGATATACTAGCTCTAGTCTAAGCCTTAGAATAATATCCTTATTATTAACAGCGTCCTTTCTATAAGACTAAAAGAAAGAATAATAAAGGACTACTTATTCGTTAAAGTATAGGTAGAGGGCTTCCTTAACTATATAATAATTTTAATTATTATATATAAGAATCTTTTAGTAAATCTTATTCCCTAAATACTTACCTTCTATAATTAAGTTATCTGGCTATCTATTACCTACTAAATTACTCCCTTAATAACTATAGCCTTAAAGCACTACTTTATAGTTATTTAAAAGAACTAGTTAGAGTTAGCTAACTAAAAGATCTCTAGTAACTTCCTAAATATCTATTATAATTCTAGTACTTATAAATCCGTATCTATCTTAAAACGTGTGTAAGTAAGCACTAATATCTTAAGGACCTATTATAGCTTTAATAGAGGGAAGTATAACCTAGGTAAGAATTATAAGTTCCTATATACCTATAGTAAGTATAGTAGCCTATATACTATAAGAAATTATAAATAATAATTACTAGAGGAAAGTGTTAATAAGGAAAAAAAAGAGGAAGAAGAGGATTTTATTAAGCTATACCTATACTCCACTAAAACTATACTCTACCCTTATAGTACGGGTAGGCTAAATACTATACTATTATTTCTAGTTTTCCTACCCTCCTCTCCTCTATAGGACTCTCCCTCCCCCTTAATTATTTAAGCGTAGGGGCGTTATCTATCCTTATACCCCGGTAACCTCTAATATAATATTATTAGTATTTTAAAATTTAGATACTAGATTAAGGTAGACCTAAAAATTAAGCTCTTCTTTTAGAAGAACTAAGCCTTAATAGCCGTAAATACGGTCCTAATTTTAGAGAAGATTAGCGCTAATTTAGATATAGGCAGGATTATAATAGCAATATCTCCTATTATATCTTTATTACTAGGTTTAGTACCTAAAATAAATAGGGGATAGCGCCGTATTTATAACTTATCCTTATTATTTAGCCGATCTATTAACGACTTAATCCCTATAGTATTTACTATACTATAATATTTAATAGTTAATTAGGTTCTTTAATACGTTATATATATAGGCCGTAGTTATATAATTATTAAGAGGGATATTAAGGACGCCTTTTGGAATATCTTACTTTCTATTAAAGCTTAACGCCTTATAGGGTTTTCCTAGAAGGGTATAGTATATTTTAAATATTACCTCTTATTTAGTTTTTAAACTATACCCTTTTTATTTAATCTTTTTATAGAAGGATTTTACTAGATACTTATTTAATATATCCTAAACACCGCCTTAAAGCACTATCTAGATAACTTTATCTTTATACTCTCTAACACTTCTATTCTCCCTTAATTACTTAGTATATATAACCAATTAAGTAATAAATTAGGTATCCTATAAAATAAATTAAAGAATATTAAAGGTACTATAGCTAAAGTCCTAGGTTATATTATAGATACTCTAAAGTTTAAACTACGTCTTTCTCCTTTAAAATAGGCCACTATAATTAAGGAGATTAATAAAGCGTTAAGTGGTAGATCCCTAACGCTAGTTTAGAGTTAAAAACTAGCTAGTAAACTTACTTAAAGCGCCTAAGTAATTAAGCTTAGGCGTTTATATAACTACTTTATCTAGGAGTTTATCTCTACTTTTATAAAGGTAAATAGTTATTCTTACTAATAGCTAACAGCTAAACTTCGCCAAGACTTATTATAGTAGAGGGATACTCTTACCCTTTTAAATAGTATTCTCTTCTTTAATAATATAGATTAAAAATAATTCTATCTCTTCTTAGACGTATTTAGGATTCTTAGTTATAGGGCCTTTTTCTTTTTTAAGGATTCTTAAAGGATAATATAGCCGCCCTATTTAGTATCTCTACCCTAAGATAATTCTTTAAGCTACTACCCTAATATAAAACACCGCCTTGCCCTAATTAATAAGCGAGAGGTTTAAGCGATTATAACCTTATTCTAGCTTTAGGTAATATAGTAAAAGCATAGCTTAGTCTATATCTATATAGATAATATAGTAACACTTTTAGAATTCTAAAATATAGTGGTAAAAGGACTAGGTAATTACCCGCTCTATAAAATCCTCTAACTAGCTATAGCCTATAATATTACGCTCTATATAAAGTAGGTTTCCTCTATAGAAAATAGGCTAGCTAATACTCTATCTTATTTTAATTGCAATAAAGTATTATTACTATACCTATATTAAAATACTTCTAATTTACCGTTACTATACGCTTCTTTATTATATTTAATTTAACGCCAAAATAAAAGACTTATTTTTTTTTAAAGACCCCCTACCTAATTTTTAGATTAAGGTAAAAGCCCCCTTAGAATACTTCGGCCAACTATTATAGTATAGCCTCTTTAATAGAACGAGAGATTTATACTATCTTATAATTAAAAGTTAGGAGGGCTACTATAACCTTTATAGAGTGGTAAAGTACCTAGCGCCCCTCTACTACCTAAGAGAATAGATTACCTAATAAATCTTTAGTAATGCTAGTCTAGGAATAAGCTATATTAAGCCTACTATAGTTAGAGCCTACGTCTCCGCAATTTAATCCTACTATATTAACGCTAATTATAACACCTCCGTCTTTAATAATCCTATTATTAAAAGAATCCTAAATGGTGTAATATTTATAAATCCCTTTACTACAGCTAAAAAATTGTTAATTACTAAAGATATTCTTGCCTAATTAGTTACCTTAAATGCCTAATCTGTTAAGGATCTTAACTTTAACGCTACTGTTACTACGGCCTTTATAGGATTCCTTTATCTAGGCAAGATTACCTATACTAAGGCTTAGAAAGATAGCTACGCCTTTTTTACTATAAAATATACTAGAAACAATATAACGCTAGTAGAGGACTATATAATATTATATCTAAAGCATAGTAAAACAGATATTAATTACTAAGGAGTTTTAATTATAATTGCCGCTTTAGGGCAACCTAAATACGTAGTTTAAGCTATAAAACACCTATTTAAAAATAACCCCTAACCTAAAAACGCCCCTCTTTTTTACTTTAAGAGATTAGCCTTTATAAGCTACGCGGTTAGGAATAAGCTAAAGTATAAAGTTGCCGCTCTTAGCCTTTACTCTAAGCTCTATAACAAATACTTATTTTAAAAAGGTGCTACTTAATATGCTTAAGATAACGGTTTTATGGACGGCTAAATATAGTAACTAGGCTAGTGGTCCTTATAAGCGTTCTAGCTTTACTATTTATTATCCCTAAAAGACCTATTTTAGCTAAGTATAAACTTCTAATATAGAACGCCAATACCGTTCTTATTATTACTTACCCTAGATATAATAGGCGAAGGTATTTAGGTATAACGGCGTATAAAAATACCTATTTTGGCACTCTAATATATTAACTTAAATCTCTCCTTTCCCCCCCTTTTTTATTTTTTATTTTTTCTTCCCCCTACTCTACCTTATATAGTACAAGCACTGCGCTTCTAGGTCTATAAATATTACGTTTAGTTAAGGCAGGGCAATCCCCTATAAATGGCCTTGCGAATATACCTATTCTTAATTAATGCCTTTAAGCCTGTACCCACTAATTAAATTAATTAATCCTCTTCTTTATAAGCGTGTAAATAATAGATAAACATGTCTATATGGCTAAGCGAGCACTATAGTAGCACCCCTATATTTTAATAACACTAATATTATTAATATTTACAAAATTAAGCCTTACTTACTTGCTTTCCCTCCCACCTATACCTTTTTCTTTAGTTATATATTTTGGGCTTTATAAATAGATACTATAGCGATATACTTACGTATAGGTCTATAGGCATCACGTTTAGTTAAGGTAGGGCAATCCCCTATAAATAGCCTTGCAAATATACCTATTCTTAATTAATGCCTTTAAACCCATACCCACTAATTAGATTAATTAATCCTCTTCTCCGTAAGCGTATAAATAATAGACTAAACAACTACACAGCCAGAGTCTTAATCAATTGTCTGTAGATATAGAGCCTATAGATATAGAACCTAGATCGTATATATAGTAGAAGATACCTTAAGTCAAGCCAAAGCCTTAGTTAAATCCTAATTAGTTAAACGCCGCCTATATAAGTTAAGTCGTTAAATTAAAGCCTTCGGTTGGGCCAACCTAATACCCTATTTAAATATTAGTCGATTATACGTTATTACAGCCAAATCTATTATTCACACGCTTGTAAAGAAGAGGATTAATTAATCTAATTAGTGGGTACGGGCTCAAAGGCATTAATTAAGAATGGGTATATTCGCAAGGCCATTTATAGGGGATTGCCCTACCTTAACTAAACGTAATACCTATAGACCTGTGCGTAAGCATATCACTACAGTATCTATTTATAAAGCCTAAAATATATAACTAAAGAAAAAGGTATAGGTGGGAGGGAAAGCAAGCAAGTAAGGCTTAATTTTGTAAATATTAATAATATTAGTATTACTAAGATATAGGGGTGCTGCTGTAGTGCTCGCTTAGCCATATAGACATATCTATCTATTATTTATACGCTTATAGAGAAGAGGATTAATTAATCTAATTAGTGGGTATAGGCTTAAAGGTATTAATTAAGAATGGGTATATTTATAAGGCTATTTATAGGGGATTACCTTACCTTAACTAAATATAATACCTATAGACCTAAAAGCGCAGCGCCCGTACTATATAAGGTAGAGTAGGGGAAAGAAAAAATAAAAAATAAAAAATAAAAAAGGGGGGGAAAGGAGAGATTTAAGTTAATATATTAGAGTGCTAAAATAGGCACTCCTACACGCCGTTATGCCTAAATACCTTCGCCTATTATATCTAGGGCGAGTAATAATAAAAACGGTATTAGCATTCTATATTAGAAGTTTATACTTAGCCAGAATAAGTCTTTTAGGGATAATAAATAGTAAAGCTAGAACGCTTATAAGGACCACCGGCCTAGTTACTATATTTAGCCGTCTATAAAACCATTATCTTAAGTATATTAAGCAGCACCTTTCTAAAATAAGTATCTATTATAGAGCTTAGAGTAGAGGCCGAGAGCGGCAACTTTATACTTTAGCTTATTCCTAACCGCGTAGCTTATAAAGGCTAATTTCTTAAAGTAAAAAAGAGGGGTGTTTCTGGGTTAGGGGTTATTTTTAAATAGGTGTTTTATAGCTTAAACTACGTATTTAGGTTGCCCTAAAGCGGCAATTATAATTAAAACTCCTTAGTAATTAACGTCCGTTTTACTACGCTTTAGACGTAATATTATATAGTCCTCTACCAGCGTTATATTATTTCTAATATATTTTATAGTAAAGAAGGTATAGCTATCTTTCTAAGCTTTTGTATAGGTAATCTCGCCTAGATAAAGGAATCCTATAAAGGCCGTAGTAACGGCGGCGTTAAAGTTAAAATCCTTAACGGATTAGGCATTTAGGGTAACTAATTAGGCGAGAATATCTTTAGTAATTAGCAATCTTTTAGCCGTAGTAAAGGGATTTATAGATATTACACCATTTAGGATCCTCTTAATAATAAAATTATTAAAGATAGAGGTGTTATAATTAGCGTTAATATAGTAGGATTAAATTACGGAGACGTAGGCTCTAACTATAGTAGGCTTAATACGGCTTATTCCTAGACTAGCATTACTAAAGATCTATTAGGTAATCTATTCTCCTAGGTAGTAGAGGGGCGCTAAGTACTTCACCACTTTATAAAGGTCGCAGTAGCCCTTTTAACTCTTAATTACGGGACAGTATAAATCTCTTATTCTATTAGAGAGGCCGTATTATAATAGTTAGCCGAAGTATTCTAAGGGGGCTTTTACCTTAATCTAAAAATTAGGTAGAGGGTCTTTAAAAAAGACTAGGTCTTTTATTTTAGCGTTAGATTAAATATAATAAAGAAGCGTATAGTAACGGTAAATTAAAAGTATCCTAATACGGGTATAGTAATAATACCCTATCGCGATTAAAATAAGATAGAGTATTAGCTAGCTTATTTTTTATAGAGGAAACCTACTCCGTATAGAGCGTAATATTATAGGCTATGGCTAGTTAAAGAATCTTACAGAGCGGGTAATTACCTAGTTCTTTTACCACCATATTTTAAAATCCTAAAAGTGCTACTATATTATCTATATAGATATAAACTAAGCTATACTCTTACTATATTACCTAGAGCTAAAATAAGGTTGTAATTACTTAGACCTCCTACTTATTAATTAGGGCAAGGCGGTATTCTATATTAGGGTAGTAGCTTAAAGAATTATTTTAGGGTAGAGATACTAAATAGGGCGGCTATATTATCCCTTAAAAATCCTTAAAGAAGAAGAAGGCCCTATAACTAAGAATCCCGGATACATCTAAAAAGAGATAAAATTGTTTTTAATCTATATCGTTAAAGAAGAGGATACTATTTAAAAGGGTAAGAGTATCCCTCTACTATAATAAGTCTTGGCGAAGTTTAGCTATTAGCTGTTAGTAAGAATAACTACCTACCTTTATAAAAGTAAAGATAAACTCTTAAATAAAGCGGTTATATAAACACCTAAGCCTAATTACCTAGGCGCTTTAAGTAAGTCTACTAGCTAGTTTTTAACTTTAAACTAGTGTTAGGGATCTACCACTTAATGCTTTATTAATCTCCTTAATTATAGTAGCCTATTTTAAAGAAAAAAGACGTAGCTTAAACTTTAAAGTATCTATAATATAACCTAGGACTTTAGCCGTAGTGCCTTTAATATTCTTTAATTTATTTTATAGGATGCCTAATTTATTACTTAATTAGTTATATATACTAAGCAATTAAAGGAGGATAGAAGCGTTAGAGAGTATAAAGATAAAGTTATCTAGATAGTACTTTAAGGCGGCGTTTAGGATATATTAGATAAGTATCTAGTAAAATCCCTCTGTAAAAAGATTAAATAAAAAGGGTATAGTTTAAAGGCTAAATAAGAGGCAATGTTTAAAATATACTATACCCTTCTAGAAAAACCCTATAAGGCGTTAAGCTTTAATAGAAAGTAGGATATTCTAAAAGGCGTCCTTAATATCCCTCTTAATAATTATATAACTATGGCCTATATATATAACATATTAGAAAACCTAATTAACTATTAAATATTATAGTATGGTAAATGCTATAGGGATTAAGTTATTAATAGATTAGCTAAATAGTAAGAATAAGTTATAAATACGGCGCTATCCCCTATTTACTTTAGGTATTAAACCTAGTAATAAGGATATAATAGGAGACGTTGCTATTATAATCCTACCTATATCTAAATTAGCGCTAATTTTCTCTAAAATTAGGACTGTATTTATGGCTATTAAGGCTTAGTTCTTTTAAAAAAGAAGCTTAATTTCTAGGTCTGCCCTAATCTAGTATCTAAATTTTAAGATACTAATAATATTATGTTAGAGGTTGCTAGGGTATAGGGATAGATAACGCCCCCACGCTTAAATAATTAAGGGGGAGGGAAAGTCCTATAGAGAAAAGGAGGGTAGAAAAACTAGAAATAATAGTATAGTATTTAGCCTACCTATACTATAAGGGTAGAGCATAGTTTTAGTAGAGTATAGGTATAGCTTAATAAAATCCTCTTCCTCCTCTTCCTTTTTCTTATTAATACTTTCCTTTAGTAATTACTACTTATAATTCCTTGTAGTATGCGGGCCACTATACTTACTATAGATATACGGGAACTTATAATCCTTGCCTAGGTTATACTTCCCTCTATTAAAGCTATAATAGGTCCTTAAGATATTAGTGCTTACTTATATATATTTTAAGATAGATACGGATTTATAAGTACTAGGATTATAATAGATATTTAGGAAGTTACTAGAGATTTTCTAGTTAGCTAGCTTTAACTAGTTCTTTTAAATAACTATAGAGTAGTACTCTAAGGCTATAGTTATTAAGGGAGCAATTTAGTAGGTAGTAGATAGCTAGATAACTTAATTATAAAAGGTAAGTATTTAAGAAATAAGATCTACCGAAAGATTCTTATATATAATAATTAAAATTATTATATAGTTAAGGAAGCCCTCTACCCATACTTTAATAAACAGGTAGTCTTTTATTATTCCTTTTTTTAGTCTTATAGAAAGGACGCTATTAATAATAAGGATATTATTCTAAGGCTTAAACTAGAGCTAGTGTATTTAGAGGCAAAAGAGGTTATTAGGCAAGAAAGTACCCTAAAATACCTTAAGTATCTCTTTATTTAGGACGCTAGGGAGAAGGGTATTTAGGATATTAGCTATAGATAGGAGTAACTTACCTAGTTTATTAATTAGGGTTAAAGATAATACTATTATAGCTAATCTTACTGTTACTATAGCAAGGCTTAATATATAGAGTTTAGTCGCCTAATCTTCCTATTCTTTTTAGACGCGTAATATTTTAGTACGGTCCTCCTATTCCTAAAGGAGTTTTATTTTCTAGTTAGTTACCTAGTTCTTAACCTTCTTTACCTAAGCTCTTTTAATCCTTAGGTCCTTCTTATATAGTTACTAAAGCCGTTCTTTAGCTTTTTTAGCAGCTAAAGTCTTACGTTAAGCCGTGGAGAGAGGCACTATTATAGAGAATAGAGACTATAATGCTGGCGTATCGCCTAAAGGTATAGGGGAAGGTAAGGGAGACTAGTAGGTAACCTTTAAGGAGTTTAGCTTGTTAAGTATATTATTATTAGTTAAGTTTTTAAGGTTTTTATAAATAATTCGCAAAGGTTTAGACGAGCGTATAGGTTATTAAGTTATTAACAGCAATAATTAATTATTAGAAATTAAGTAAATAAGGCATTAGCTCTTAAATAAGACTAATATGGAAAGCAAGCAAGCAAGGCTCAATTTTGTGAATATTAATAATGTTAGTGTTGCTGAGATGCAGGGGTGCTGCTGTAGTACTCGCTTAGCCACATAGACATGTCCATTAAATTAGTCACCGTCGCCGTCAGACGTCTTTAATCGGCAGTCAAAGATGCATCACCGCAGTTACCGTAGGCACGCAGGCACGCAGGCACTAGACCTAATTAGGAAACCAGTACACGGCCAGAAGAACGTCGGAAACACGGTTAATTAACGTTTTGAAGCCTCTGTGAGAGCCTCTTCCCTTGACTACCTACCCCCATATTAATCGACTGCCGCCCGTCTCAACGCCCGCGGATTGGCTAACTAGAACGATCTTTTCTATAGATATAGATACGGAGCTTTACACGGAGTCTCGCACGGAGCCTATAGATATGGAGTATACAGGTGCAGAGCCTTGATTGGACAGCTTAATTAGACGCCTATAGATGCGAAGCCTTAATCGAATAGTAGATGCGGAGCCTTGACCGATCGGACATCTGCACGGAAGCTTTAATTAACTGTCTACGGATGCAAAGCCCCAGTCATACATGCAGTAGAAGACACCTTAAGTTAAGCCAGGGCCTTATTAAATCTCAATTAGTTAAACGCCGTCTCCGCATGCAAATTAAGACGATTAGAGCCTTTGACCGGGCCGACTTTCTACCTTAATTAAACGACCGAACGATTAGTTGCAGCCGACCGATTAGACAGTCTTCGGCCAGCAGTTAAAGCAGGCACACAGACCCGCACGCAGACCCACACGCAGACACGGACGCAGAATATGCAATGCAGAGATACTAATGCACGGCCAGATGCACAGCTAGACGCATAGCTAGACGCATAGCTAGATGCAGGGCCTAATACAAAGCCACGGATAGAGCCTTAATTGAGAGCCATATCGATGCAGACCGATGCAGAGCTAGGTACAGAGCCTTAATATCAAACAACCAGCCGAACCACCGAGTCGGGCCGTAGTCTCTGCCATTTTGATCGACTGTCCTGCCGCCGCCGCTGCCGCCGCTATTCCGTCCAGCTATTTCATCCTTGCTGTCTCAACTGACTGCTGTCTCTACCGTCCTAGATCTGTACCGCTGCTAGGTCTATTTACTGCTAGATCTGCTAGGTCTATTATGCCGTTCTATACTGCTATTCCAACCAATTTATTCTACTGCTGCCAACTAGCTGTTCTGCCGCTGCCACTACTGCCATTGCTATTCCGACTGTTCCGTTCTAGTGTTCCAGTTGTTCTACTACTACCGTTCTCACTAACTACTACCAACTGACTGCTACCGACCCTCTGCTGCTACTGAGATTTCTACTACTAAAAGTTCTGCTGCTAGATGTCCTACTGCTTACTATACAGACCGAGTTCTTCTACCGACTGTTCTATTACTGACCGCTCTACCACTGACCGTTTTGCTTTGTCTTACTACGCCAACTGTCTGCTTTTTACCATTACTACTACCATTACTATTACTGCTGTTACTGCTACTGTCATTTCTAGTTTACAGCTATTTTGGTTACCGCTAGTAGGAAGGACACTATAGGATAGTTCTATAGGAGGGCTGAGGATAAGGTTACCTGTGTTCTTTTAAAAGTGTGCTTTCCTTTTTCTATTCTGCTTTTGCTTTACTTTCGTTTGGCTATTCTTCTATAGTATAGAACGTTAGGGGATAACGTTCTTAGTGGGGGAGGTATATAGTGGGGTAGAATGGGCCACTGCTTAGTGCCTTAGCATTTTCCTGTATATATCGAGCCTTCGGCTTCTCTCCTTCTCTCTAGCACGACCTACCGCAATACATTCTTTCCTTTCTTCTTACTGACTGCTTTCCTACTGATTGATTACGACTGACGACCGACCGACCGACCGACAGACAGACAGCATTGTGACTTCCTATCTAAGAGGGACCGCGTCCACCACCACAATATTTTTAATCCGTATAGCGCTATAAGTAGCTCTAAAATATATCTATCTTAACCGAATCCTTTTAGGTAGTAGCAGAAGACTAGTTTGCTAAGCTTGGCGTTTATAAATACGTTTACAGCGTTATACTGTTGAATTTCTAAATTAAATGCGGCTGCTATAGCTATAAGGGCACGGAATATTTAAGCAGCTAGGGTTGCTATATAGGTCTCTTCTTTAGTGATTTATAGGTCTTCGCGGATACATAGTTAAGCTTTTAGCTTTTAAAGATAACCGTCGCTGTTAAGCTTATATTTAAAGACCCATTTTAGTAGTAGAATCTGCTCATTGCTTGCTTCTTCTTTTAGTATAATTTTAAATGTCTCTCAGCGTTTTAGGTTATTATATTCTTTTTCTATAGCCTTTTAAAAGCTAGTAGTTAATGGATATTTTTTTAGCTCCTTAAGGTTCTTTAGTTTAGAAGGAAGATTATTTTAATATAGAGATAAGGATAGGGATCTAGTTCGGCTGATATTCTTTACTAGTTCTATAGTAAATCTAGTATAGTAACCAAATAGGGTAGATAGATTGGCTAGCGATACTATATACGCTTAACGTTGAATTCTTTTTAATTCTTCTGGTAGGATAAGGTCGGTAGAAGGTTTAGCCAAGACTTCATTAGCTCGTGGAGCTGTATTTAACGGTTTTATTAAACTACTTAGCCGGGTAGGACCTGTTTTAATTATATCTAAGATATTATCTTAAAGTCCTCCTAGTATAGTGTTTGTTTCTGGTAGATCTGGAGATACTGTTTTGCTAGGAGTTGGTAACTTCTTAGTATCCTTTATAGGAGGCTCTGCTAAATCGTTCAATTCTAGTGTAGTCGTTTAATCTATATTTAAGGTAGATCTTTAATTAACTATATATAGAGTAGATTTGTTTTTAAATTCGTTATTAAGAGGCTCTTGTAAACTAATCGTCTATAGGGTGTCCTCTAATGCTTCTCTTAGTAGGTAGTTAATATTCTAACCCTTAGGGTTATAGAATAAGGTCTTATTAAATATAACATCTCTAGTTTAAATAACCTTGTAGAGGCTTGGAATCCATATACAGTAGATATTAATTAAATTGTAGCCAACTAGGTGTCTAATTAATATATAAGGAGCTAGCTTACCTCCCTTTTTAACTTATTTATTTAGTATATAGGTCTTGTAACCGTATATATACATATAGGTAAGTAATAGCGGCTTGCCGTAGGCAATCTTGTATAGAGTTTTTTTACCCTAGCTGCTTATTTGGGGTTTAATTAAGTGCGTAGCTAGTAGTAAGGAAAGTATCTAGTTTTAGAGATAGGGGTAAGGACGCTTTTAGCTATATAGCCCTTAATCGTTCTATAAGGGTTTATCCAGATTATTTAGCTCCGCTATTTTGTTTCTTAGTATATAGTGCTCGATATTTAAAAGTAATGCCTTTATCTACGCACTATATCTATAGGGTATCTCCCGTCTAAAAGCTCGTTTATTATCGCTCTAAAAGAAGATAACGTCTTAGTAGAATTATAATTTAATTAATTAATATGTCTTACGAATGGTAGGTAGGATAGTAGCTTTATTCTTATTCTTAGCGGTAAATATAAAATTTAATTTAGAATACGTATAATAGAAATATATTACGTATCTATCGCCGTTATACCCTAGTTCTCTAAGGGTAATAATATTAAATACTAGCCGTTTAAATGGTTAAGTGGCTAGAAATTCGTGTTCTTGTCTTTAAGAGATCTGGTACGTATGCTTTACTAATAAGTAAACTTTATATTTAACTTTAAGCGGTGCTCGTTCGTCGATTAGCTCTTTAAGCTCTGTGCTATTAACATGCTTAGAAAGCTGCTTAATAGCGTTAGGTCCTATATAGCTAAGTATTTTATAACATTTTATAGCTGTGGCTCCGACTAGTTTACGGGCTATTCTGCTTAGTTAATGTCTTCTTATTAAGAAGGTTAATTGAGTTATTGAATCTAGGGTATCTGTGGGCGTAGAATCTCTATGCATTAGCGCCTAGTGGCCCCCTAGTCATTTTATATAGTATACTGTTTCGCTAGTTACTAAATAGTATAGTAAGTTTCGTCCTAAGTTAAAATTAATGTTGTTATTAGTAGCTCTTAAAAGTGCTACAATATTTATAAATATAGTAGGTACTAATGCTATATAGGATAGCTTTATCTTTAAGCTCCCGGTCGGTGTATTAATAGTAATTATTACTATTCCATAAGCTTAAATCTTTTTAAAATTTCCGCTAGTAATTAGGTAGTCGTCTTCTGCTATTAGGTATAAGAAGGTAAAGTCTTCTTTATTATTATAGACGTGTATATCTACGCTAGGGTTAAGTATCTAGGTATTCTGGAGTTTAAATGGAATTTAACTAGTACTAAACACGGTAGTATGGCTAGTTAGTGTTTTAGAAGGTAGGGTTTTAGAATTAAAATTAATTATAGATTCTGTGCTCTTTTAATTATCCTTCTTTACCCCTCGTTTTTTAATCTATTTAACGATGCGTTTAATTTAAGGTGTAGATAAGATTTTTTTATCTACTTCCCTCTAAATGTCTTGGTTTGGTTTCTATCCTTAAGGGCGCTTATACTTAGTAATATAGTAGCAGTCGCCGAATTAATATACGAGGCCTTATATACATGTCTTATTCCACTTAAAATTAAAATTAAAATTGTTGTTAGCACCTAAATTTAAATTCAAATTGCCTTATAGGGTTATAAATGTAGAGCTATTAGCAGTGGTAGCAGAGGATACTACTTGCTATATACGGTAGTACTCCTTAAATTCCTTAATTAGTTTGATAATAGATGGTGCATCTTCGCCCTTCCGTTCCTTACAAATAAGGTCTACTTTTAGGGCTCCTGCGAAGCTAGAAGAGATGGGCTTAATAGCTTAAACGAAATCGTAGTGTGGCCTAAATCCCTATACGTTTAATAGCTCTAATTATTCCGTAAGTTTATAGATATTCCGCCAGCTGTTTAACTATTTATTAATACTCTGCTTTTTATTATAGGCTTTTAAAGCCGTGTATTAATTAAGGATGTTATGCTTTTAACCTAAGGTGGTAGGGGTAAGAGCAGTCTTTAGTGCCTGTAGCCGTTTATGTACTGTATTTAGGCCGTTAATAAGAGGGAGGTAGGCTGCCAATATTAAGCGAATGATATAGTTGCTAATATCGTCTATAGCCTATTCTCGCTTTTAATGTATACGTAGGTTATCTTTATATTCGGCGTAGAGCTAATTATAGGCTGTAAGCTTAATTTGGTTTAGCTAAGCCATTAGGAAGTACGTCCGCTAGTATAGGTTAATGCGGTAGTTCTAGCTTTAGAGGCTTATTTTTCTTCTTAGATAGGTTAATATACTCCCATACCTTATTGGTTTTAGCTATATCTTAAATAATAAAGAACTATTAAATTTAGTTAGATAGCTGGTTAAGGATAAGGTTGACTTTTAATTTATTTATAGTCGTTATTTTTAGAATTTATAGGGTTAGGCAGGGTCCAATTAGTATCTTAGTGAAAACCTTATTTTAACGTTCCGAACTTTTAATTTAATTCATTAGTTTGTTCGTCGGTTAGGTACAGTCATCGTTTAAGGTTAATCGTCCGTTCGTTTAGTAAATAAAGAAGCTTAAGACACTTACAAAGGTAGTAGAAATAGTGACTTCTTAAATAAGGTAGCAAATTGACTACTTAACAGATGGTGCAACAGGTAGATTGATTCGATTGATTAGTTAGCAGGTAGTGCAATCCGGGCTTATAACTATAAGCTTTACAGTGTAGGGAGAATTGCAAGAACGACTTAATTGTAAATCTATGGAAATCAAGTGATATAAATACATAAAGAAGGTGTTGGTAATAAGATGAAAGGGGAGACTACTACGTAACTAAAACAGTGTGATACGTAAGTGATACGCAGGCGATACGCAGTCGATACGCAGGTGATACGTAGGTGTTTTGGCATAGTACCGGTAGTCGGTTACATATATATACGTTCTTCTTAGTCCTAAGTAGGCCTTATTAAAGTCTTTCTAGGCTATATTATAGAGCCTAAAACTATAGGCTAGGGTTAGGCTTATTATAATTAATAGGTATTATTTAGTAAAGTAATAGGAAACGTTCTAGCTAGCGTTTACTATAATAGACGAGCTATATATAGTAGTAACTCTTTAATTAACGTCTAATACGGATCCTACTGGCCCACGCAGACTACTCCATCACAGGGGGAAAACTTGTAATTTATATGAAGAGAACCCTGCAGTTAGGGGAAGGAAAAACCCTATAAGCCACCTCAGTCGGATAAAAAACCCCGAATTGCCATATTTGCACATAGTGCGGCCCTACAGGCCTATAGCTACGTCCTCCTCCTTAGATGTTTTAAACTCCTTGGGAACCACTACTTCCTTCTCTAGCTTATCCTAGCTAGGGTTCACTATATCCCAGCTAGGCCTTGCCAATTAATTGCTGTACTTATTATTTCCCATATCTTGGCCGTCCCCTATATGCTATCTCTTGTCTAACTATTGCCATATACGCCATGCCTCCCCCCCCCTAGGGCCTATTGAAGGCGTAAGGGGGATTTATCTATAAACTACTACTATACTAAAAGGCGAGCGGGACGTATATATATATACCTGGGTATCTTTTATGCCTAGGCCCTAGTTGCTAGGCCCTCGCTAAGGGTCACTACTCCTTAAGAGGAGATAGGAAAACCGTACGGTATTATCCAGGCTGCTAGGTAGTATTTAATAGTTAATGGCGAGTAACCGCATGCTTCGCGGGCGATCGCCCTAGGGGTTAGGAGGGGCCGTATATTTACTCATTTTTGTCTGTTCGCGTTTGCTCGTATGTCAATATAAGAGGTCATCGATGCTTTCTGTTGGGGGTCGGGGGATGCTATCGAATGCTGTGCATCCATGTTGGATCGTACAGGTGCCTTAATAGGAGGATAGTGTAGTAGCTGCTATCGTAAGGGGTACCAACGGTGGTGGTTTTCGAGATCTCACCATCCCATGTAAAAACCTTTCACCACCGCCCACAATACTCGCAACCACCTCCACCACGTCGTATCGCACGCTGTGCGACGTCTCTGCGTTAGCTCTGAGTCTGATCTTCGAAGACTCAGGTTCGTAGCCGTCACCACGTACAGATGCAGAGTCCGTTTTCGACGACCAGACGAGCTATATATACTTCGTTTGGATATAGTTTAGTTTAGTTATTCAGCTATACTTAATAAGGAGGTAGAGCAACTAGTTCTTTAAAACGCCGGTTTTCGCTCTATACGTAGTCGTATATACTAAAATAAAGTTATTAAGACTTTTATAGATCGCCCTAATATCTTAATCTCTGCACTACTGCTTTATAGAGGTAAGGTAGATTTATAGAACGCACTATATTTCCTATTAGACGCGTATATAGATTTAGATACCGTAGTCTTAGAGTAAATACTAAAGACGGTTATCTTTATAGATGGTTATTAGTTCGTTTAAGAAGTAGTAGTATACTTCTAAAGAGCACTCCTTATAAAGACTTCAACCTTTATACTTAATAAATAGTAACTACTGTATAGTTGCAATTAGTTGCAATCGTTTCAATATTGAATCAATCAATTCAACCAATTGAGCCTTCTGCTTACAAAGCTTTCAATTCAGTCAATCCGAGGCCTCAATTGAATTGAATTGATTGACTTACAACCCTGCCAGTGTGCCATTCCATACCCGCCCCAGAAACCATTAAACAATTATCCGTTACTAGCAACAAACGACCCAAGAATATTCTATTTAACCAATTACATCTATTGGAAACAACCTAAATTGCCTAAATACATTCAGAACCGGAAAGAATAATCCAAGTTGAAATATCATCGAAGACCATAGAGAGCGTCTGCTTCAAATAATACCATCGCAAATTAAATACCCTACGTTAATAGGCTATTTAGCGTATTTGGTACAGCTACTTGGCCGCTAGTCAGAACTGAGACGAATTGCTGCTCGTGGAATGCCTAGACGTCGTATGTTGAGTCTGTGTAGCACCCGCGGACTTTTTTTTTTGCTGCATATGACTCTCCTTTAATGCCGCATTGTTCGCTCGAGTCATTTGTTGTTTGCTGTGAGCGGCTTCGAGCTCCTTCCCTATTTGAAATTATTAGTAAAGAGTGTGGAGAAGTAAAAGAAGTGATTTTACCCTTTACTGAGGGTGGATTCTTTGTGCGGAAACCATCGAAACCTGTAAGCCCAAGTGGTGATTGAAAGTTGACGAGATTATACTGTTCAATGGTCTCGGAGCCAATTACCACGTCAAATAACTCCTTTTTTCCCGACACGTAAAAGTCGGATTCGTAAAATTTTGGGTGGAAGCGTATATTCTGGTCGCCCGCCTTTTTGTTCCTTGGATTAACCGCAGCTGACCACCTTCCAGTAATTTGGCTGATAGCTGAAAATTTATGCCCATTTGGCAACTCCAACAAGTCTCGATTGCCTTCAGGGAAATGGGTGAGCGGGATATTGAAAGTCTTTTCAATGAAATCGCGCGAAACAAGGTTGTAAGGGTTACCCGTATCGAACTTGGCACGTGCAATACGAGTCACTTCTTTATCGTCACGCATCAAGGCTACCAGGATGGTCAAGATAAATNCATGAGGATCGTTTTCTGGCTGCAGCATCGTTAGCATTCAGGCCGTAAATAGTCGATGGATAAAACTGTATACCTCCCCACTAGTTGATGCATTCTCCTTATGCGCGAAGGCTTTCCTTTTCCTACCGTTATTGTCTGCCGCTTTGGTGTGATTGTTGGCCTTCCCTTTCCCACCAGTGCTAATCTTCTTCTTCGTGCGACTAATGCCCTCGCCACACCGTGTTTTGATAAAGTGATAAAAACGAGAGAAGAAAAGGCGCATCGAGCCTTTATTAACTGCACGTGTCGATGTTCTGTTGAAGGGCAAAGTAGTGGTAGGAGGGTGGCTCGCAGGAGCCTCTAAGCTTCTAGGACTGAAGTGACCATGCGATCGCTCGGTGACACCATGGTTGCCAACCATGTTACTAATTGCGGTGATTTGATGTTTGTTGTCTTTAGGGTCGGCCCTGACAGAGAGTTTCCCAAGGCAACCTGGAATGGAATTAGTATTGCACTATGGCATATAAATACTATATAACTGATTCTATTCAGACTATGAAGGTGACTTACGGGATGATGATCTTCTAAGATCCTTTGAGTCTGGAACCCTTGTGTAGCTTGCACTGCCAAAGCTTGGGGACTCTGCAAGTTGCCCCTGGCCTAGGCCACTTGTGGTCAGAGAGCCTAGAGAGGCAACTTGGGGTAAAGGTGACGGAGGGCGTGTGAGCATTGGCGGTGTAGATGGCGGCAGTGGTACCGACAGTGGGGGTGGCGACTGCGAGTCATTCACGGACTGAATCAGTGGAACAACTTTGCAGTTGCTGGAGGACGAGCCCACCCTAGTGTCATCGTTGGAAGACTGTAGTATATTATCCTCCATGTTGTGACGGCTAAGGACTGCCTGAGTAGTCGAGGGTACTGATTAGAGGTGTACGGAAGATTGTTGGTCCTCTGTCTCCAGGAGGGAGGATCCTCTTAATTATTAAGGAGCATCGCTGTATTTCCGGCCTAGCTCATAGGAGTGGACACTAGAGCATAAGATCTTTTTGGTTCGGTAATCTTTGGTGTGGCTGTGGATGATCGTGTCCTGGAAATTATTTGCGGGTTGAATAGTAAACGAATGTAGTTAATAGTTATAAACCTCCCCTAAACTAAACAGGGATATGGATGAAGGTAGTAACAAGAGACTCGACTGGATTGTCGTGTATCTTTGTTCGCAAATATGCACTCCACGATATACGATTTATTCTATGATTCGAGGAGGAAATGTTATTCAGGATAGAAGGCCCGATACCATACCGCCTTTTTAAAAAGGCCTCGAATTTGCATGCAAAGACAGCGGCCGTTCGGATAATTTGCACAGCCTCTGTAAGGACAACTCTAAGGCATTGCCCCGCGCGCATACATGCAAGGCTGGAATCTAAAACCGACAACCGCGGCGCTTTTAGACGTTGAGGCATCCAAATTTTCTATGCCCAACTTTTGGGAAAATTTGTTCTATAACGAATCAGCCCCCATCTACCTCAATAGTGACACAATGGGCTTACACATGGCTCACTTCTATGCTCTCTATGGTAGCGCCCTAATTTGCACCTCTAGCTGATTGAAAACTTGTCATTAGAGCCTTGAAGCCTTTGAGCTCGGGAGGAAGAGGCTGCCGAATTCTTTTACCAACCACAGAGAACGGACCCGTATATTTTGGATAGAAGCTGATAAGTCTTCAGTCGCATCAAGAAAATGAAATCTTTGGCGATAGAACTAATAAATTACACAGCTGGAACGACCTGCTCCTTTGTTACGGGATGATTGAGACACCGCCACCGAAGATTCATTGAGCCACACGTATTATTCTGCCACAAGTGAGCTCTAAGGAGCTTACGACACTATCAAATCCGGTTCATTAATTCCCAAGGATTTGACGCAGGCAGCAAAGGCAATTCGCAGTAAGTCCGGGGAAGATGAAGTCTTCGCTTTTCCTACGACTCTGATTCACAAGCCTGATGCATATTCTGCATAATCTTCCGGGCTGTCGAGTCATCAGCTGCAAAGCAAAAGCGGAAGAAACTAAATTATGAAAATGGTGCCCTGGTTTTGTTCGCTTGCTCGAAATACGAAGTTGGGAGTCAACCCCGCAGCCTGCCTCGCTGGCAAACCGTCGCTTCTGCTAAGACTGCGCCGAGATCAAAGAGGCTTATAACCGTTGATCGGGCCATGCTCACAAGCCCCAACAGCACCTCAATCCTCGCCTGTCTCAGCCTGCTGCATTTTCCAAGACCCTTTCCACCAGCGCTATTCTGCCACAAGCCTCCGAGAGCTTGTGTCGTTGGTTAGGCACGGCCTTTCTGCTCTGACGGTTTTCCGAGTTCCGTGGATGTTGAGGTTGCACGGGAGATCGGCCTTGTCAAGATCTGTCACGGGCTTCGAGCACGATTTGCGGGCCGCAAGGTATCGGATAACCTCGGGTTACGCGGGGGTGGCCCCTACTTTTTGGACGCGTTTTTAGTACTGGGTTAGTATGGAGGGCTTCGTCGCGCGCCTTCGACCTCACCGTCGCCTCGACAAACCATTTTCCAACCCTCTCCTGCTGTAGGGGATATTATTGCGGTCACCTCGGGTTGCCCTCAGGACAACCCCCGGACACCCCTCGGATGGTCGCCGGTCACGTGCTGGAGGCACGTGACCGTAGTATACAGTCTTCACGATTTGTCTCAGCATGCTCAGACCATAAAGGGAGACGCTAAACCAGTTTAGGCCATCTGTCCCTGTATGGTCTGAGACACTTTGGCCAACGTTTGTAAAGCATGTCGCGATATCCGCATAGCTGATATTACGGATATTTACTTTTTATTCTTACGACAAGTTTAGGCAGCTTAAAAAATCCATTAATTTTATACTAAGCTCCGGCGAATTGAATAGTCTATATAAGAAGTCTCCCCACCTTCCCGTTCCTGATATTAATTTTAAAATAGCTGTGACGTGGTTTGCCAAAGTGAACAATTAGTAATATCCATACTAATAACGCCCAACTACCTACTCTATTAGTTTTAGCTAATTCTAAAAATCTTCTTCTTCTTTAATTTTAAGGACTAGATAGCTGCCTATTATAATATTATTTGTAGTTAGTTAATCTATTACGGCTATAATGCTACTAAAAGGGAATTTTCTGTTAAGGATCTAGGAGCTTATGGTCGCAAAATCCTCTATATAACGCTTACGAATATTAATAAAAGACTAATTATACGCTAAATACGCGCACCTAATGTCTTAAATTTAAATTCTAGTTATATTAGATACACTAGCACACAGTATAAATATCCCGGATATTTACCTTTTAATTAAAGACTTAAGACTGGCTCCTGCTAGACGAAATAGGGGGGTTTCTTTAACGCCTTTTAGATACACCTATAGCTAGCGGTTAGTTCTGGAAAATCTATTAATTAGAGAGCTAATTAAGGCGATTCTAATGTGGGTATTTATAGGATAATAGACGTGGCGGTTACTTATATTAATTTTGTTAAAGTTAATGGTTTGCCTTATATAAACAGAGCGGCTTAGCTTCTAAAAGCTTGCTAAAGTGGCTCAGACCAAGGAACAGATGGATCGATCGAATAGGTTAGCTTGCGGATATTCGATAATCCGCGCAGCGGATATTCATCAGTTTCTTGGTCTAAGTATACTGAGACAACTTCACGATTACAGAGGCCTACCTCCTTAAGGATTTATCTCCTCCACAATCTATCCTGTTCCACAATCGTGCCTTATAGCCCCCTGTCTACAAAGTCCCCTTATACCTGTTCTCGTGCCCGCGCTGGCTCCTGGCTCGCGCGGGGCTCCTAATTTTATCCCTTGCATCGATTGCGTCCTAATGTGTGGTCCGTGCACGCGATTAAGAGTATGTCCACGGTGGGGTTATAGCGAGCATACAGCTCGGTCAGTGTTGCCGAAAGCTCTGGGAGTGTGGAAATACGCCACGTTACAAAATCTTACACTGGATGAACTTTAACACCGTGCGTGCACACTTAATGAGGTTTTAATACAAAATTATTTAAAATTATTGCTATTTATATACTTAATTATATAATATTATAACTATACCCTATCTTTAGGATATTTAAGATCGTATAATCTTTAAATTAGAAATAACTAATAATATATAACTACTTTAAATTGCGTAAAGATATATCTAGGATATAATCTAGGATATAATCTAAGATATAATCTAAAATATAATTTAGAATATATTTAGGATATAATCTAGAATATAATCTAGGTACTCCCGCGCACTTACCTATTTTAAATAGTTCTTCTATACTACTACTAATAAAAGTAACTTAGTTCTTAATTAAAGATTTTAAATAATTATAAGAGGACTTCTTCTATAAAGGGTAATGAGTATAAAAAGAACATATATATATTAAAGAGAGTAACTAGGATATATCTAGCTTATATTAGGAGTATTATATAAAAAAAAAACCTAAATACTACGCTATAATAATCTACTAATACCTCTTCTTTAACGCTAGTAATAAGTAGAATTCTATAATATAGCTAGGCTTAATATTAATTATATATACTAGATCTCTAATAGTAGAAAGACTTATATTTATTTAAAAGATACTAGAATATCCTATATCCTCTAAGTATAGAATTATCTAATTTAGAGATATATAATATTATTATTACTAAAATATATAGAAATATAAAAGACTATATCCTAGATATATCCTAGATATAACTTAGTTCTAATATTAATATATAATATTTATATATATTAAAGAATAAAATAAGTATAATATATACTCTTTTTAGCCTCTAAAGTGCTTTAGAAAATAGATACTCTATATAGGCGTATTTTATTATAAATATTTATACCCTTAGCCACAAATTTTTTACTATAAGGAAATTATAGAGGAAGACTAGAAATAAATATGTAAAAAATATATTTATATTATTATATCTATTATATTAGATATATTATCTTCTAGAACTAGTATATACCTATAGTTTTAATTATAAAGTTTATAAGGCGTACGATTAAAATCTCACTTATAATCTATAGCCTCTATTTACTTTAGTATATTATATTCTAGATTTTACTAAATTCTATAAAGCTAATATATTTTAGTTTCCTCTATTATAATATTAAATAATAGTTAGGTTTTGCTATCTCCTAGGCCTATTTTACTATTAGGTAAGATTATCTAGATATATCCTTAATATATCCAGCTTATAAGCCAACTATATTTAGTATATAAGAGTAGCTTATAGTCTTTACTTTATATAACTATTACTTAATAAGCTTAATTCTTATAATAGTTAACGCTATAATAATCTAAATTAAATATTTATAAATAAGAAGCCTAGGTTCTATATATAGAAGCTAAAGTAAAAGTAATTAAACTATAAAATTAAAAGATAGAGTTAGAGCTTAGAAAATTAGAATAAGAACTTAGTTAATATAAGCTTTTATATTTATAAGTATAAGAGGTATAGGTTATATTAAGGTAATTACCTAGATATAAAGATATTATAATATCTAAAAGAAAGCCAAACCTAAATATTCCTACTATACTCTATATTCTATACTCTGCGCTTAATACTTAGTAGTAGAGAATAGAACTAGGATAGAACTAGGATAGAACTAAGATAGAACTATACTATATCTGAAATCTTACCTATCCTAGCCACTTAGTATAGCTCTTAACTATATTAAAAGACTTATTACCCTTAAGGTTATCTATAATATCTAGTAGTATTATATTTAGTAAAATTAAGTTCTATTTCTAATTATATTACTAATATATTACTAATATAACTAAAGACTTTAAGTATACCTTATTAAACTAGATATATATAGCCTAGCGAGATAGGTATACTATTTATATTATATCTTAGATATATTATAAATATAACGCTTACTCTTCCTATTACTAGTATATAAGATATACTTCTACTTCTTAGTTTTACTAAAAATCTTAAATATAGTATTATAATTAGGCTAGATTATAGCTAGATTTTAGTTAAGTAGTAGTTATAACTGCCTAGACTTACCTTATTATCTTTCTTTAATAGAACTCTAAAGCGGAATATAATATATATAATAGCTTAGTCCTTTATATAATATAATAAGAATATAATTAATAATATACGGAGGCCTACTAAAGTAGCTTAACATTTTCTATAACCTTTAGCTATTAAAGGCAACTCTATATTAGGCAAAACTAAAATATATTAGTAATATATCCTAGATAAAAGAGTAATAGTTTATACTATTATAAATTCTAACCTTTTTAACTGCCTTATTAATAGGGTATATAATATTTCGTTTTACCTCTATCTAGATAGCTTTATAAAGGGTCTGCTAAGCCGCTATAGTAGGTTAGATTTAGGATATAATATAGATATATAGATAAATATACTAGCTAAATTATTAAATTTTAGTTCTTTCCAACCTCTAGGCTTTATACTATAAATTATATAGCCTTTATTTTTCTTTATTTTTAAGGTTAAAAGCTAGTTATAATATAAATATATTTAGGTTCTTACTTAAAGATATTATTGGGAATAGGGCAAATTGCCGCCATATAAGGCAAATTGCCGTCACGTGAGGCAAGTTGCCGTCACGTGTCGCCGCGGCACTACCGTAGCGAGGAACCTTAAGTTCCTTAACCCTTACCCCTATCTATAAAAATAAGAATAATAACTATTATACTATCTACGAACCGTAGCTATGTAATATCCCCTTATGAGTCTAACACTAATTAGTAGTTAACTTTACAGTTATGCTATAGAACAGCTAGGTATTTACTAAGAAGAGACAAGCCACTATACCAGTGCTACTTGTGCTAAGGGAAGCTGTCTTTTAAGGTCAGAACTGGTCCTAAACCTTAAATAGAACTCTTCCACAAATCTAAGGATCTAAAGGCCAGAACTGGTCCTAAGCCTTCCCTAGATTACAGATTCTTGCGTCTATTATATAGAATAACACGCTTTACGAGTCTTCGCGATTTAAGGCTAGAACTAGTCCTAAGCCCTATAATTATAAATATACGTTACGAACGCGTACCAAACGATAATCCCTACACCACTAATATTCCCTTTCTTTGAAGATATAACTATGGCCACTCCAAACAACTAAAGAGACTCCTTACTACTAGGGGTAGCTATATACGCGAAACTCATTAATGAAGATTAGGACGCATTTACCTTTAATATAACAACCTATACCGTAAAATAAGTTAATAGCTTTCTCCTACACCATATTCTATTTTACTAAGATAGCTATTATACCAATTTATAGTTATGGGAATACTTTAGGGAGGATTTTATAGGATGGACCGCCGACACCTAGGCACTTGGCAATGTTAATATTATTTAGGATTTTTAAGACTCCCTTTAAAGAAATGGGGTGTATATTGCTAAGGACGGTAACCTAATTACCAGTAATATTTACGCCATTTTTACTAGTATAGAAGAACTAGTATAGACGGAAGCTAAGATTATATGTTAACTATAGAAACCTAAAACTAACCTATATTCTTCAAAAGGCAACTTTAATTTAGAATAAAACCCCTAGAACGCTACTCTCCCACCTAGAGGTACTCTACTACTTAGAGGTACTCTTTCTCTACCTCTACTACCTCTAACTCCTCTATCCTAGCTAACCGATAAGCCTTTATCTTAAGAAGTCACGAATCTAATAAAGGTATATTTAGACAAAGAGAAGAAGTTTAGAGGAGAATTATATAATATACTTAGAGCAAAACTATAGGTCTTTTATAACTGCTGCAATAAGATTAAAATTTAACGCCACTAGTTCTATTATACTTTCTCTATTATATTAAAGGGACGGGCGGTAACGTTCTATTATAACTATATTGTAGATAAAAACTATAGCTTTAATATAATACTTTAGCTTACTAGAGCCCACTTTAAAACCAATAAGAACCGCTAACTCTATATATCTAAATAGCGGGAGACTATATTCTAGAGAGTTATCGCTTCTAACCTAATAATGACTTACCTAGAGTGCCTTTAACTACTCTTTAATAAACTCTAGAAAATCTAACGCGGACTTACTAAAACTTACTAAAATAAGAACAGCCTAAGGGACTAGGTTATCTTAGTATGCTATAGCGTTCCTAAGTGTAACTTGGCGCTATATAAACCTATAGACACGTTTGAAGGAGTATATACTAAGCTACGCTCTACCGTAGGTACTGCAATGCGAATATAAGAATCTTAATAACTCTATACCAAAAGCCCTACTTAACTAAGTATTCCTAACTAATATAATCACAACTGGACTAATCGAATATATAGCGGCCGTGGTAGGGAATACAGCAAAGGGTACAATTAACGTTAACTATAAGGTAATTATAGAGGTCCTCGTGGAGGTTCATTTCGAAGTAATTATTAAAAGAAGTGCTACGTTTATAAGAAGCCAAATTACTAGTTAACTAGACACTCCCTTAATAAGCAAAAAGAGGTATATAATAAGTTCCGTCAGAGTATAAGAAATATTAGAAATTATAAGATTACTATAGCCTACTTTTAAAGCTTCCTAGTTTAATATAAAGGCGTAAAAGACCTTAAGGGTAAGGTTAATAAGACTAAACAGCTCCTTATAGATATGGAAATTAAGGACTACTTACCTAACCAATACTTTACTAAGTATGGTGAGGTAAATAGCATATAAACCGTTGCTATTCTTAATAACTAATCTACGCTCCATTTTATTATAAAGTTAAATATCTTTAATAAGCCAAAGAAGAGCTCCGCGTTTTCCTTTAACAACAGATACTTAGCGAACGTCTTCTATAGTATTATGCCGGATACTAGAGCCGCAGGAGTATCTATAGTAGGAGAACCTTAAGTTTAAGCCCTTTAGCAGCTTAATAGCTCTGTTTAGATTAACCATTTAACGGCAGGCTAACACACAATTTATTTTAGCAAAGGTACTATAATCTCTCTCGGCACAATTAGGGTTTAAACCCCCTTAGGGTATATCACTTTTCACGTTGTTCCTATGAATACCCCATTTCTATTTTGCATTAAAGATATAGACAAACTGGGCGTTAAGCTTAATAACCTTAAGAATATACTCATACAGGGAAATAATCGGGTGCCTATTATACGTAAGTAGGGTTACCCTTAGCTGCTCCTTTAATAACTAGAAAAGAGTATTACTTAGAGCCATTTAACTAAGTTAGAGTTACGCCAACTATACTATCGTTTTAGTTACCTATTAGTTTACTAATTACTTAGGGTTCTTTAGTGAGTAGGCCATAAAGTTAAGGTTAAGGCAATTAAGTATCTTATAAAATACTGCTACTACTACTAAATAAACCAGAGGTCCCCTAGCCGATTTAAGTTTACCCTTAAAGATAACTACAACTTTAACTTCTATATTATTATTAACGTTATATACCTTAGCAGCAAGCCAGTACTCTAAGTTATTAACTTCTTAACCTTCTTCTAAGCCGCACGATTCTTAAAGGATATATTAGCTAGGAATGTATAGGATATCCTTTAGTTATACTAAATTAATATCTACCTAGGACCCCCTAATTAAATCGTCTATAACGCAAAAAAGAACTTCTTATCTATAGAGTTCCAACAATAAATAAAGGCAATAGCAATTAAGGTTAAGGAAGTCCCTGTTAAGGCATATAATAGTATTAAAAAAGTAGAGTAATATTACGCGCTATTACGCCGCGCATATAAGATTATCTCTTTAGAACTAAAGGACGCTAGCGAAGAACTTACCTTATAAATAGCTGTTAAAGCTATTAACAATTCCGCTGGCCTGAATGGACTTATACCTACATTACTAGTCTTTAGCGCCTACCCACAAATAACTAACGATTCTCCACTATCTCCCTCCGTTATATAATAAGCTAAGGTAATTTATAAGGCAATAAAGGAGGTATAACACCTCTATGCCACACGCTAGGTTAATAATATACTAGGAATAAGAAATGGCCCAAATACCTTAACTGCGCTTAATCTGCCACTCTAGTTTAAAGTACGCGTATAGCATAAAAGGGGAGGATGGTTAGGCCTATATTAACTTATTACAATTAATAGTTAAACTTATACTATTTAGATGCCTCACAGACCTACCTAATTCCGTTTAACTGTTATTAAGCCTTATTATAAAGATAATAATTCCAAGCCTTTACAGGATGCCCTAAAAGATGCCCTAGAAGAAAACTACAACTAATATGCTCTAGAAGGCGACTACAATCCCAATACAATTGTAGTAGATGCGCTATAACTATGACGCGGTAGAGGTCGCCCGAAGGAATTACAAAATCGCCAACACCTTATTAATTTTAAAGAACAATTTATTACCGCCATTAAGAATAAAGTTAAGTTATTAATGGCCTTTATAACAGCTAAAGAGAAGGCTGACTTTAAGCTTGCAAAACAGCTCTAAAAGGAAGGTTGTATTATAACCCCAGGAGCTCCTTTTTAAGCATCCGACAAGCAGGAGATCGACGGTCTTATCATAAGAGGAGTCTTCAAATTCGAGAAGTATAACCCTACTAAGTTCAATGGAATTCGCATCTTTAAGTTAAGAATAGTTAATAAGATTAAGGGCAAAGCTACTAACGCCCTATTTAAGAAATTAAGGCTTATTATCCAAGGTTATAACGATAATAGTAAGGAGGTAATTCTTATATAATCTCCTATAATACAACGAGCTAGTTAGTAAGTTATTGTTACACTAGCTCCCTCCTTAATAAAGAACGGAATGGTAGTTTATTTGTAAGATATTACTTAGGCCTATACCTAATTAGAGACGCGCCTTTAGCGCTTAATACTAGCATACCTTCCAGAGCAAATTCGCCACCAATATCCCGAAGATATAATTATAGTTGTGCTTAAGCCACTATATAGAATTGCAGAAGTAGGAACTTATTAATAGGCTACCTATAGCAAGCACTATAAAGAGAAGCTTTTAATAACTACTTCTATATTTAATCCCTGCTTCCTTATTATAACTACGGGAACTTTATTTAAAATCATCAGTATATAAACTAACAATATAATTATCTTGGGAGACGACCAATTCTTAGCTCTTAAAGAAGACGAGCTAGTAAAAGTAAATCTTATAGCAAAGCCAAAGGAAAAGCTTAGTTTAATAACACTATTACTCTTTAATAGATGCATCCTCTTCCTAAACGAGGATTCTATTGCTTTGCGCCAGAAGGGTTAAGGTAAGAAGATCAACGTTATTAATGCTAATTCTCTAAAGCAAGAATATATAGAGCAACGCGCTTACGGAGCTTATATTGCTTCTATCTATTAACCTAAGGCTTTATTTAATCTCTCTATTACCACCTAACACTAGAAACTAACTAAGGACGATATCCTTGCCCTAAATAAGCGTCTTTTCTGGTAAATGAACCATCTTAATCGGGGACTACTCTACGTGCCTATTAATCTTCCTACCGTTAAGCTCTTTGTATTTATTAATAGATCGTTCGCAAATAATAAAGATTTTAGCTCCCAGTTAGGATATAAGATCATTATCGCGAACGAATTTACTAGAGAGAATAACTTTACAATTTATAGTAATCTTATCCATTGGAGCTTAACTAAGAGCAAGCGCGTTACCCAAAGT
This sequence comes from Cenococcum geophilum 1.58, assembly GCF_001692895.1. Classification (NCBI taxonomy): domain Eukaryota; kingdom Fungi; phylum Ascomycota; class Dothideomycetes; order Gloniales; family Gloniaceae; genus Cenococcum; species Cenococcum geophilum. The sequence goes on from NW_027137605.1 coordinate 796,737, forward strand.
GTTTTAGCGTTAGAGATATATAGAATAGTTGGCGGAGTTGATATGGCAATTGCAATTAGAACTACCCTAAAGATAATTATAGATTAACTTAAACTTTCCGTTATCCCTATAATCGTGTGCACCGACTTATATTCCCTCTATAAGTATTTAGTTAAGCTTAGTACCACAAAAGAGAAGCGCCTTATAATTGATATTATGGCACTTCGGTAATCCTACGAGCGTTAAAAACTCTTTAAGATTTAATGGATTAATAGCTAAGATAACCTAATAGATATAATGATAAAGGCGAACCCAAACAAGGCACTAGAGACGTTTATTAATACGAATACTCTACGTATATAAGTTAAAGGTTAGATTAAAAGGGAGTCCCTAGAAATTTCTTAATTATATAAGGTCTTAAGATGTCCAGGAACTTTAACCAGCGGTTAAAGTTGTCTAATTGGTTAGATTCTCTTGCTAAGACTTTTTAAAGTATAACATTCTACAGACCCTGACTTAATCCAGCCAATCAGGATTTTCCATCCCCGGGATAGAAAATCGCCATTAGCTCGCTTACTACTAGCGCCTTGGCGGCCTACCCGTCTTTGCTAACTGCTGTATTATCGCATAGTATTTAGTCTTGTCGTATACTATCTGGTATTATTACATCCTATCTGTTTATATATATATAAATGGCAACCATAAAAAGAAGAGTTGCTAGTGTTGGGAATAGGGCAAATTGCCGCCATGTAAGGCAAATTGCCGTCACGTAAGGCAAGTTGCCGTCATGTGTCGCCGCGGCACTACCGTAGCGAGGAACCTTAAGTTCCTCGACCCTTACCCCTATCTATAAAAATAAGAACAACAACCATTATACTATCTACGAACCGTAGCTACATGATATCCCCTTGTGAGTCTAACAGATATAATTTAATATACTTAATTAATCCTCTATAACTATTAGTAAATTTTATTTCCTAAATATAAATATTATACTTAGTATTTAAATCCTATTATAGTTAGATCTAGGATAAAATAAAGATATATAGCACTTATAACGTATAGTCTTTCTAATAGTATAATCCTATCTATAGAAAATATCCTTTAGTAGAATATAAATAAGGAGATATTTACTATAGTGCTATATTAAAGTTAAATCCTAAATATATGTCACAGTGCTGCAATAAGGTAGACTAGATAGCTATATTGTAGTATAAAGAGGGGGAGAGGGTAGAGAGGGGGTATTATATACAAATAGTAGGGCCGGGCCGCTAAGTTACTAATAATAGGCTAGCTAATAGTAGGAAACGGTACGAGATAGTATAAAATAGTATATATTAGGTCAGTGCCGTAACAGTACTCCTCTCCCCTAGATGGTTTAGTCCCTAAACTAAATAAATAACTTAGAAATAGGCAGTATACGGGGTTACCTATTTTTTACCGCAAAGATATTAGTTTTACTTACCGCCCTTAACCAAGCTAATAGCAATTTTCTATACCGGGCATAGAAAATCCTAATTAGTTAGTTTAGTAAGTAAAATCGGCAGAACTCTACACCGCCACCCAAATTAATCCGCGTGGCATTTCTTGGCAAGAATTTGGCTAATTAGACAACTTTAACCGCTGGTTAAAGTTCTATAATATCTTAACCACCATAAATTTTGGTGCGGTAGTCGGCCGCGACCTTAGTGTAACTTTTCCTTATCTTATACCTAGTCTAGGGGTTATAGCTTCTTAGGGTGTTGCTTATAAAAGCGCTGTACAGCTTATTTATAATCCTTTAGGTCTTCCTCTAGCTACTAGATTATATCTTTATAATATTTCCATTTAATTTTATAAGTTAGGCCCTAGGGGTCTTTATTATATATATTAAGGATTTTTTTAAACTCCTATTTGTCTTCTATATTGCCGTTATTATCTTTCTCTACTACTCGTCCTTGTATATCACGGTGCTCTACAGTATTAATATTTACTTAGCTAGGGATCTCTTTAGCAGCCTAGAGGCGGACCTTAGATATATAAAAGGATTTATTTACTTATATAACGGAACCTTATAGCAGGTACTACAATAGGCTCGTTATTAGGCTAGGTATATAGGTGATATAAGGTAAAGTTAACAACGTAATAATAACTGGTAGAGTGGTTGCCTAATAGATTAACTCTAATTATATTCTAAGAATTACTATAAGGAAGGAACTATCTAGGTAGGAACTAAGGGTCCTTAAATATACAACCGTACTTCTATAAAATCCTTCTTATACATAATATACGCGTACTCTATTTACTTTGTTACGGATTATACGGATCTTATAGATTATATAAATTACATTATATAACCTTAGTTACTATTCCTTATTACATAGTTCTATTGGCTCTATTTTAGACTATACTTATATTAACTAACTAGCTTCTTCTAACTCTCTCTTAAATAGTTATAATATTATACTTAAAGCGTCCGTAACACTATCTCCCTCCTCTCTATCTTCGTCCTTAAAGATTTCTAATATCTCTAAGTTGTTTACTAAAGGTGTAATATCCGTTTAATTAATTTAGTTAATATTATTACTTATTATACCTAAAGCAATTTCTTCTTCTTTAACTGCTCGTCGTGCTCGCACTATAGCTATAATATTATCTCTTAGTGAGATTATACTATCTCCGTATTCTTATTATTTAAAAGAGGGGTTAGTTTATATCGCGTTAGTAAGTCCATTTTTACAACAACTGTTTTCTTGCTTAGAGTGCACTAAAGTAAATATTCGTTTGTTTTATAACGTTTACTCTATCTCTAATACTAAATATACGCGACCTATTACTCTTAGTAGTTATCTAGTTCCCTAGTTAATTTGTTTTAGAGTCTTGTATTTAATTTACTACTACGCGGCTAGATAATAAACTGTTTGTTACTTTAGCGGAGTTACGCTATTCTTATAACGTAGAATAGAAGGCCGCCGATACTTAGCAACGGGCCCTTAAGTCTTATCTTGCGGCGTCCGCTCGGTTAATCCGTCTTAAGAAGGTTTATAAGAAGGTTTATTCTAAGGAGTAGAAGCTTATAAAATAGGGTCTATAGGAACTTAGTAATAAAAGAACGGATCCTCTTTCTACCGAGAAGGAAATAAATCTAAGTAGTTCGGTAACTGCTCTTCTTGGGTTCCCCTTAGGTAACTTATTTTTTAGCAATCCTTCTTTATTAATACTACCTAACCTAATCTCTTTTAATACTTCTGTACCTTTCCTATAGCGTTCTTTAAATTCTCTAGTAGCTCCTAGGTAGTCTTAGTATAGCCTATCTACTTAACCTTATACTATATTTTATCGTTAACGTCCTTATAACTAATAATCTTTAAAACTTACTATTTGTCTTCCTCTTATCCTCTATATATACCTGCTTCGTAAACTAGTGGCTTAATATTTCCGTATACTGGCTCTATTATTATAATATATTATATAGGGTAGATTTTTATCTTAGCTAGTAGGTTTAACTTAAATATAACTAGTAAAATTCTTTACTTAATTTTAAAAGGTCCTAGTCTAACGTGGTCTAATTTCTTACTTAATTATTAACTTTTAAAATTTTTGTATAGTAGCTACACTTTATCTCCCTCCTTAAGATCTGGTCACTTAGATCTCTTAGCATTATAGTACTTTCTTATTCTCTCTTATACTTTCTTTACTAATTCTATAAGGTTTATATAAAGATTTATTAACGTCTTTATCCTTTCTTTAGCTGTATTACTTGTTTTCTTCGCTTATTATAGTAATAACAATATTCTTAGCTTATACCCATAATTTGCCTTAAATAGTAATATACCTATTCCTTCTTATAGTATTGCATTGTATATAAACTATATAACTAGTAATAATAATACCTAATTATTCTATGCGTAATTAATATAATGCCTTAAATACTGCTCTAGTATCTAGTTTAATCTTTCTGTTTAACCGTCTATCTGCGGATAATATATGGTGGAAGTTACTGCTTTAACTCCTTATTCTGTTAAGAATACCTTCTAAAATACTGCTATAAGTCTTAGATCTCTGTCTAATATAATCTTACTTAGTGCTCCGTATTTTATAAACACTTCTTTAATATAGATTCTAGCGATATCTTCTACTAATATCTCTTCTGTGCATGCTATAAAGTATCCCTACTTTATAAGCTTGTCTACTATTACTAAAATCGCGTTATAATCTTATCTGGTAATAGGATCTCTTAATTTTAGCAACTTAATAATAAAGTCCTATAATATAACCTCCTATGGTCTCTCTAGTATTTTAATAAGTTATAGCCCTCCGTATAGCTTATACCTTATTAGTTTATTTCTTTAGTAATCTAGATATTTTTTTATAACTTTTCGCGCTAAGCCCTAAATTCTATTAATAATGTACTCCTCCTAGAGTCTTAACACTAAGCCCATGGCTCTATTATATCCTTAAGTTAATTCTTTATAGAAATCTTCTATAAACTGCTCTGCTATGCTTCTTAGGATATACTTTACTTCTTAATTTTTATATATATCTGTCTGTGGATCTTCTAGCTATACTTTTAGAATTCTTTATACCTAAAAGCTTTCTAGTAACTCGTAAACTCTTTTTAGTTTATTATCTTCTTAAGTTACTATAATTTTAGGATAATTATACCTAATTAATCTGTCTATATCTTTTCGTAGTAAAGCCCCTAATGGCTTTTTATTGTTTTATAGTTTAGCTTTCTAACTTAGAGCGTCTACTTATATATTATCTGTCCCTTTAGTATACTAAATCTTAAAATAGTATTCTATAAGCATCTCTACCCATTTAACTTGTCTTTAGTTAAGTTCCTTTATTATTAGGAATCCTATTAGGTTTTTATAATCCGTTTTAACTATAAATAGTTTTTCTATGCCTTATAAAAATACTCTCCATTCCTTTAGTGCTGCAACTATACTTAATAACTCCTTATTATAGATGTTATAGTTTAACTCTAATAGTATTATTTTCCAACTATAATATGCTACTAGGTGCTATCTATCTTAATATTTCTATATAAAGTATACCCCTAGTATAAAGTCTAATATATCTATTTCTATAACTGTCTCTAGTCCTAGTTAATAGATTTTAAGAACTAGCTCCTAGGTAAATAACCTCTTAACTTCTTTAAATAATTTCTGCTGTTTCTCCCCCCATACCTATAATTCTTCTTTCTTTGTTAATCGCGTAAATGGTTTAATATCCTTTAACTATTGCGCTATAAACCTTCTGNAGTAATTGNNAAACCNTAAAAANNATNTTAACTANNTAACGTTCTNTAGTTCTTACNAATTTACTATAGCCTTAATCTTCTTTAGATCTATACTAAGTTGGCCTAGTTTAATAATAAATCTAACGAAATCGGTCTTCCTAGTAAAGAACTCGCATTTTTTAATTGCTACTAGCATCTGTTCTTTCTATAGTCTCTTTAAAACCTATTTAACGTATTCTCCATATTCTTCCTTAGTTATTAAGTAGATAATAATATTGTTAAGGTATGCTATAATAAACTTATTTAAGTGTTCCCCTAATACGTTATTAATGCGCTTCTAGAACGTTGCTTGTGCGTTTATAAGCCTAAATTGTATAACTAATGGTTTATATAGTCCTTCCTTTAACCTAAAGGCTGCCTTTTATTCGTCGCCTTCCTTAATTCTGATTTAATGGTATGCCTATCTTAGATCTATTTTTATAAAGATTTATATATTACCTATCCTATCTTAGATTTCGCTAATTAAGGGTAAAGGATACCTATCCTTCCTAGTGATGCTGTTTAACTGTCTATAGTCGATGCACAGCCTTAGTTTACCGTTCTTCTTTAGTACGAATAGTACTAGATAACCCGCTAATAACTGCGATAGTCTAATATATCCCTTTATAGGTTTTCCTAGATAAACTCTTTTAATGCCTTACCCTCTTCTTCAGTAAGCTTATAGATTAGAAAAAACCTTAAACTTATTCCTGGTTCTAATTCTATCTTATAGTCCTATACTATATACTCTAACAGCTTCTTACTCTCTAGTAACTATAATTTTTTGCTATACTTATAGTATCTCTTTAGTACGTAACTTAGTCCCTTTTCTGTTTCTTTATAGGTTGCTCCTACTTAGTATTATACTAACTTCGCTTATTATCGTATCTTGCGGCGTTAAGTATCCTTAATATTGACTTAACCTATAACCTAATTAATCCTTAGATTATATTCCTATAACTAAGGTATTTTTAGTACTGCCTTATTATTTCCCAATAGTAATATATTAAAAGACATCTTAATTTGTCTCCCTTTAATGGTTAACTAAATAGGTCCTATTTTAAGATTAATAATACCTCCTCCGTAGGCTATTAGATCTCCTAAAATTATTACTAATAGGTAAGAGTGCTCCTTTTTCCTGTGTGGTAATCCTATTTTTTTAACTGCTATTAGCGAGATATAGTTTCTTATTACTCCACTATCTATTAATACCTTAAACTATTAATTTTACTACTTAACTTATAGATTTAGGTATTGTCCTTAAATTCCTTTAAGGGTCTAAGGCTTTACTACTGGTTCCCTCTAGTTCTATAGGCCTCCGCTTTTCCTAACTATTAGCTACTTAATCCTATTTATACTTAGTCCACTTTTAACTAATACTTAGTTCGCTTTTTATCTTTAATATACTATAGATATATGTTTTCTAAGTATTCCCACCACTATTGTCTGTCTAGGCATTTTTCCATAAGGAATCTTCCTGGCTAAAGTATTAAGTCCCCTTAGCTTTATACTTCTATTAGGTGCTAACTATATATATACCTAGCGTTTTAATATTTTCCCTCGTCTAATAATTAGTATATCCTCGCTAGGTATTTCCGGTTCTTATCTTTAGGTGCTTTATATATATTATACGTATTATCTACGCACGTAATCTATACCAATATATAATATACTTAGTGTTTTAGGTTAACTCTTAGCTTATCTTTATCTTTAAGTTTAAACCTCTCTTATATTAATCTGAGCGTTGCGACTTTATTTATAGGTACTATAATTTACCTCTTACTTCTCTAGTCCTCTAATCGCTTCTTTAGATCTTTTAATGTTATAATTAAGGCTCCTTTAATGTGACTTATAGCCTTTTCCGTAATTAGGTAGTCTTAGATAACTTTTTCGTCCAACTATATATAGAAATCTTCCCACTTATTATTATGCCTTTGCCTATACCACTTTTAGTATAGCTGCTAGAGTATATATAGCTTATCCGTAAGGAAATATCTTTTTATTATTACGTTATAACAGCCCTTTATGTGTCGTTTTTTAAACCTAGTTAGGATCCCTAAATCCTCTTCTTATTTCAGTTTAGTAAGCCACTTAGCTCTTAATATACCTATCCTAGGCCTATTAGTGATCCTTTATACGGATGCTCTGTCCCTTATATAACCTAGTATACTAGATCTCTTATCTAGTTTCTGCTCTTGCTATAAGGTAATTCTTGCTCTAAATTCCTTTATGGTTTCTTTCCTTTCGCGTCTTACAAGCGGATCCTTAAAGTAATCTTACTTCTTAATCTTAGTATTAACATTTCGATCTTTAGGCCGAATGCTACGTTCTCCTAGTAAGTCTTCTAGGTCTATATATCTGTCTCCTAGTCTAACTGCTGTTTATACTACAGATTCTCTAATCTAAAAGGAAGCTTCTTGCCTCTTACTTATAGGTGCCTTTATTTATACTCTAAATCTTTAGTCCCTTAGATTCTTTAATCCTAAGCTTGCTTTTAACTTAAGCTTAGCTCCTACCTTAGTTTAACTAAACTTAGGTATTTTTATCTCTTCTTAAGAGTCTTAAATCTCACTTATCTTGTTTTAAGAGTCTTATGCCTATAGGAAGCTCTATCCCAAGCTTATTTGTATATCTTTAAACTAAGCTGCTACTCTACTCTATCGGCTTTTATCTATTATAGGTCCTTAAGCTTACCTTATCTTATCTTAAGAATCTTAGTCGTCTTTTATCTTATCTTAAGAATCTTAAGCCTTTAGCCTTTTGCCTTTATTAAGTGCCGAAGTAGTTCGCTATCCTACTTCTTTTGCGTCTCGTAAAGCGATAGACATTATATTTAGTGGGGTCTTAATCCCTACTAATGTTCCCTACTCTATAGTGGAATTATTCTCTACCTCTATTATAATATCTCTAAGGTCTATATATTTCTAATAAACTGCTTTTATTGCCTTATTGTTATAAAATATTTCGCCTTTATTAAATTTATTGTCCTTAATATCCGATCTATAAACTAGTTTATTAGTTCCCCTACATTCTAAGGATTTTAGCTCTTATGGCCAATAGCTTACGCTATACTTAGCGTCTTTATAAATTTGGTATGCGTTATTATAACAAAACGCGAAACTTCTAATTAAATACTCTTTTATTCCTCGCAGTACACTATTATCCCTCTATACGTATATATCTTCTACTATTAGTCTAGTTCCCTTTATTACATAGTAACTCTAACTATCTTTATAATCCCTTATAAAGTAACCTTATTTTCCGCAATTTATATAAGCTCCGTTTTTAAACTATTAACTTTACTATAGAGACTGCCTAAACGTCTTTTACTGCTAAGATCCCTAGTTTAGCCTTTGCTCCTTAGTCCTGTAATTACTAGATCTTTAACCTTTAAGATTCTATAGTTTTTTACTCCATCTCTTATAGGCTTCTTTAGTACTACTTAGGTCTATTAGCTCTGCGCCATACTATAGTTTCTAACTTAGTTTTAGTTGTTGCGTACTTTACGTCTTATATAACTATAGAACTCTATCCTAGCCTCTCTTAGCCTGTTCCCTTTAGTAGATCTAATTATTAATCTTAATCGCTTAATCTATTAGTTCCCTTAGGGTATCCGCATCTTCTATTAGGATAATTACGTTCTAGACTTTAGCCTTAAGTCCCTGCTTATACTATGCCATAAGCGCCTTATTATTCTACTTAACTTATATAGCTAGCGTCTAGAACTACGTTGTGTACTTAATTGCTAAGGTTTATTACGTAATGTCTTAGAGTTTTCTTTATACTATAGTTACTGCCTCTGGGTCTCCAAATATTTATATAAGTCGCTCTATAAACCCTTCCTAACTTAAGAACATAAATTATACCTCCTAATTAGTAGTCGATATTCCATTTACCTATATTTCCGTAAGGTAAGGCTTAAACCACTTAAGTGCCCTTTCTGATAGGAATAGTCTTGCATAGGCTATTCAATCCATAGGTGTTGGTAGCTTTACCCCTTCCTATATAACTTTAAAGTGCATTTAGGTAAGAAACCCCTTAAGCTTTAATCTTTCTCCTAAGTACCTCTTAATTGATAGTAACTTAATCTTTACTACTCTAATCCTATTAACCCTTTCCTCTAACGCTATATTATTAGTTGTTAACTAGTTAACTATCTTTTATAATTGTCCGACCGTTATAGGTTGCTATAAGTTAGTATTTGCTATACTAGTATCACCTAACCTTAAAGTAGTTGCCGCCGTTAATAGCGTTATAGTGGCTGCTTTTAGTGGCATATTGTTTAACTTTCTATTCTTAATACTGTAACTAGGTAGTAATTATATAACGGAACCTTGTAGTAGGTACTACAATAGGCTCGTTATTAGGCTAGGTATGTAGGTAATATAAGGTAAAGTTAATAACGTAATAATAACTAGTGGAGTAGTTGCCTAATAGATTAACTCTAATTATATTCTGAGAATTACTATAAGGAAAGAACTATCTAGGTAGGAACTAAGGGTCCTTAAATACACAACCGTACTCCTATAAAATCCTTCTTATACGTGATATACGCGTGCTCTATTTACCCTATCGCGGATTATACGGATTTTATAGATTCTATAGATCACGTTATATAACCTTGGTTACCATTCCTCGTTACATAGTTCTATTGGCTCCATTCTGGACCGTGCTTATATTAACTAACTAGCTTCTTCTAACTCTCTCTTAAGTAGTTATAATATTGTACTTAAAGCGTCCGTGACAACTTAGATGTGGTCTAGGAGGTTTACTACGACTGCCCTTTAGTATACTGCGAGTACGGGGTATAGGCCGTCCCATTTATCGTCCTATTTCTTTTTAGGTCTGTTTATTTTTATATTTTCTAAGCTAACTATAACTATATCGCCTTTATAGAATAACGCACTCTTATCCCTATAGGTATTAGTATTATCTTTATAGCGTTGCTATAAAATCCAGGCTAGGGCCTTAAGCCATACTAATATCCGCTTAAAGCGGTTGGCTATAGAGTCTACGTGGAAGAACTCCTTCTTTACTTATACTAATAGTGTTAGTGGGTAGAGGCTAGTAGGCTTAATTCTAAGGCGAGGGTTAAAGCTATAGTTTATAAAAAATGGGGAGATGCCTATACTCTTGTTAACTTAGTTATTTATAGCAAACTTAGTAAGTAGTAGGTAGTTAACCTAGTTGTTTTATATAAAGCTAACAAAAGCATAAAGGTATTCGCCCACGGCAGCGTTAATAATTTTAATTTAGCCGTCCATTTCTAGGTGTTAGGCTAAGCTTGGTTACAAGGTTATCTTAAGGTATTTACTTAATTGTTGCTAGAAGTCGCTAATAGATTATATGCCGCGATTAGAGATAATTGTGCTTAGTGCACCGTGGAGCTTATATACGTTATTAACAAAGCTATTAACTAGCTCCTCTATTAAGAGTCCTGTTACTAAAATAAGGTATTATATTTTAGTTAGGCGGTCTATAATAATAAGGATATATTTATATGCCTTACCATAGCGTTAGTATACTAGTAGTGTTATAATATAGTTAATTAAGATATCGGTTTATAGGTAGGTGGGTAATTTTAGTAGCTTTAGAAAACCAGGTAGGGTAAAACGAGGGGTCTTAGTATAAAAGTATAGGGTATAATCTTTAACGAAGGTAGCTGTAAACTAGGAGATTCCTAGCTACCAGTATATTTAGTTTAAGAGGTTAAGAGTTTTAACCTAGCTAGGGTAATTAGCGGGGCCGCTACTATAAGAGCAATAGGTAACTTTTAGGTAGAGGTCTAGGGCGTTAGGGATAAAGAGATATTAGCGGAAGTAGATCTGTCTATTAATAATACTATATTCTAACTTATTATAATAGAGTAATTTTCTAATCTTCTTTAGCTAATGGTGAGCTTTCTAATTACGTAGGGCCGCTACTATATCTCTTATGAGTTTGTTCTCCTAGTATCCTAGCTAGATTAACTTATCTAGTAACTTTTAAGCTATTTTAGGGTCTAGAGCGGCTATAAACTCTACGTTGTTATAATTATAGGACTTGTATAGTAATTCTTTTAAAATTATAGAGTTAACTTTCTAGGGCGGTATAACGACTTAGGCTTAATAGCGGAGGCGTTTATTATTGGCGTCCTTAGGCCTCGTTCCTAGTAGCTAGCTTAGGGCGTTAGGGAGCGTAGCTTTGCTACTAGGTCTGTATATAATTACAAAGTTAAACTATAAAAGAAACTCTGCCTACTAGACTTAGCGCTAATTTAGCTGCTTAGTAGTTATAAATATCTATAGGTTTTTATAGTTGGTAATAGTTTTAAGCGGCTCCTTGGTCCCTTATAGCTTAGGACGCTGTTCCTTTAGAGCCTTAATAATAGTTAAGAGTTCTTTATTATAGATCTTATAGTTACACTTTAGCGTAGAGTGCTTTACGGAAAAGAATGCGACTAGTCTCAATTTTCCATTATTATTATACTAGGAAAGAACTCCGCCGGAAGCCTAATTTAATACGTTTATCTCTACTACTGTTTTCTTTATATAGTTATAGTATGCTAATACTAGTGCTAAAGTAAAGGCTCCCTTAAGGGCCTTAAATGATTTAGCTTATTTTAGTCCCTATAGCCATCTAATATCCTTCTTTAGGAGTTTTATTATAGGTATAGCGATGGCAGAGTAGCCTTAGATAAATTATTAGTAGAAGTTCGCAAAGCCGAGAAATTGTTATAGTTCTTTAATTAATATTAGGTCCTTCTATTTCTATAAGGCCTATACCTTCTTAGGGTCTATAATTATGCTATTAGTCGAGATAATTAAGCCGAGGTATTTCGTTTTAGTAGAGTAGAACTTAAACTTATTAATATTAATCTAAAGTCCAGCGTTACCAAGTCTTTAAATAACTTTATTTATATACTTAGTATGCTTAGCGCGTATTTTAGAAAAGATAAGGACGTTATTAAGGTAGGCAGTATAGTAGTTATTAAGGGCGTTATATAGAATATAGTTAATATAGTTTTAAAACGTAGCAGGTGCGTTATAGAGGCTAAATAGTGTAACTAGTATCTTATAAAGTCCAAACCGGGTAATAAATACTATAAGCCACTTATGGCCCTTTATAATCCGGATCCGGTTAAATATAGCAATTATATTAAGTTTAGTAAAGTACTTAGCACTATAAAGTGCGTTAAGTGTTTTATAGATTAGTAGCAGTAGGTACTAATTCTTAATAGTAACTATATTTAGGCCTTAGTAGTTATAGTAAATTTATATACCGCCGCCGGGCTTAGCAGCAAGGAGGAATAGTGCGGTAGCTAGTAAGGTTAATTTACGGATAAAACTCTTATCTAGTATCTTATTAATCTACTTCTTTACACACCTAAGTTTAGTAGGTAAGAGTGGTCTATTTTTATAGTATAGGGCCTAGTTTCCAGGGATAATCTTAATTTTATAGTCCTATAGTTAGTAAGGGGGCAGCTTATCTATATTTTTAGGGAGGAAGTGCTTAATATATTTACAAAACTCCTTTAGTAGGCGTTATAGAATGTCTTTATAGGTTAATCCTAGTTTACCTTTTAAGAAATTTTTAATATTAGTGTCGACTATCTTCCGACGTAAAAGCTCAGGTTTAGTTTTTAGATTTATTTTAAGGAAGTTGTAGAAATAGGGGGGAAGCACTTTATAAGCTTCCTTTATTATATAGTTACCTTCCACTAACCAGCGGAAAGACCTTTCTAATAGGTTTGGTATTTCTATTAGGCTTATAGGCAGCTCTTTAAGTAGCTATTAGTGCTTATCTTATTTAACTAGTTCTACTAGCTCCGCTATATAGATTCTTATTACCTTTACGTCTTTTTATTTATAGAACTAGGTAAAATTAATAGCATAAGTATATTTAATATCGTCTAGGTTAGGGCGTGTTTGGTTCTCTAGTGCTATAGCTAAGCTAGTATAGCTTATTACGGACGCTTTAAGTACAATGTTATAACTACTTGGAGAGGAGTCGGAAGAAGCTAGTTAGTTAATTAGAGTACGGTCTAGGATGGAGCTGATAAAACTATGTAACGAGGAATGGTAACCAAGGTTATATAATACGCTACGTATTAAATAAGAGGAATGGGAGGAACTTACGTACCTTATATATAAGACGTACATTATATACAAGAAGGATTTTATAGGAGTACGGTTGTGTATTTAAGAACCCTTAGTCCCTACCTAGATAGTTCCTTCCTTATAGTGATTCTTAGAATACAATTAGAGTTAATCTATTAAGTAACCACTCCACCAGTTATTATTACGTTGTTAACTTTAACTTATATCACCTATACACCTAGCCTATTAATAAGCCTATTATAGTTCTTGCTATAAGGTTCTGTTATATAATTACTACCTAGTTACAGTATTAAGTATAGAAAGTTAAACAACATGCTACTAAAAGCAGCTATTACAACGCCATTAACAGCGGCAACTACTTTAAGGTTAGGTAACGACACTAGTATAGTAGATATTAACTTACAGCAACCTGTAACCGTTGGATAACTATAAGAGATAGTTAACTAGCTAATAGAAAATAATGCGACGTTAAAAAATAGGATTAATGGGATTAGAGCAGTAAAGGTTAAGTTACTATTAATTAAAAGATACTTAGGAGAGAGATTAAGGCTTAAAGGATTCCTTATATAAATGTATTTTAAGATTACGTAAAAGGGAGTAAAGCTGGCAATACCTATAGATTGAATAGCCTACGCAGGACTATTCCTATTAGGAAGAGCACTTAAGTGGTTTAAGCCTTACCTTATAGAAATATAGGTAAATAGAATAACAACTACTAACCAGGAGGTATGGTTTATATTCTTAAGCTAGGAAGAATTTATAAAGCGACTTATATAAATGTTTAGAGACCCAGAGGCAGTAACCACGGTAAAAAGAAAACTCTAAGATATTATGTAACGAACCTTAGTAATAAAGTATATAATATAGTTCTAGACGTTAGTAATATAAGTAGAGTGGAATAATAAGGCGCTTATAGTATAGTATAAGTAAGGACTTAAGGCTAAAGTCTAGGATGTAATTATCCTAATAGAAGATGCGGATACCCTAAGGGAATTAATAGATTAAGTAATTAAGATTAATAATTGGATCTACTAAAGGGAATAGGCTAAGAAAGGCTAGGATAGAGTTCTATAGTTATATAAGGCGTAGAGTACGTAACGACTAAAGCTAGGTTAAAAACCGTGGTATAGCGCAGAGCTAATGGACCTAAGTGGTACTAAAGAAGCCTATAAAAGATGGAGTAGACAACTATAGAAACCTAAAGGATAAGGATTAAGTAATTAAAGGTCTAAGGAGCTGAGGCTAAACTAGGGATCTTAGCAGCAGAAGACGTTTAGGCGGACTCTATAATAAGAAAAATAGTTTAAAGAAGGAGCTTACATAAATTGCGGAAAATAAGGTTATTACGCTAGAGACTATAAAGGTGGGTAGAGTTACTATATAGTAAAAGGGACGAGACTAGTAGATGATATATACGTATAAAGGGACGATAATATACTATAAGGAACAAAAGAGTGTTTAATCTAAAGTTTTATGTTTTGTTATAATAATGTATATTAAATTTATAAGGACGCTAAGTACGGCGTAAGCTATTGGCTATAGGAGCTAAGTTTATTAAAATGTTAAGGAACTAACGAACCAGCTCGTAGATTGGACATTAAGGACAATGAATTTAATAAAGGCGAAGTATTTAGTGACGATAAGGTAATAAAGGCGGTTTACTGGGAATACGCAGCTATTGGAGATGTTATACTAGAGGTAAAGGATAATTCTACTATAAAATAGGGAACATTAGTAGGGATTAAGACCCCACTAGATATAATGTCTATCGCTTCGCGAGACATAAGAGAAGTAGGGCAGTAAACTACTTCGGCACTTAGTAAAGGCAAAAGGCCAAAAGCTTAAGATTCTTAAGACGAGATGCGAGACGATTAAGACTTTTAGGACGAGATAAGGTAAGCTTAAGGACCTACAACGGATAATAACCGATAGAGCAGAGTAATAGCTTAGTTTAGTAATATATAAATAAACTTAGGACGAAGTTTCCTAAGGGCATAAGACTCTTAAGACGAGATAAGTAAGATTTAAGACTTTTAAGATAAGATGAGAATACTAAGTAAGCTTAGTTAAACTAAGGCTGGAGCTAAGCTTAAGTTAGAAGTAAGCTTAGGATTAAAGAATCTAAAGGGTTAAGAATTTGGAGTATAAATAAGGACACCTACAAGTAAGAGGTAAGAGGCTTCTTTATAGATTAGAGAATTTGCAGTATAAACAGTAGTTAAACTAGGAGATAGGTATATGGACCTAGAAGACCTACTAGGAGAATATAGTATTTGGCCTAAAGATCGAAAAGTTAATACTAAGATTAAAAAGCAAGAAGACTTTGAGGATTAATTAGCAAGGCGTGAACCAAAAAAAACTATAGAATAATTTAGGTAAAGAATTATCGCATAGCAAGAATAGAAACTAGATAAGAGATCTAGTATATTAGGACGTATAAGGGATAGAGTGCTAGTATAGAGAATTACTAATAAGCCTAGGACAGGCATACTAAGAGCTAAGTGGCTTACCGAACTGGAAAATGAAGAGGATTTAGGAATTCCGACTAGGTTTGAAGAATGACATATAAAGGGCTATTACGATATAGTAATAAGAAGATACTTCCTTACGGAAAAGCCGTATATACTCTAACAGCTATACTAAAAGTGGTATAGACAGCGACATAATGATAAGTAGGAAGATTTCTATATATAGTTAGATGAAAAAGTTATCTAAGACCACCTAATTACAGAAAAGGCTATAAATTATATTAAAGGAGCCTTAATTATAACGTTAAAGGATCTAGAGAAACAATTAGAGGACTAAAGAAGTAAGAGACGCATTTTAATACCTGCGAACGAAGTCGTAACGTTTAGATTAGCACGATAAAGGTTTAAACTTAAGGATAAGGATAAGCTAAGAGTTAACCTAAAGCACCTGGTATACTATACGCTATTATAGATTATATACGTAGACGATATATACGAAATATATAGAAATCTAAAGAAAAAGAATTGGAAATACCCTATAAGGATATACTAGATAACAGATAAGTAATAGTATAGGAATGCTAAATATATATATAGATAGCATCTAGCAGATGTCTAAGAGGAAGGGGATTTAATACTTTAACCAGGAAGATTCCTTACGGAAAAATGCTTAGACGGACGATAGTGGTGGGAATGCCTAGAGAATACGTATCTATAGTATATAGAAGATAAAAAGTAAACTAGGCATTAGCTAAAGAGTGAGCTAAGTATAATAGGATTAAGTAGCTAATAGTTAGGAAAAGAAGAGGCCTACGGAACTAGAGGGAGCTAGTAGTAGAGCCTTAGACCCTTAAAGGAATTTAAGAACAATACCTAAATTTAAGAGTTAATTGGTAAGATTAGTAGTTTAAAGCGCTAATAGATAGTAGAGTAACACGAAACTATATCTTACTAATAGTAGTTAAGAAAATAGGGCTACCTTATAGATAGAAGGAGCAATCTTACCTATTAGTTACGATTTTAGGAGATATAATAGCCTATAGAGGAGGGATCATTAACCTTAAAACAGGACCTATTTAGATAACTATTAAAGGAAGACAAATCAAGATATTTTTTAATATCCTACTATTAGGACGGGATAAGGCAGTATTAGAGATACCTTAGTTATAGGAATATAATCTAAAGATCGATTAGATTATAGGTTAGGTCGATATTAGAGATACTTAACGCCGTAAGATATAATAATAAGCCAAGATAGTATGGTACTAAGTTAGAGCGATATATAAAGAGACTAAGTAAGGCTTAAGTTATGTACTAAAGAGATACTATAAGTATGGTAAGAAACTATAGTTACCGGAAAGTGAAAAGCTATTAGATTATATAGTATAGGACTATAAGATAGAATTAGAACTAGGAGTAAGTCTAAAGTTTTTTCTAATCTATAAGCTTACCGAAGAAGAAGGTAGAGCATTAAAAGAGTTTATTTAGGAAAACTTATAAAANGGATATATTAGACCATCGCAGTTATTAGCGGGTTATCTAGTACTATTCGTACTAAAGAAAAACGGCAAACTAAGGCTGTGTATCGACTATAAATAGTTAAACAGCATTACCGAAAAGGATAGATATCCTTTACCCTTAATTAGTAAAATCTAAGACAGGATAAGTAATATATAAATCTTTATAAAGATAGATCTAAGATAGGCGTACCATTAGATCCGGATTAAGGAAGGTAATAAATAAAAATAAATAAAAGGCAGCCTTTAGGTTAAAGGAAGGACTGTATAAACTATCAGTTATATAATTCGGACTTATAAATGCACTAGCAACGTTCTAGAAGCGAATTAATAATATATTAAGAGAATACTTAAATGAATTTGTTATGGTATATTTTAACGATATTATTATCTACTTAATAACTAAGAAAGAATATAGGGAACATATTAAATAGGTCTTAAAGAGACTATAAGAAGAACAGATGCTAGTAGTAATTAAGAAATACAAGTTCTTTACTAAGAAGATAGATTTTGTCGGATTTATTATTAAACTAGGCTAACTTAGCATAGATCTAAAGAAGATCGAGGCTATAGCGAATTGGCAGGAACTAGAGAATGTAATATAGTTAAGGTTATTCTTAGGGTTTTGCAATTACTGCAGAAGGTTTATAGTGTAATAGTTAAAGGATATTAAACTATTTACGCGATTAACGAAGAAAGAGGAACTATAGGCATGGGGAAAGGAATAGTAAGAGCTATTTAAAGAAGTTAAAAGATTGTTTACCTAGGAGCTAGTTCTTAAGATCTATTAACTAGGACTAGAAACGGTTATAGAGACGGATATATTAGACTATATACTAGGGGCATACTATAGTTAAAAGATAATACTATTAGAATTAAACTATGATATTTATAATAAGGAGTTATTAGGTATAATTATAGCACTAAAGAAATAGAGAGCATTCTTATAAGGTATAAAGAAACTATTTATAGTTAAGACGGATTATAAGAACCTAATAGGATTCCTAATAATAAAGGAACTTAACCGAAGACAGGTTAGATAGGTAGAGATGCTTACAGAATACTATTTCAAGATTTAGTATACTAAGGGTACAGATAATACACGAGTAGATGCCCTAAGTTGGAAAGCTGAACTATAAAACAATAAGAAGCTATTAGGGGCTTTACTGCAAAAAGATATAGACGGATTAATTAGGTATAATTACCTAAAAATTGTAGCAACTTAAGAGAGTGACGAGCTAGGGAAAGTCTATAAGACACTAGAAAGCTTTTAGGCATAAAGAATTCTAAAGGCATAGCTAGAAGATCCACAGATGGATATATACGAAAATTAAGAAGTAAAGTACATCCTAAGAAGCATAGTAAAGTAGTTTATGGAAGATTTCTATAAGGGACTAATTTAAGGATATAATGGAGCTACGGGCTTAGTATTAAGACTTTAAGAAGAATATATTATTAACGGGATCTAGAATATTATAAGAAAAGTAATAAAGAAATATCTAGATTGCTAAAGGAATAAACTAATAAGGTATAAGCTATATAGAGGGCTATAACCTATTAAAATACTAGAGAAACTATAGGAAGTTATATTATAGGACTTTATTATTAAGTTACTAAAGTTAAGAGATTCTATCACCAGACAAAATTACAACGTAATTTTAGTAATAGTGGATAAGCTTATAAAGTGGGGATACTTTATAGTATGTATAGAAGAAATCTTAGCGGAAGATATTGCTAGAATCTATGTTAAAGAAGTGTTTATAAGACATGGAGCACTAAGTAAGATTATATTAGATAGAGATCTAAGATTTATAGTAGTATTTTAGGAGGTATTCTTAGCGGAGTAAGGAGTTTAAGCAGTAACTTCTACCGCATATTATCTGCAGACAGACGGTTAAACGGAAAGACTAAATTAGATACTAGAATAGTATTTAAGGCATTATATTAACTACGCATAGAATAATTAGGTATTGCTATTACTAGTTATATAGTTTATATATAATATAACACCATAAGAAGAAATAGGCATATTACTATTTAAGGCAAATTACGGATATAAGCTAAAAATATCATTATTACTATAATAAGCGAAAAAGACAAGTAGTATAGCTAAAGAAAGAATAAAGATATTAATAAATCTTTATNNAGACNTTATNGAATTAGNNAANAANGTATAAGANAGAATAAAAANNTANTATAATNCTAAGAGATCTAAGGNACTAGATCTTAAGGAGGGAGATAAAGTATAGCTACTATATAAAAATTTTAAGAGTTAATAATTAAGTAAGAAGTTAAACTATATTAGACTAGGACCTTTTAAAATTACGTAAAGGATTTCACTGGTTATATTTAAGTTAAACCTACTAGCTAAAATAAAGATCTACTCTATATAGTATATCGTAATGCTAGAGCTAGTATATGGGAATATTAAGCTACTAGTTTATAAAGTAGATACGTATAGAGGATAGGAAGAAGACAAATAGTAAGTTTTAAAAATTGTTAGTTACGAGGATATCGACAATAAAATATAGTATAAGGTTAAGTGGATAGGCTATAATAAGACTACCTAGGAGCTATTAGAGAATTTAAAGAACGCTATAAGAAAGGTATAAGAGTATCAGAAGAAATTAGGTTAGGCAGCATTAATAAAGAAAAATTACTAAAGAATAAGCTACCTAAGGGGGACCTAAGAAGAGCAGTTACTAAGCTACTCGGATCTATTTCCTTCTCTATTAGAGGAGAATCCGTTCTTTTATTGCCAAGTTCCTATAAACCTTATTCTATAAGTTTCTACTCCTTAGAATAAACCTTTTTATAAACCTTCTTAAGACGGAGCAAATAAGTAGACGCCGCGATTTAAGCATCTAGGGCTTTCTATTCCGTATCCTAAGAACATTCTAACTTAGTAAGGGCTTAAGACAGTTTACTATCTAGCCGTATAGCAGTAGATTAAACACAAGACCCTAAGATAAATTAATTAGGGAACTAGATAACTATTAAGAGTAATAGGCCGCGTATATTTAGCATTAAAGATAGAGTAAACGTTATAGGATAAACGAATATTCGCTTTAGTGTACTTTAAGCAAAAGGACGGTTATTGCGAAGATAAACTTACTAACGCAATATAAACTAACCCCTTTTTTAAATAGCGAGAATACGGAGATAGTATAATCTCACTAAGAGATAATATCGCAGCAATAGTGCGAGCATGACGTTGGGCGTGTAAGGAAGAAGAAGCTTTAGGTATAATAAGTAACAATATTAACTAAATTAATTAGACGGATATTATACCTCTAGTAAACAACTTAGAGATATTAGGAATCTTTAAGGATAAAGATAAAGAAGAGGGAGATAGTGTTACGGACGCTTTAAGTACGATGTTACGACTACTTAGAGAGGAGTCGGAAGAAGCTAGTTGGTTAATTAGAGCACGGTTTAAGATAGAGCCGATAGAACTATGTAATGAGGAATAGTAACTAAGGTTATATAACACGCTATGTATTAAACGAGAGGAATGGAAGGAACTTATATACCTTATATATAAGACGTATATTATATATAAGAAGGATTTTATAGGAGTACGGTTGTGTATTTAAGGACCCTTAGTCCCTACCTAGATAGTTCCTTCCTTATAGTAATTCTTAGAATATAATTAGAGTTAATCTATTAGGCAACCACTCCACCAGTTATTATTACGTTGTTAACTTTAACTTATATCACCTATACACCTAGCCCATTAATGAGCCCATTGTAGTTCTTACTATAAGGTTCCGTTATACAGCTTAGTTAGCCTAGGGGGGCGGAAACAAGGCGGCGGCCCTATATAGTACGCGCGGGAGATAGGTGTAAGGTTAGGCGTTATAGTGGCACGGTTTCTATTATCCGGGTCTTAGTAGTTCTATAGCTAGTCCTTACTATAATATAAGCTATAGTGTGCGTATATAGTATATAGCTTAGTTCTAGGTATTAGGCTAGGCGGCTAGGGTTTAAATAGTACCTAGGTTAGGGTTAGATTCTTAATAGTAGCGGTATAAAGCAGACCTTCTTCCTTAGTCTCAGTAGGGCTGGCTAGCCTATTATTTTAGTCTTAAGTACTAGGGTAGTCTAGTCTTCTACTATCTCGTTTCTTTATAGCTATATAGGCTCCCCTTTATTAGGGACGTCTTCTACTATTAGGGCTTTATATATAGTCCTAGGCACTAGGCTTAGTAGTGCTAAGTATCTATATAGGGCGTCCCTACTACTATCGGTTATCCCCTACGGGAGGTAGTGCTTAGAGTAGTAGTCTAAGTTAAAGCGGATTTTAAGTTTCTTAAAGCTAGGACAGGACTTATACTTCTAAAGCTAGGGCATACCTAGGATAATTAGGGTAGTAGGCGAGAGTTTAGTAATAAAAAAGAGTATAGCTTTAGTATGGAGGCCAATTAACATTTAGGCGGTAAAGTAGTCTATAGTAAGTAAAGATGGGATGCTATTTATAAGGCGTAGTGGCCTAGGTGCCAGCAGCTTCTTAGTTATAATATTATACTTTCTTATAATAGACTCTGCGTTAGTAAATGCCATTATAGTACTACCAGAGTCTACTAGGCTTACTATATTAATATAAACTTAGGGGTATAGGTTATATAATAAGGAAAGTTGGGTTTAAATAAGGATTAATTTCTTATTACTATTTACTAATCTAAGATTAAATAGCAGCTTACTAATAGAAAGGATTAATTAATTTAGTAATAGGGACCTAATCCTCTCGTCTTTCTCCTTATATAGTTTAGACCCTTAAACATAACTTAGTCTAAGGGTTTACCTTTTAGCGACTAGGGTATAGAGCTGTCTTAGCGGGGCGGTCTAGTATTTATCTGGCTGGCGGTATTAGTCTTAGTCTTAGTTAAGGTGTAGAAAGATAATACCTTGCTAATAACGTAGCTGTGTTTATATTCGCTAGCGCAGAGTCGCTAATATTAGGCGTTATTAACGGGTTAGGCTCCTATATAGGGTATAGTTTAGAGTAACTAAGCTATAGGGTTAAAGGGGGGGGGTTATCCGATACGGCTATAATAGGCTCCGCGGTTACCGCGTCCATAATAGACTCTATAGTTACTGCGTCCGCGGTTATTAGTTCGCGTTATTTAACAGGGTGGTATTAGAACTAGGTTTACTATCTTAGAGGGGTTATAGGCGTTCTTTTAGTAGCTAGGTAGGCTATAGGCAAGGTATAGTCTATTATTAAAGCGGCGCTTATACTTCATATCTAAGATTTTATTAAGGTTTATAGGTTCTCTAGTTACTACTAGGGTTAGGGTTAATATAGGGGCAGGGGCTTAGGTAGGTAGGCAGTAGTTAGCGTTCTTCTTAAGGTTAGCTTAATGTATATAGTTCGTAAGATTCTTAGCAAATATATCTATCTACTTACTCTAACCTATATAGTCGCTGTTATTAATTTTATAGGTAAGTCTAAGTACTAGCTCTTCTATCTTTAAAGAGATAAACTTTTAAAGTAGGTCCACCTTCTATTTATCTATCTTTTTAGCATAGACTATTAGCTTATTAAGCTCTCCCTTCCAAAACTAGTAATTACGCTCGCCCTAGGGGAAATAGTTAAGCTTATTCTTTATAACCTAGGTTATATTAAGGACCTTATAGTGGGTAGTAAGGTCTTTAAGTATATCTTCCTTAGTAGGCCATTTCTATATAGATGTGTTATTTAGGTTCTTATATATAAGCTCTAGGCCCTACTTAATAAACTTATAGGCCTTATCCTTTAGTATATCCGAGATATAAAGGATCTGGGACTAAACTATATTAAAGTAGTCCTAGTCCCAGTTAAAGGCTCCCTTAATCTTAATATGCCAGATCTTAGAATTAGCTTATTATTCTAGCGGGGTACCTTTTCCGCTAAATATTGGCGGGTCTTTAGATCTCTGTTTTTTCTACTAGGTTACTACCGTTATTATAGGGGTTAATTGTTTTAGAATGGTAATAGTCTTTGCCTAAGAGTTAATAGTTCCTATCTAGAAAGCGATAAGGGCACTAAGGTTTTTATTAGCTTTTTTGTTGGTGGTGTTTGTGTTATATATATACTATAGTCCTACTTTAATATTATTAAGAAACTCGTTAGTATAGTTAACAAGGGTAAGGTAAGCTTTATTAGGCTTAAAGGTCTTAGGGTATAGTAGGGAGCGGCGGATTATCTATACGATATTAGGATATATCTCTATAAAGAGGTCTATAAAAACGTTACGGGGGTTTTAGGTTTCGGCTATTTTGGCGTTGTTAGTGTTACCTATCTAGGCGCTAGGTAAAAACTAAGGATCGTTTTAGGACTATACTAGGGACGTATTGGTTTTAGTAGAGGCGCGTATAGGTCGCAATTGCTCTAGGGCGGAGGTTAATTAGCTAGGGTATAAGGAATTAGTAATTATAATAGGGCGTAAATTAAAGATACCATAAACTATTATAGTGCTATAATAAAGTAGACTAAATAATTATGTTGTGGTATAAAGAGGAGAAGAAGGTAGAAAGGGGGTATTATATATAAATAGTAGGGCCGGCCGCTAAGTCACTAGTGGTGGGCTAGCTAACAGTAGGAAATAGTACGAGACAGTATAAAACAGTATGCGTTAGGTCAGTGCTGTAACAATATAACCTTAATATAGAAGAATAGCACCTATATTAGGCGCTTATTAAGTCTAATATACTATACCTTAGTATATAGAGCTAGGGCACTAGAAATATACCTCTTTATAGTATTTAGCTATAGAGTAGTATTAAGAGTACTAGAACTCTCGCTCCTACTATTATTTAAGTCTAGAGAGCTTAGATTATTCTAGGAAATAGGTTCTTTAAAATATAACCTAAAAGCTACTCTAAGGTACTATATATAGCTATTATACTAATATTTAGATCTTAAATAAGGCTATAGAGAACCTTATTAATAATATATTAAGGTTAGATTATAGATATAATATGGTTTTATCTAAAATATAATTTACATCTTATATTTATACTATCTCTATAAAAAGATTTACGTACCTATTTTAGAGAAAGTTCTTATTCTATATCCTAATTAGATCCTTATTATAAAATTATATATTTAGGCTATTAGGCAGTATCTATTTCTATATTAAATTATAGATATAACCTAAATATATACTTACGCTGCTTATAATAGAGCTATCCATTAGGTGACGAAGTCGCCTTATCTATATATATTGTTCTATATAGCTATACTTAGCATTAAGCTAGTTACTTGCTTACCTTTTATAGTAGTCTAGGTAATACGGAGCCTATTACCTTATACTATTGTTATTATTCTATAGAGGCTAAGAGAGATTTAGTAGGAACTAATATAGTCTAATTAAATTTAAATAATAATATAGATAGAATATTAATAAATACCATTTCTACTTTAATTTGCCTCTACTTCTCTAGAATTTATACCTATATTAGATCCTTAATATAACCTACTATAACTTACTTCGTCTATAAGCTATTCTTCTATTATAAAAACGCAATAAATTATTAAAACTACCTTTAAAAACGTTAAAATTAAAAAATAATTAAATTATAGCGTCTTAATATAGTGTAGTAAAAGTTAGATTATATATCTAATGAAGTTGAGCCGGAGCTAAAATATCTACACTAGCCGAGGGTTTAGGGCCTTGGCTAGTACTCCTGGAGCTTTCGGCAACACAGGCCGAGCTCCAGACTTGGTTACAGCTAAGCGTAGTCCGGAAAAAGTTGAACGTGGTCGCCGATAGGGGTCGGCGAAAGCTAAGCGTGGTCACCAATGGAACGCCGGAAAAAGGTCAGCGGTACTCAACTTTTACCCATACAGAACGCGCATTAATAGCCACATTTAACTTAAACAACTATATAAACCAAAATATCTAGAGTATATGCTACGTATATATATAGAGGTATATATACAGAGATATATATATACCTACACACATATATATATATATATATATACGCGTATTTATATATCCCTCACTATACTAATAACAAATAAAAACTACACTAAAGCAAATGAGAGTATAGTAGGGTGGTTAAACGGCCTACTAGTTAGTATCCACAACTATATGCTATGCATATTGTTACGGCGCTGGTGGAAAACAGTAGATTGTGGCGGACAATCGCAGACAGTTTCTTACTGTTTCAGACAGTCGCAGTCACGTGACCAGTTTATCGTATAAAACCTTAAGCGGCGCTACCCTTCTTCCCTTTTCCTTTCTCTAGCTTTGGATCCTCGTTTATAGACAATCCAATTATATAGGCTTGCGCGACCCTTTTGCCGTACTTGTGCCTTAATTAACTAAGTCGTTAATATTATCTAAAGCTTATTTACTCTTCTTCCTAAAAAGGAACCTAAAAATATTTACGGACTATAAATAAGAATAGAATATAGAAGTAGACCTAAAGACTATTACCAGAACTTAAAGAATAGAATAAAACTAGAAGAATAGAAAAGAATAATAAGATCTATAGAATCCTATTAAAAGTTACCCTAATAACTATAATACTATATTAAGAAATATAGTAGCTAGTAAAGCAGTTATAGGACCCTTAAATACCTCTAATAGTAAAATAGCAACTAACTTAAACTCCTAGGTAGAGCTTATAGTAGCTAATGCTAAAATTAAATAACTTTAAGAGCTACTTAAAGCTAGAGAACCCCCTATACCTAGTAAGGAGTTATTAAACACCGAAAGACTTGCTATAGTTCTTAAGGCTCTAGCCTAGTATATAGCATTAGTATTATCGCGGTCTATAAAGGTTATAAACCCCCTACTACTTACTAACGAAACTAATCCTATATTTAATAATTAAAAGCCTTAACTATAAGATAAGCTTAAAGTTAATACAGACTACTTCCCTACTACTAGAGCTAAAATGGCCTACGTCTTTAGCTATACTAGTGGAGATATATAGACGCACCTATGTCCGTAATACGCATAGGACTTAGCAAATCCCTTCCTCTTTAAAAAAGAGATAATTAATTACCTATCTTTTATTTATAAGGACCCCTTTAAGGTATAGAACGCCTACCTTAATTATAAAAGCCTAAATATAAAAATAACGGAGACCTTTTTAGCCTTTTAGACCTGCTTTCTATACCTAGCCGGCTAAGCTTAAATTCCCTAGGAAGATTTAATGCCAGACCTATTTAATAAGCTTACCCTTAACCTACAGCGAGCTATATTATTGGTTTTTACTATTATATAGACGCTAAAGAAATTAATGGACTAGTGCTTAGCCATTAACTAAGGCCTCTATTAAATTACGGTATAACCTAAACGGTATAAAGCCCGAAACTCTCTAAACTAGACTACTATAAGAACAGCCTATAGTGCCCTAACACGATTAGCAACTCCTATAGCACTAGCTATATAGCCCGCTATTAATTTAGTAGCTAGCTATATAGCTAGTCCTACTATAGGTTCGGCGTATACTTGGCCTATATATAGCGACCCCTAAAGATAGGCCCTTAGTAATTAAGGAGCTTACTTTTTATATGGTTAAAAAGGCTACTGTGTAAAGGACTGCCTAATAAATAAATAAATAGATAAGGTCCTGTTAATCTAGGAGGATAGTATAAAGTTAGAAAAAGAGGAACCTTATAGAATGACTCCTCTTTAGGGTTAAAAGGGATTAATATGTTATATATTAATCTAGGTTGGCTAGTTAATAGAAAAAGCTATACTATCCCTTATACTTTATTTTATAATAGATATTAAGTTTTAACCTCTACTTTAGCTAACTCTAGAGTAAATACCTTTACCCTAATAGATACCTAGTATACTATAAAGCTAGCTAACTTTTTAAATGCATTTATTAAAGAACTGCCTAAACTAATTCCTATTTATAAGTATAATGGACGGATAGGGCCACCTATTATAACTATCTTGCGAATATACCTCCGTGTTAATAGATGAAGGTAATATAATATCCCCTTCCTTATTACGGACCTAGGAAGCTATAATATAATCTTAAAAAGAAAATAGCTAGCCTATTTAGGCTTATAGCTTAATATATAAAGTAGGCGGCTTATTTAGCCTAAAACCCTACCCTTAACCCCTTCTTTATAAAAGAAATTAGCATTATAATAGAAAACCTTATACGGCCCTAGATTAATACTATTTACTAAGTAGATGCTATATATAGAGATAAGGCTTTTAAGAAAGATATATGGCTTAACCCGCAACGGATCCGTATATTATACCGCCCCTAGACTAGCTATATTACGCCACCCGCACTAAAGACCTAGGAAGCTAGTAGTAACTTAGTTAAGTTAACTATAGAGGACTTAGGCCTTATATAGCTATAAAGGAAAGCTAGGAATATTAGATGCTATACTAAACTAATAAATAGGAAAGATAACTTATAGAAAATAGAATGTAAGCTAAGGAAGACTATAAATACTATACCGTAAAATATAAACTAATAGATATCCGTAAAGAAATCAGCGGACCTCCCACCAGTTAATATCTACTAGAACTTAGTTTAGCCTAATATTATTACCTTTACAACTAGCGTATATAAAATTAATTAAATAATTAAGGAAAAGGAAAGTAAGCTTAGTAGATAAAAAAGTAAGCTTATAGATAAGGAACTAGTAAAATAAAAGCTACCCTATTAACACTAGAAATTTAAGGATATATTCTCTAAAGTAGCGTCTAATATACTTTTACTTTATTAACTATATAGCTATAAGATTAAGATTAAGTAGGGTAAGGAAAATACCCTTAGCTTTAGCCCCCTCTATAAGTAGTTTATTACCGAATTATAGGCCATAAAGTAGTATTTTATTAATAACCTAAATAAGGGCTTTATTAAGCCTAGCTAAGCCCCTTTTACCTTGCCTATTCTCTTTATTAAAAAGCTAAATAGAGGACTTCGCTTCTATATTAACTACTATAAGCTAAATAATATAACCCNNAAGGACNGCTATCTNCTNCCNCTANTTAATAAGACTTTAGCCTAAATAAGTAGAGCTAAGGTTTTTATAAAGCTTAATATCCGCTAGGCCTTTTACCAAATTAGGATAAACCCTAGGTTTAAGGATCTTACTATATTTTAGACCCGTTACAAACGTATAAATATAAAATACTTCCTTTTAGACTAACTAATAGACTAGCTATATACTAGCGATATATAAACGATATACTCTTTAACTACCTTAACAACTTTTATATAGCCTATTTAGATAATATTATAATCTACTTTAAAAATAAGCTAGAATATAAGGAGTATATTTATAAAGTCCTATAACGGCTCCGCGAGGCTAGCCTCTAGGTTAATATTAAAAAGTTAGAGTTTAGTATTAAGTATATAAAGTACCTAGGTTTTATTATTAGTATAAATAGAATTAAAGCTAACCTAAAAAAAACGGCCGTAATTAACTAGTAGGTACCCCCACGGACCGTAAAGGGGGTATAATTATTTTTAGGTTTTTATAACTTCTACTAACGCTTTATTAAGAACTATAGTAGGATTACCTAGCCTTTTAACCGCCTTACTAAAAAAGACCAGCCCTTTTACTTTAACGCTATATATAGGTAGGCCTTTAATAAGCTTAAAACACGGCTAGTATTAGCTCCCCTACTTGCCTATTTTAACCTAGAACGGCCCTTAATACTAGAAACTAATGCCTTAAACAATATAATAGCTAATATTTTTTCCTAGAAGTAATTAGATGGAGAATAGCACCCTATTATATACTATTTAAAAACTATAATAGATACTAAACTAAACTACCATATCTATAATAAAGAAATGCTAGCTTTTAGTACTAATGTGTATAGCTAGAGAGGACCCTTAAGCCTATTAAGGTAGTTTTAGATTATAAGGGCCTAGAATGCTTTATAATAACTAAGGCCCTTATAGCCTAGTAGGCACGCTAGGCGGATATTCTATCTTAGTTTAACTTCTTAATTATATATAGACTAGGCGCTATAAACTATGCGGATGCTTTTATAAGGTGTAAACAAGACCTAGATAACTAGATGGCTGTAAAGATCTTATTATAGACTTAGATGCTACTATAACTAGAACACCTTAACCCCTAGATATAGGCAGAACTAAATATAGACTTTTTAGGCGCTAAGATATATCCTATAAACTTCTCTAAACTTAACCTTATTAATAAACTACTATAGACTAACTAAACAACCCCCTCTCTATAAGAGTACCGCGAAAAGGTAAAGAATATTACTAGCTTATAGTCCCTTAAAAACGGACTACTTAAGCACTAGGAACGGCTAGTAGTAGCTAAGGAATAGAACTTACGGACCCGGCTTATTACTAAAGCTTATACCTAGGTCTCTACAGCCTACTCTAGAAAAAATAAAACCTATAAGATTATTAGTAACCGCTACTACTAGCCCGGAATAGTTATGGATATTAACCGCTATATATAGAACTGTAATAACTGCCGTAGATCTATAATTCTATAAGATAAGACCTTAGGACTATTAAAGCCACTCCTAATACTAGAATGCCCCTAGTAGTATATCTCTATAGATTTTTATAAACTACTTACGGAACATAACGGATATAATATGGTTATAATCCTAGTTAACCGATTTAGTAAGCGGCTGTTTTTAATCCCCTGTTATAAAAATATTAATACTAAAAAGGCGGCCTAACTATATATCTACTACGTCTACTAAATTTACGGATTACTAGATACTATTATATCTAATTATAGGCTGTAATTTATATTGGCCTTCTAAAATAAGTTTACCTAGATTTTAGGTATTAAGATAAAGCTTTTTATAGCATACCACTTCTAGATAAATAGTTAGACGGAAATTGTAAATTAATACTTAGACTAGAGACTTCGGCCCTTTATTAACCACTTTTAAGATAACTAGGCTAAACTACTACCCCTAATAGACTACGCCTAAGCGACCCTACCTTATAACTTTATAGGATTTGCCCTTATCTAACTAGAAATAGGCTACTTACTCCGCATAAGCTTTGACTAGGAAAGACTAAAAGAACCCTAAACTGTATATGAAAAACTATCTTATAAGAAAGCCTAGCAGTACGCTAAGCGCTTAGAAGAAGCCTAGATAGTAGCCTATATAAATCTAGAAAAGGCCTAAAAATTAATATAATAGTAGGCGAATAAGTATAGGCGAGAGCCTAAATTTACTATAGGAGATATGGTCTAGGTTATAATAAAAAACTAAAAGACGGAATAACCTAGCTGTAAGCTAGACTATTAGATGGCAAGACTATATAAAATCCTTAATAAAATAGGCAACTTGTATAAGGTTAAGCTCCTAAACTTAATTAAAGTTTACCCTATTTTCTTACTAGATAAGCTACGGAAAGCTATAAATAACCCACTACCTAGACAAAAAAAATAAGCCCCTACTACCAACTTAAGTTAATAGCGACGATAAATAGAAAGTTAATAAATACTAGCCTATAAACTAGTATAAGGGATACTATAATACTATATCTAATAGAAAGGCTATAATCTAGACCTAGCTTAGTACCCCACCTAGAACTTTATAGGCTATCCCTAAAAGCTTAAAGAATTTTATAACTAATACCCTAACAAGCCCGGACCTCTAAAGTACCTAAATAAATAGATAGAGTGCTAGTATAGCAAAGATAATAGGCTGCCTATTAGGCATAAGGATAAGAATACCCTATAAATATAATACGGATATATAAAGCCTAAGGGCAGGCTTTTTTAGAGGAGGGGGTAATATTACGGCGCTGGTAGAAAACGGTAGATTGTGGTAGTAGAATAAGGAGTAGTATATAAAGTTTATAATATATACTCTAAACTCTAGTATAGAGGAGCTAGTAAAGTTTTTAGTAGGAGATTAGGTATAGGACTTTCCATACTCTCTTATAGAATAACTACGGCTTCTTTATTGTATATACTAGCTCTTAATCTACCTTTCTTTTATCCTATATCTACTACTCTTAGTAGCTACTTTTTAGCTATATATATATATGCTATACTAGTAAAGCTAAATACTTATAGTATATTATTGTCACTAGGAGAGTAGAATGTTAGCGACTTAGTTAATTAAGATATAAGCACGGCAAAAGGGTCGCGCAAGCCTATACGATTAGATTATCTATAAACGAGAATCTAAAGCTAGGGAAAGGAAAGGAGAAAAAGAGTAGCGCCGTTCGGTGTTTTATAAGATCTTCGCGTTACGTGATCGCAATATGCGGCAATCTGTGGCAATCTGTGGCAACTTGCTGGTGCAAAGTTCTGCCAATGCCGTAACATTACCCCCCCCTCCAAAATAGCCTGCCCTTAGGCTTTAGGGCTTATTTAGTAACTTTTTTTGACCAGGTCAGATCGACCAGGTGGATATCTACTAGGTCAGCCTTTTTATACCTATACGCCCGATTATAAGCGCTACTAGTAGGCGCTAAAGCAGGGGTGTATATCTACCTAGTGGAGGGTGTCCATTTAGTAGGATCGTCGCTAGGTAGGTAAAAAGGTATAGGGTGGTTATGTAATACGTATAGAGCGCCAAGGACGTCGGAAAAGCTCTACATAGAATAAGTAGTTAGATCCTTATTAATATACTTACCTTTTTTAATGGCCGACGACAACGAGCCCATATGGCTAGATCTATTGCCGTTGTGGCCGCCTCTACCCATGCCTCTATTAGCACCCCTACTTTTATTACTATATCTAATACGGCGTCCTCCGCAACTACCTTACTTACCTTTAAGCTAGTATTAACACCTCCAGAGAAGCGATTGAATAAGCGCACGTAGGAGGATATAAGGAGTGACGGCGGCGGTGGCAAAGGATATACGGCTGCTAATAAAGATAGTAAGCGGCCTATTACTAGAAAGGAAGGAAAGAGGGCGAATATAGAGGATATTTAACTTACTAAGAAGCTTCGATTCTCTTAGCTTGCTGGATTAAATAAAGCCTTTTTAGATTTCCTATAGATCCTCTTAATGCAAGGCAAGGAGACCAATGGCGTAACGTTTAAAGCCACTGAATATACCGACGCTATTGCCTATATTAAAGCCAAATCGGGCCAAAACCTTTCTCTTAAGCAGTTAATAAATAAGTACGACTATTAGAAGACCACCTGGCGCGAGTAGGAGGCTTATATAAAGGCGTATTCTAGCTAGGGTAAGTATAAGGTTACTGGCTTGCTATATATAGATAAGCCTAGCGTAATAAAGACGTACTTTCACAATTATATTAAAAGACGACCTTTTATGAAGAAATGGCCGCCTTATTACGATAAGCTGAAGGATCTATTAGCTGGAAAGATGGCCTGCGGTAATTATGCGGCATTAATTAATAAGGCCCTAGATGAGGATTTAGCTTAAAATAAGGGTATAGTTAAAGACGACGCTGAAGACGATATTAAGGATATTAAGGATCCAAATTTACTACGCGGGATGGTTAAATAGAGCCCATCTAGTACGCCAATAGAGGGCTAGAGTCCTACGCCCTCACCTAGTTTACCCTTACGTTCCCCCTTAGTATCGTCCTCTTCCTTATAGCCCTCACTAATATCCTCTACAGCCACCTTATTTGCGTTAAAAAGAAGCCTTAAAATACCGTAAAAATAAGTCAGCTAGATCTAGTAAGGCGCTTAACGAAGAACGTAGCTATAGCTGCCAATCGAAGCCGCTTATTAAAGGCGTCTATAGCCACGGAGGCTCTAAGCGAGAGTATTAGTAAGGCAGCGTTAATGTTCAATTCTTTAAAGACAACGCTGTTGGAAATTTATTGCTCACTAATTAAGAGGGCTGTTGGTAGCTTTATTTGTGATTTTAAGCACCTTACCGCCGCTGATTAGTAGCTTATTCTAAAAGCCTTTAAGGTTAAAAGCAGGACCTTAATCTTTAATTCACTTACCAGCAACGCTAGGAACGGGTATATTAAGCAGCTAGTAGTTAATATAAGACGATAGCAGGCGTCTACTAGTTAAATTAGGTGGGTTAATAAAGAATTAGAGCTTAGTGGCGAGTTAAAGGATTAATTTTATAGAGAATTTAGTTTAAGATTATAGGTAGTGCGGGCAATATAACTAAGCTATAATTAAATCACCTATTACAACTGTATAATTACAGCACCTGTCGTACTAACCGCGTGCTTACGCGTTCGGTACGCCGAGTACGCGTTTACGCGTTTGGTGCACCAACCACCCGCTTACGCGTCTGGTGCACTTTTGAAGCACTAACTAATTAGGGGGGAGGCGCATCAGTATATAGACTACGTAGTCTGCTTTATATAATTAACAGTCACCATCTAAACAAGCATATAATACTACATGTATTTCGTGCCCGTGGATACGACTTACTTGTGCTATTAAGTTAGTACGAACACTGATCAGTGAGCGCGCACAGATTAGTAATTACTTGACACCTCCCCCAAGCGATACTTAACAGCGACTACCCATTTAGACTCCTAGTACGACCTGCTGGAAGGTCGGAAGTTGGGGATTACGGACTTATCTCCAACTCTATATACTTATTTAAGTCTTAGTATGGTTTACTAGAAGTATAATAGACGCGAATATAGACCTATACGGAACCCCCTACCCTTAAACCTTAAACCCCTATCCCTACTATACCCTCTTTTAATACCTCTGATGTCTTTTTAGACCCCTTATAGAGACCCCCTACCCCTCTACGAACTACTATGGACCTATTAAGACCCCTTACGGACACCCTTACCCTTCTATAAACCGCTATAGATATTAACCGCCTTTACGGACCACTATAAGACCTCTTCTACCTACTGCGTACTATACTACACTATATAGTATAGTAGACCTAAAGAAGCAAGTTAATGAAGGCCAGGAAAAGTAAAGGTAGGGAGCCGACCTTACGTCTATACCTAACGTTAACAACTACATTAAATTTAAAGTTCTTAAATATAAATATTTTAAGCTTATAAACGTTGACCTATAGGAGTAATACTAGGAAGACTTCGCGGACTTTATGGAAGCTATCTTTAAAGCATATAACCCTACT
The DNA here is from genome assembly GCF_001692895.1 of Cenococcum geophilum 1.58. Lineage (NCBI taxonomy): Eukaryota > Fungi > Ascomycota > Dothideomycetes > Gloniales > Gloniaceae > Cenococcum > Cenococcum geophilum. Next base: position 831,055 of record NW_027137605.1, read on the forward strand.
ACTATCTATAACCTATGGACCCTCTTACGTAACTAAGGTGTATGGGTTAAAAAAAATAAACGAGTTACTATTATATAGTCCTTGTATAATATAATACATAAGAAGGACCAAATAGAATAGACTAAAGAGGAAATCCTAGACCAGTTCTAAGAAACTAAGGAACTCTTTACTTCTTCTAAACTTAATATAATCGCTAGCCTTATACCTAACCTACTTAACTAAATTCGTCCTATAAACCTAAGCAGTTTTAGAATTAATTTTACGGGCTAAAGTATACCTAGTACTTAAGTTACGGACTGTAATACCCCTATAAACCAAAATACGGACTAAATTACCCCTGTTATTTAAGTTATAGATCCGTAAGCTATATATCCGCAAGCTATAGATCTATAAGTTACAGATCCGCAACCTACCTAAGTAAAAACCTACGGCAAGGAGCTAGTTAACCTAGCTAAGCTCTATACTAACGAATCTAAGTACAGCGGTGAAAACGATAACTTTAACTTTAAACTTACTATCTTTACGGACCTTTGTTAGAAGGCTGATATTCCTAAATAGGAATTTAGCTAAGCCTACTTTACTATGCTGCGCGGCCTAGCACTTGACCACTACTACACTAACCTTAAGAGCAACCCCCTTAGTGTTTCCTTTGATAAGCTATGCAAAGCTACGCGTAATTACTTTAAAGGACCGGAATATAAGCGTAATATTCTTACCTAATGGAATGCAACTAAGCTACGGACCGTAATGGATAAGAATACTGAAAAATCGACCATAGAGTGCCTGCAAATCCTTATTAAAGACCTCTGCCACCTATAGCACGGTCTTAATATTAAGCTTTAAACGGACGACTTCCTATATAATAAACTTATTACGGCCTGCCAGGAAGTAAAGCCCTGTAAGTACGCCTACTATAAGCCTGCAGATACCTTAGCTGGCCTTATTAATAACCTACGCTCCTCTATTGTAACGTATAAAGTCTTAAACCCACTAGGCAGCACTTAAGCCTTTATTATAGATATCTAATATCCATAAACAGACTTAGACGTCTACTTTACGGACCACCGCTACTGCTAGTAGCACCCGTACCGACTAAGTCCCACCCATAACCCCCGTAGTAATTCCCGTATAAAAATATACCCCCGCAGATAAACTAGCTAGAAGTGCTTTGTGTGCGGTAAGGAAGAATATTGGTCTATAAGGCATACCTAGGAAGAATATAACAAGTTTAGGAAGAGACTTAATAGCTGTATTAACTAGTTTATTTTAAAATACGAAGGAAAGAAAGTAAAAGAGCCCCCTAATAAGTTAATAGAAGCCCTTATAATTAACTTTAACTCAGACGCTTAGGAATAAGAGACCTTAGAGATATTCCTAACTACTTTTAGACCTTTTACGGACAGCCAAGCCTTTAATATTATGACCGTATTAGCCGACCGTTTCTTTATATACTTAGTTACGCCCAAAAACCATTCCGTAAGCACCCCTATTACGGACGTTATAGATTATAAGCAGGACCTATTTGCATATATCACTACGGAACGCTATACCCCTAAAGAATTCTACGGCGTTATAATTGATATAGGTGCCTCTAAGAAGTCTACTGTAGGTTACGGACAATATCTTGTATATAGGACCACCGTAAATAATAATACGGACATTAATACTACGCAAAATGGGGCTATAAACGTCTAATTTGGCATCGGCTTAACCACATTAATTAGATTAGTTACAGTTAAGACCCTAATTGGCCTAGTTAACTTCCACGTAGTAAAAGCGGACACCCCTTTTCTACTCTATCTTGCGGATATAGATAGGCTATAGGTCTACTACAATAATGTTACGGACACCATAATTGGCCCTACAGCTACCCTAGGAAGTAAGTATATTACCCTGCCAATTACACGACGATTTAGACACCCGTTCCTTATATAGGGAGAGACTTTATAAACCTACATTTAGGAATCTTTCGACTATAACCCGTGCTACCTTACCAGTACGGAGATCCACCGTCTATACCGCCGTTTCGGCTACCTATTAGCCGAAAAGCTATATAGAGTCCTTGAATGCTTTAAACACGACGACGTTAATAGGAAGGCAGTTAATTACCTAACTAAATACTGCTCCTTTTGCCAGAAATACGGACGTTCCCTAGGCCGATTTAAGTTTACCCTTTATAAGGACCTTGACTTTAACCACTTAGTATACATAAACATTATGTATATTAACGGCAGCCTAGTATTATATATAATTGATAAGGCAACCCACTACTAAGCCGCTCGTTGGTTGCAAAATATATCCGTAAAGTATACTTAGGATATTTTACGGACCTGCTAGATTAACACATACGTTAGACCTCCTAAGTATATCACCTACAACGCCGGTAGGAACTTTATTAGTAAGGAATTCCAATAGTATGCTACGGCCATAGCTATATTAATAAAAGCTGTTCCAGTTAAGGCGCATTAATCTATTAGGCTTATTAAGCGAGCTTACCTAGCTCTATAGAGAGCTTATTAGATTATTACGGACAAGTATAAGGATATCTAAAAGGAACTGGCTTTATAGATGGCCGTAAAAGCCGTTAACAATACCGCTAGCCCTAACAGACTAGTACCTACCCTCTTAATTTATAGAGCCTACCTAAGGATAAGCAACCTAGGCCCTCCTACCCTGTCTATTACGAAACGAGCAGCTATAATACGGAAGGTAATAGCTAAAATAGTTAAATTACGGGCTAAACAAACTATTAATAACGCCCTGTACTACCGTAACGGACCTAATACAACCTTAGTATACAACCTCCCGCTTAACTCTGAAGTCCTTATATAGCGTAAAAGCGGTAGTTAGAATAGACCTTACCATCTACTAGCCGTAGAAAACGAGACGTGCTATGTATAGCTTCTTAGCAGGCCAACTAGCTTTAGAAGCACGTCCGTAAAACCCTACTTTTAGCCTAAAAATACCTATGACGTTAAGCTAGACGAACTAGAAGCAACCGCCAAACCAGACAAACCAGAAACGACTACCAAATTAGATAAACTGGAGGCACCCTTACCTACCCTAGAGGTTCTCTAGAAACCTACTAAACCTACTAAACCTGCTGTAAAGCGTGGCCGAGGACGCCCCTATAAGAATCCCGTAACGGAGAACTACCTAACCTCCATAGGCATATCCGTAAAGTAATCTCCGCCTATAGATATATTAGTTCTAGTATAGAAAACCCCTTTTACGGACTTATGGCGTAAAGAGATTAACGGACTACTTAAAAAGGGTGTCTTTGCGATTATAATAGAGAGAGACGTTCCGTAAGGCGTCCGTATATTTAACTTACGCTTTATTAACGAGATTAAGCACCCTAGTATTAATAAAGCTTTTAAAAAATTAAGGCTTATTATATAAGCTTATAACGACTAGGGAAAGGACCTAGTCCTTATACAATCGCCTATAATTTAACGGGTTAGTTAACGGATTATACTTGTACTTATGCCTAGACTATAGCAAACCAAATCTATAGCCCTTTACTTATAGGATATCTTATAAGCCTATATATAGTCTAATACCTACCTAAGTAGGGATATCTTTATACGACCACCCTATGAGCTTAACCTATAACTAGGAATAATTTTACGGGTTATAAAACCTCTTTACGAAGTACTAGAAGCCGGAAACCATTAGTTTAAGATATATTACCAGCACTATATTAGTAAACTTAAAATGGAATAGTCGACCTATAACCCCTACCTCCTATACAGCCCATTAAACGGCTTTGGTATTATTAGACTCTAAACAGATAATACCCTCTTCTTAGTAGACCGGATATTTGCGGACACTAAAGAGACTAAACTGTAAGAAGCTAAGTTCCTAGTAAAGCCGCAAGAGTAGTTAACTAAGTAGACTCCAATTAAGTTTAATAGAGGCTTAATTATATAAAAGGGCAACTTAATCTAGCTAACCTAGGAACGCTAAGCTTAAAACCTAAAGCTTATTATAGTAAAGCCTATGGACCTCACTAGTTCCCACGGAGAGACCCGTAAGACCGTAAATATAAAGGACTAATACGCTGTACAGCGTGCAAGAGGCGCCTATATTGCCATAGTTTGCCAACCCAAATCTGCCTACGACTTGTCCTTTATAGCCCAGGCAGTAGATCTATAAGAAGAAAATGTTAAGCAGCTTAATAAGCGCATTTAGTGGCAAATTAATAATGTAGTAAGGGGACTTACTTTTATACTACTAGACCTAAATTCCCTTAGCCTACTAGCATTTACAGACGCCTCCTTTACCAATAATAAAGACCTATTATTACAAATTAGCTTTATAATTGTACTTACGGACCGTAATTAGGACGTAAATATACTATATTAGTCTTTAATTAAGTATAAATAAGTAACCCGTAGTATACTAGCTTTTAAACTATATATACTAGCTTATAGATTTAATATAGCAGCCGCAATTAAATTAACAGTCCAGAAGATTCTATAACTGGAGCAGTTACCCCTGGTTTTATACACCGATTTAAAGTCCCTTTATAACTGCCTAGTTAAACTAGGTACAATATAAGAGAAGAGGCTTATAGTCAACCTAATGTGCTTATATTAGGCCTATAAACGACGTGAGATTATAGAGGTTAAATAGATTAGCAGCGGAGATAACCTAGTAGACGCTATAACTAAGGCAAAGCCGTGTTAAGCTCTTAAAACCCTAATTAATATAAATAAGCTTAACCTAAAGGTTATAGAATAGGTAGAGCGAGACTAACGGAGTATTTATAGTTTAGCTACGGCCCGTTGGAAGGCCGTATGGTGCATTCACGGCCCATTAAAAGGCCGTATAGTTTATTTTACGGACCATAAGCAGGACTTACGGCCAGCTTGGAGCACTATTTAGAAGGCAACCCAGAAGGCACCTTAGGAGGGATTTCCTATGTATTTTTTTATGTGTTTTATGGTTCTATTAAGACAATTACGGAGGCTATATATAAGTGGTTTCATTTTCCAAGTACCGCCAGTGTATAATTATAGCACCTGTCGTACCAACCGCGTGCTTACGCGTTCGGTACGCCGAGTACGCGTTTACGCGTTTGGTGCACTAACCACCCGCTTACGCGTCTGGTGCACTTCTAAAGCACTAACTAATTAGGGGGGAGGCGCATTAGTATATAGACTACGTAGTCTGCTTTATACAATCGACAGTCACCATCCAAACAAGCATACGATACTACATGTATTTCGTGCCCGTGGATACGACTCACTCGTGCTATTAAGTTAGTACGAACAACAACTTTTTTCTTAGTAGTATTATACGTTAATTTAATACCCTAAATGCTTTGCTTATAGATTAATTATCTCTATAGCTTTATATTAAATATTTCTAGATTCTCTAAAATTAAATTATAGATTTAACTTCCTCCTTAACTTCCTCCTTAACTTCTACCTTTATCCCTCGCAGTTAGAACGCTTTAATACTGCTCCCATATTACATCTGCAATATCCTTACGCCGCTAGCTTATTACCTGCTCCTTAATATCAGTAGAAATGATATACTTATTAGCATCCAAATCATCCTCGCTTTTATACCCAAAGTCCTTATCCTACGGGTTACAGCCGTTCTAGTTTATAAAGTTATAAACTGCCATAAGCGCCTATATAATTTTAACCTACGTCTTTCGTATATAGCCTCTACGGCCCTTATTAAAAATAAGGAAACGTAATTTAAGTACACCAAACGTCCGCTTAACCATATCCCCTAGCTGTAAATGGCGTAGGTTATATAGCTCGTACTTATTCTTAGGCCTTTAGGCCGCTTTAGCTTGCTCCTTTAAATGATATCTAACCTTTTAATAGGGTATAAGAACTATAGGATCGTCCGTAGCATATCTAGCGTTAGCTAGATAATATCGTCCTGGTAGTATACTAAAGCCTCAATCTTTGGCGAAACTAAATACTCGGCTATTATGCGCAGAGCCTTCCTAACCGGGCAATATATAGACAAAGTTTATATTAAAATTGCATGCCGTAAGCACGTTCTGCGATATAAATCCCTTTCTATTTTGCTATATAGATTGCTTAGCTTTAGGTACTAAAATTGGAATATACGAGCCGTTAAGGGCGCCAATACAATCACTAAAAAAGGGCTATATTTTATCATCAGATTCAACCCAATCGGGCGTTTAATTGGGTGGCAATTTAATAATATCCTTATGCAGCTTGCATAGAGCATTAAGGACCTTATAGAAGGCTCTACTTTAGGTAAGCTCTAGCCCAATATTACTTAAATATTAACTACTTATAAGCTAATTATATATATAGAGTGCTGGAACTCCCACGCAACGAGCCTTTAACTAAGCTCACCTCTATATATAGCTATAAATATTATCAGCTTCTAAGCCGCTAATACGCCTTCTTGCCCGCTTAGATTATATTTATTAACGAGCCTATTAAGGAGCAATATAAATAGCTCTTAATTAAGCCGGGTTAACGTCTTAATTGCCTATGGAGGCCCAAGTAGCAGTTCTACCATCCTTACCTCGCCGCGCAGAGGGTTAACAATTTGCTAGCGTCTACGACTAGGCGCAGGAAGGCTTTTTGTATAATCTATAAGCATTTAGATCAATGCTAGGAGCGCTAGAAGGCTTATAGATACTACTATTAATATTTAGGGCTTTATATTCGGAGGTCACGTAATAGCGATACTTGTATAAAAATTATTAAAAATACGGTTAAGTCAATCGACCTAGCCGGACGGGCAGTTAAACAGTACCCCCCCCGTAGAAGTGGAGGTACTAGTGAGATTGGGCGCTTTTGACCTACTAGGTGGGCGATTTTTACCAAAATCGCGCAGTCTATTCTACTTTTGGCTGTATAATCACGGCTAACGCAAGGACTCCACCTGGCCAGATAGGGGCTCGACTTTTAGCTGCTAAGACCACCTACCTGCCTAAAATCCACCTGGGCTACTAAACGGACGACTCTTACCAGGTGGATATTAATCTAGGTGGCCCATGAGCCACCAGGTGGGCCCAGGTGGGCCTAGGTAGGTTTTTTAACTACCTACCTAGTCGATTTAACCTGGCTAAAAAAAGTTACCAAATAAGCCCTTATTGCTAAAAGTCTTATTAAGAGAATCTAACCAATTAGACAACTTCGACCGCCGGTTAAAGTTCCTAGATATCTTAACACCTTATNTGACTAAGAAATTTCTAGGGCGTTTTTATCCTTATATTCTTCTAGTAGCTTATTATCTTTATTATACCAGCATTCTATCTACTCGTCTAGGTACTTTAGTGGTTTGGGTTTATTAGGGTAACAGCTATAAAACTCCTAGAGCTTATAGGGACTACCTATAAAGTTCTATATAGGGTACTAAGTGGGGTCTAGGTTATATCCTTTCTAACTAACATAATACTTTAACGTTCCCTTTATAAGTTTACAAGCTAGCACTTCTTTAATTTCCTATTTATTATCGCCATTAACTTAAATTGGCAGGGGAGATTCATTCTTTTATCCGGGTAGTAGGTTATTTATAGCTTTCTATAGCTTATCCGGTAAGAAGATAGGGTGAACTTTAATTAAGTCTAGGAGCTTAGCCTTATACGAGTTACCTACTTTATTAAGAATTTTATACAGTCCTACTATCTTATAGTCCAGCTTATAGCTAGGCCGTTCTATCTTCTAGTTCTTTATTGTAACCTAGACCATATTACCTATAGTAAAGNTAGGCTCGCGCCTATNCTTATTCGCCTACTATTCCATTAATTTNTAGGCCTTTTCTAGGTTTATATAGGCTACTTTCCAGGCTTCTTCTAAGCGCTTAGCGTACTGCTAGGCTTCCTTATAAGATAGTTTTTCGCGTATAGTCTAGGGCCCTTCTAGTCTTTCCCAGTTAAAGCTTATACGGGGTAGGTAACCCATTTCTAGTTAAATAGGGGCAAATCCGGTAGAGTCGTGGGGTAGGGTTGCTTAGGCGTAGTCCATTAAGGGTAATAGTTCGGCCCAGTTATTCTAGAAGTAGTTAATAAAAGGCCGGAGTCTTTAGTCTAAGTATTAATTTATAATCTCCGTTTAACCATCTATCTAGGGGTGATATGCCATAGAAAGCTTTAGCTTAATACTTAAGATCTAGGTAAACTTATTCCAAAAGGCTGATATAAACTGCGGCCCGCGGTTAGATATAATAGTGTCTAGTAGTCCGTAAATTTGGTAGACGTAGTAGATATATAGTTAGGCTGCCTCTTTAGCATTAATATTTTTATAATAGGGAATTAAAAACGGGCGCTTGCCGAAGCGGTTAACTAGGATTATAACTATATTATATCCATTACGGTCTAGAGGTAGCTTATAAAAGTCTATAGAGATATATTGCTAGGGGCGATTAGGTATTAGGAGGGGTTTTAATAGTCCTAGGGTCTTATCTCGTGGAATTATAGACCTATAGTAGTTATTATAGTTCCGTATATAGCGGTTAATATTTATAATTATTCCGGGCTAGTAGTAGCGGTCGCCAATAATCCTACGGGTCTTATTTTTTCTAGGGTAGGCCGTAGAGACCTAGGTATGTGCTTTAGTAATAAGCCGAGTCCGTAAGTTCTATTCCTCTACTACCACTAGCCGTTTACGGTGCTTAAGTAATCCACTTTTAAGGGACTATGGGCTAGAAACGTTCTTTGCCTTTTCGCGGTACTCCTATAAAGAAGGGGCCGTACGGTTTGCCTATAGTAGTTTATTAATAAGGTCCAGTTCCATAGAGTTAATAGGGCATATCTCGGCATCTAAAGAGTCTATATTTAGTTCTGCCCGTATCTAGGAGTTAAGGTGCTCTAGTTATAGTAGCGCTTAGGTCTATAATAAGATCTTTATAGCTGTCTAGTTATTTATATCCTGTTTACACCTTATAAGAGCGTCTGCACGGTTAGTGGCGCCTAGCCTATATATAATTAGGAAGTTAAACTAAGATAGGGTGTCCGCCTAGCGCGCCTATTAGGCTGTAAGGGCCTTTATTGTTATAAAGTATTCTAAGGCCTTATAATCGGAAACTACCTAGATAGACTTGGGGGTGCCTTCTAGTTAGGCTCGCTAGTGCTAAAAGCTAGAGATAATAGCTAGTATTTCTTTGTCGTGAATCGGGTAGTTTAGCTCAGTATCTACTATAGTCTTTAAATAGTAAGCAATAGGGTACCATTCTCTGTTTATCTGCTTTTAGGAGTAAACGCCAGCTATAATACTATCTAAGGCATCGGTTTCTAGTATTAAGGGCCGTTCTAGGTTAAAGTAGGCGAGTAAGGGAGCAGAGACCAGTCGTTTCTTAAGCTCGTTAAAGGCCTGCCTATATACGGTGTTAAAGTAAAAGAGCTAGTCCTTATAGGTAAGTAGGCTTAGTGGCTAGGTAATCCTGCTATAGTTCTTAATAAAGCGTTAGTAGAAGTTACAGAACCCTAAAAATAACTACACCCCCTTTACGGTCCTTAGGGGTACCTATTAGTTAATTACGGCCGTCTTTTCTAGGTCTGCCTTAATCCCGTTTATACTAATAATAAACCCTAGGTACTTTATACGCTTAATACTAAATTCTAACTTCTTAATATTAGCTTAGAGGCTAGCTTCCTAAAGCCATTATAGGACTTTATAGATATGCTCTTTATATTCCAGTTCGTTTTTAGAGTAGATTATAATATTATCTAGGTATACTATATAGAAGTTATTAAGGTAGTTAAATAGTATATTATTTATATATCGTTGGTATATAGCCGGTCCGTTAGTTAATCTAAAAGGCAGTACTTTATATTTATACGTTCCGTAAGGGGTCTAAAACGTAGTAAGGTCTTCTAATTTAGGGTCTATCCTAATTCGGTAAAAAGCCTAGCGGATATTAAGCTTCGTAAAGATCTTAGCTCTACTTATTTGGGCTAAAGTCTTATTAAGTAAAGGCAGTAGGTAGCGGTCTTTAAGGGTTAAATTATTAAGCTTGCGGTTGTTAATATAGAAACGAAGTTCTCTATTTAGCTTTTTGGTAAAGAAAATAGGTAAGTTAAAAGGGGCTTAACTAGGCTTAATAAAGCCCTTATCCAGGTTATCAATAAGATACTACTTTATGGCCTATAATTCGGCAGTAGATTACTGTCGGAGGGGGCTATAGCTAAGGGTAACCACCTTATCCGGCTTAATTTTAATCTTATAGTTGTATGGTCGGTAAGGCGGGGGTATATTAGACGCTGCTTTAGAGAAGGTGTCTTTAAATTTCTAGTATTAATGGGGCAGTTTCTGTTCTACTAGCTCCTTATCTATAAGCTTGCCTTTCTCTTAGGCTAGGGCTTCTTTCTCTTTAATTATTTAATTAATTTTATATAAGCTAGTTATAAAGGTAACGGTATTAGGCTAAACTAGGTTTTAGTAGAATCCTATAGCGCTAATATAGCAGATATTGACTGGCGGGAGGTCTATAGGTTTCTTTACAGATATTTATTAGGCCGTATTTTGCGGTATAGGGTTTATAGTCTTTCTTAGCTTACATTCTATTTTCCGTAAGTTATCCTTCTAGCCTATTAGTTTGGTGTATTATTTAATATCCCTAGCCTTTCTTTGTGGCTGTATAGGGCCTAAGTTCTCTATTAGAGACTTAGCTAGGCCACTACTGACTTCCTAAGTCTTTGGTGTGGGTGGTGTAATATAGGTAGTCTAGGGGCGGCGTAGTATACGGATCTATTGCGGATTAAGCTATATATCCTTCTTAAAAGCCTAATCCCTATACGTCGCATCGGCCTAGTAAACGGTGTTTATCTGCGGCCGTATAAGGTTTTCTATTATAATACTAATCTCTTTTATAAAGGAAGGCGTTAGGGGTATAGTTTCGGGCTAGATAAGCTGCCTATTCCGTATATTAAGCTATAAGCCTAAATAGGCTAGCTATTTTCTCCTTAAGATTATATTATAGCTTCTAAGGTCTATAATAAGGAAGGGGACGTTATACTACCTTCGTCCGTTAACGCGGAGGTAGATCCGCAAGATAGTTATAATANGTGGTCNTATCTNTCNNTTATAACCGCNAATANGNACTAGTTTAGGTAGTTCTTTAAGGGGTATATTTAAAAAGTTAGCCAGTTTTACAGCGCACTTTATATTAATTAAGGTAAAGGTATTTACTCCTAAGTTAGCTAAAGTAGAGGTTAAAACTTAATATCTATTACAAAATAAAGTATAAGGGATAGTGTAGCTTTTTCTACTAACTAGCCGACCTAGATTAATATGTAATATATTAATCCCTTTTAACCCTAGAGAGGAGTCTTCCTTTAAAGTTTCTCTTTTTCCGGCTCCGTACTGTCCTCCTAAATTAATAGAACCTTATTTATCTTTACCTTTGTTAGGCAGTTCCTTATAGGGTAGCCTATTTAACCGCACGAGAAGTAAGCTCCTTAATCGCTGAGGGCCTATATATAGGGGTCGCTATATATAGGCCGGGTGTACACTAAGCCTATAGTAGGGGTAGCTGCGCGGCTAGCTACCGGGTTAACTATAGGAGTTGCTAATTATGCCAGGGCACTATGGGCCGTACTTATAGTACTTACGGCCTAGTTTGTAAGGTCTCTAGTTTTTAGCTAGTTAGCGCGTACCTTAATTTAATAGAGGCCTTAGTTAATAGCTAGGCAATAGTCCATAAGTTCCTTTAACGTCTATACTATAGTATAAGCTAGTAATACGGCCCGCTATAGGTCTAGGATAAGCTTGTTAAAGAGGTCTGGCAGTAGGTCTTTTTAGGGGATTTAGGCCTATCTGGCTAGGTATAGAAAGCGGGTTTAAAAGGCCGAAAAGGTCTCCATTGTTTTTATATTTAGGCTTTTATAGCTAAGGCGGGCGTTTTATACTTTAAAAGGGTCTTTATAAATAGAAGATAAGTATTTAATTATTTCTTCTTTAGAAATAAAGGGGTCTGCTAAATCCTTAGTATATTGCAGGCGTAAATGCGTCTAGGCGTCTCCGCTAGTACGGCCAAAAACGTAGGCTATTTTAGCTTAGGCGTTAGGGAAGTGGTCTATATTAACTTTAAGTTTATCCTACAATTAAAGCTTCCAATTATTAAATATAGGGTCGGTTCCGTCTATAAGTAGTAGGGGATCCGCGACCTTTGCTAACCGCTTTAGTACTATATAGGCCTTAGTGGATCTACTAAGGCGCTAGGATAGGGCCTAAAGGACTATAGCAAGTCTTTAGTTATCTAATAATGACTTATTATTAGATACAGGGGTATCTCTAGCTTTAAGCAGCTCTCGTAGTCGTTTAATTTTAGTATTAGCAGCCATAAGCTCCGCCTAGGGGTTTAAAACGTTAATTGTTTCTTTATCTAAAGTATTTAAAGGTCCTACAGCTGCTTTACCTGCTACTATAGTTCGTGGCATAGTGGTAGGGGTATTAGGTAATTCCGGGTAATTTCTTTAGGGGTTCTAGTCTATACGTATCTTATAGGTCCTTTCCTTAGGGTTCTATTCTTTTCTTTTAGGTCCTGTCTTTGTAGTCCTAGTAATATCCTTAGGGTCCTATTCTATATTCTTATAGATATATTTAAGTTCCTTCTTAGAAAGAAAGAGTAGAGTAAGCTTTAGATAATATTAGCGACTTAGTTAATTAAGATATAAGCACAGCAAAAGGGTCGCGCAAGCCTGTATAATTAGATTATCTATAAACGAGAATCTAAAGCTAGGGAAAGGAAAGGAGAAGAAAAGTAGCGCCGTTCGGTGTTTTATAAGATCTTCGCGTTACGTAATCGCAATATGCGGCAATCTGTAGCAATCTATAGCAACTTACCGGTGCGAAGTTCTGCTAGTGCCGTAATATAGGAAAGGTTTATACTTTTAATAAAGGCCTTAGTTAATAGCTAAGCACTAGCCTATAAGTGTAAAGGATCTTTTAGCGGCTGCTAAGGCTAGGCCTTAGCTAGGCCTTGGCACCTCCTTATAAGCTCTCTTAGGCTTACAGCCCTTCCCTCCTTATTAGTTCGTCTCTCTTTCTCTCTATACTAGGCTATTGCCTACCCTTATTACTATATCGTCCTCTTTTATTAACTCTCCTTATAACTTATACTCGGCTTACCTACTCCCTACTATATACCCTAGCAATATACCTTATAATAAGTTCCTTTAGCGTCTATACTATAGTAAAAACTAATAGTACGGCTCGCTGCAGGTCTAGGGTAAGCTTGTTAAATAGATCTAGCATTAAATCTTCTTAGGGAATTTAGGCCTAACTAGCTAGGTATAAAAAGTGGGTCTAAAAGGCTAAGAAGGTCTCTGTCGTTTTTATATTTAGGCTTTTATAATTAAGCTAAGCGTTCTATACTTTAAAGGGGTCCTTATAGACAGAAAACAGGTAGATAATTATCTCCTTTTTAAAGAGGAAGGGATCTGCTAAGTCCTATACGTATTATAGACGTAAATACATCTATATATCCCCGCCGGTACTGCCGAAAATATAAGCCATTTTAGCTTAAGTAGTAGGAAAGTAGTCCGTATTAACTTTAAGCTTATCCTATAATTAAAGCTTCTAATTATTAAATATAGGGTCGGTTCTATCCGTAAGTAATAGGGAGTCTGTTACGGACGCTTTAAGTACAATGTTATAACTACTTAGAGAAGAGACGGAAGAAGCTAGTTGGTTAATTTAGGCACGGTCTAGGATGGAGCCGATAGAACCATGTGACGAGGAATGGTAGCTAAGGTTATATAATGTGATCTATATAATCTATATAATCTGCGTAATCCGCGACAAAGCAGATAGAGTATAAGAAGGATTTTATAGGAGTACGGTTGTGTATTTAAGGACCCTTAGTCCCTACCTAGATAGTTCCTTCCTTATAGTAATTCTCAGAATACAATTAGAGTTAATCTNTTAGGCAACNACTCCACNAGTTATTATTACGTTNTTNACTTTTATACTTGCATTTNCTATANACCTAGCCTATTAACGAGCCTATTGTAGTTCTTACTACAAGGTTCCGTTACACAATTACTACCTGGTTACAGTATTAATATAAGAAGTTAAATAATATGCTACTAAAAGCAGCTACCATAACGCCATTAACGGCGGCAACTACTTTAAGGTTAGGTAACGACACTAGTATAGTAGACACTGACTTATAGTAACCTGTAACGGTCGGACAACTATAAGAGATAGTAGACTAGTTAACAGAAAATAATACGACGTTGGAAAATAGGATTAACGGGATAGGCGCAGTAAAGGTTAAGTTACTATTAATTAAAAAATTCTTAGGAGAGAAGTCGAAGCTTAAAGGATTCCTTATATAAATGCACTTTAAGGTTGCGTAAGAGGGAGTAAAGCTGGCAATACCTATGGATTAAATAGCGTATGTAGGATTATTCTTAACAGGAAGAGCACTTAAATAGTTTAAGCCTTACCTTATAGAAATCCAGGTAAACGGAATAACGACTATAAACTAAGAGGTATAGTTTATATTTTTAAGCTAGAATGGATTCGTAGACCGACTTATATAAATATTTAGAGACCTAAAGGCGGTAACTATAGTAAAAAGAAAACTCCAAGACATTACGTAATAAACCTTAGCAATTAAGTATATAACGTAGTTCTAGACGTTAGCGATGTAAGTAGAGTAGAATAATAGGGCGCTTATAGCACAGTATAAACAGGGACTTAAGGCTAAAGTCTAGGACGCAATTATCCTAATAGAAGATGCGGATACCCTAAGGGAACTAATAGATTAAGTGATTAAGATTAATAATTGGATCTACTAAAGGGAATAGGCTAAGAGAGGCTAGGATAGAGTTCTATAGTTATATAAGGCGCAAAGTACATAACAACTAAAGCTAAGTTAAAAACTATAGTATAGCGTAGAGCTAATAGACCTAAGCGGTACTAAAGAAGCCTATAAGAAATAAAGTAAACAACTATAGAAACCTAGAGGATAAGGATTAAGTAATTAAAGGTTTAAGAAGTAGAGGCTAAACCAGGGATCTTAGCAGTAGAAGACATTTAGGCAGACTCTATAGTAAGAAAAATAGTTTAAAGAGGGAGCTTGCATAAATTGCGGAAAATAGGGTTATTATATTAGAGACTGTAGAAGTAGGCAGAGTTACCATATAGTAAAAGGGACGAGACTAGTAGACGATATACACGTATAGAGGGATAATAATATACTATAAGGAATAAAAGAATGTTTAATTAGAAGTTTTGCGTTTTGTTATAATAACGCATACCAAATTTATAAAGACGCTAAGTATGGCGTAAGCTATTAGCTATAGGAGCTATATTTAGCAGAATACAAAGGAACTAATAAACTAGTTCGCAGATCGGACATTAAGGATAATAAATTTAACGTAGGCGAAATATTTCGTAATAATAAGGTAATAAAGGCGGTTTACTAGGAATATATAGCTATTAAAGATGTTATACTAAAGGTAGAGGATAATTCTACTATAGAATAGGGAATATTAGTAGGGATTAAGACCCTACTAGACACGATGTCTATCGCTTTATAAGACGTAAGAGAAGTAGGATAGCGAGCTACTTTGGCACTTAATAAAGGTAAAAGGCTATAAGCTTAAGATTCTTAAGACGAGATATAAGACAACTAAGATTTTTAAGACGAGATGAGGTAAGCTTAAGGATCTATAACGGATAATAACCGATAGAGCAGAGTAACGGCTTAGTTTAGTAATATATAAATAAGCTTAGGACGAAGTTTCCTAAAGGCATAAGACTCTTAAGATAAGATAAGTAAGATTTAAGATTCTTAAGACGAGATAAGAACACTAAGTAAGCCTAGTTGGACTAAGGCTAGAGCTAAGCTTAAGGTAGAAGTAAGCTTAGGATTAAAGAATCTAAGGGGTTAAGAATTCGGAGTATAAATAAGGACACCTATAAGTAAGAGGCAAGGAGCTTCTTTATAGATTAGAGAATCTGTAATATAAACAGCAGTTAGACTAGGAGATAGATATATAGACTTAGAAGACTTATTAGGGGAACGCAGTATTCGGCTTAAAGATTAAAATGTTAATACTAAGATTAAGAAGTAAAAAGACTTTAAGGATTAGTTTATAAGACGTAAACTAAAAGAAACTATAGAAGAGTTTAGGCAAAGAATTATTGTATAGTAAGAACAGAAACTAGATAAGAGATCTAGTATATTGGGACGTATAAGGGACAGAGCGCTAGTATAAAGAATTACTAATAGGCTAAGAGTAGGCATACTAAGAGCTAAGTAGCTTACTAAACTAGAAGATAAAGAGGATCTAGGGATCCCTACTAGGTTTAAGAAACGACATATAAAAGGCTGTTATAATGTAGTAATAAGAAGATACTTCCTTACGGATAAGCCGTATATACTTTAATAGCTATACTAAAAGTAGTATAGGCAACGACATAATGATAAGTGGAAAGATTTCTATATATGGTTAGATAAGAAAGTTATCTAAGACCACCTAATTATAGAAAAGGCTATAGGTTATACTAAAGGAGCCTTAATTATAACATTAAAGGATCTAGAGGAACGGTTAGAGGACTAAAGAAGTAAAAGACGCATCTTAGTACCTATAAATAAAGTTATAACGTTTAGATTAGTATAATAAAGGTTTAAACTTAAGAGTAAAGACGAGCTAAGAGTTAACCTAAAGCACCTAGTATACTATACGCTATTATAAATTGCATATATAGATGATATATACGAAATGTATAAGAATCTAAAGAAAAGAATCGGAAATACCTTATAAGGATGTACTAGATAATAGATAAATAATAATATAGGAATGCTAAATATATATATAGATGGCATCTAGCAGAGGTCTAAGAGGAAGGAAATTTAATACTTTAGCTAGGAAGATTCTTTACAGAAGAATGCTTAGATAGATAATAGTAGTAGAAATACCTAGAGAATACGTGTCTATAGTATATTAAAGACAAAAAACGAACTAGGTATTGGCTAAAGAGTAAGCTAAGTGCGACAGGATTAAGTAGCTAATAGTTAGGAAAAGTAGAGGCCCACAGGACTAGAGGGAGCTAGTGGTAGAGCCTTAGACCCTTAAAGGAATTTAAGGATAACACTTAAATTTATAAGTAAAATAGTAAGATTAGTAGTTTAAAGCGCTAATAGATAGTAGAGTAATGCGAAACTATATCTTACTAGTAGTAGTTAAGAGAATAGGTTTACCTTATAGACAGAAGGGGTAACCTTACCTATTAGTTATAATTTTAGGAGATCTAATAGCCTATAGAGGAGGGATTATTAATCTTAAAACAGGACCTATTTAGATAACTATTAAAGGAAGATAAATTAAGATGTCTTTTAATATCCTACTATTAGGACGGGATAAGGCAGTATTAGAAATGCCTTAGTTATAGGAATATAATCTAAAGATTAATTAGATTATAGGTTAGGTCGATATTAGAGATACTTAACGCCGTAAAATGCGATAGTAAACTAAGTTAGTATGGTACTAAGTTAGAGCGATATATAAAGAAACTAAGTGAAGCTTAAGTTATATACCAAAGAGATATTATAAGTATGGTAAGAAACTATAGTCACTAGAAAGTAAAAAGCTGTTAGAGTATGCAGTATAGGATTATAAGATAGAATTAGAACTAGGAATAAGTTTAAGGTTCTTTCCAATCTATAAGCTTACTAAGGAAAAAGGTAGAGTATTAAAAGAGTTTATCTAGGAGAACTTATAAGAGGAATATATTAGACTATTATAGTTATTAGCGGGTTATCTAGTACTGTTCGTACTAAAGAAAAATGGAAAGCTTAGGTTATGTATTAACTATAGGCAGTTAAACAGCATTACTAGAAAGGATAGGTATCCTTTACCCTTAATTAGCGAAATTTAAGATAGGATAGGTAACGCACAAATCTTTATAAAGATAGATCTGAGATAGGCGTACCATTAGATTAGAATTAAGGAAGGCGACGAATAAAAGGCAGCCTTTAGGTTAAAGAAAGGACTATATAAACCATTAGTTATATAATTTAGGCTTATAAACGCATTAGTAATGTTTTAAAAGCGTATTAATAATATATTAGGAGAATACTTAGATAAATTCGTTATAGTATACCTTGATAATATTATTATCTACTTAATAACTAAGAAAGAATACGGGGAACACGTTAAATGGGTTTTAAAGAGACTATAGGAAGAACAGATACTAATAGCAATCGAAAAATGTAAGTTCTTTATAAGAAAGACCGATTTTATTAGATTTATTATTAAACTAGGCTAACTTAGTATAGATCCAAAGAAGATCGAGGCTATAGTGAATTAGTAAAAACTAGAGAACGTTATGTAGTTAAGATTGTTTTTAGGGTTTTGCAATTACTATAGAAGGTTTATAGCGCAGTAGTTAAAGGATATTAAGCTATTTACGCGATTAATAAAGAAAGAAGAACCGTGGGTATAGAGAGAGGAATAATAAGAACTATTTAAGAAAGTTAAAAAATTATTTACCCAGGAGCCAGTTCTTAAGATTTATTAACTAGGATTAGAAACGGTTATAGAAACGGATATATTAGACTTTATACTAGGGGTATGCTTTATATAAAAACATTAAAATAAATAGCACCTAGTGGCATACTATAGTTAGAAGATAACACTATTAGAGTTAAACTATAATATCTATAATAAGGAGTTATTAGGTATAGTTATAGTACTTAAAAAATAAAAAGCATTCTTATAAGGTATAGAGAAACCATTTATAGTTAAGATGGATTATAAGAACCTAATAAGATTCCTAATAATAAAGGAACTTAACTAAAGATAGGTTAGATGGGTAGAGATACTTATAGAATACTATTTTAAAATTTAGTATACTAAGGGTACAGATAATATATAAGTAGACGCTCTAAGTTAGAAGGCTAAACTATAAAATAACGAAAAGCTATTAGGGGCTTTACTACGAAAGGATATAGATAGATTAATTAGGTATAATTATCTAAAGATTATAATAACTTAAGAAAATGACAAACTAGGGAAAGTCTACGAGATACTAGAAAGCTTTTAGAAATAAAGAATTCTAGAGGTATAACTAGAAGATCTATAGATAGATATATATAAAAACTAAGAAGTAAAGTATATTCTAAGAAGTATAGCAAAGCAGTTTATGGAAGACTTCTATAAGGGACTAACTTAAGGATATAACGGAGCTATAGGCTTAGTGTTAAGACTCTAAGAGGAGTATATTATTGATAGAATCTAGAATATCGTAAGAAAAGTAATAAAGGAGTGTTTAGATTGCTAAAGGAATAAACTAATAAGGTATAAGCTATATAAAGGGCTATAACCTATTAAAATACTAGAGAGACTATAGGAGGTTATATTATAGGACTTTATTATTAAGTTACTAAAATTAAGAGATCCTATTACCGGACGAGATTATAACGTAATTTTAGTAATAGTAGACAAGCTTATAAAGTGGGGATACTTTATAGCATACATAGAAGAAATATTAGCGGAAGATGTCGCTAGAATTTATATTAAAGAAGTGTTCGCAAGGCACGGAGTATTAAGTAAAATTATATTAGATAGAGATCTAAGATTTATAGTAGTATTTTAAGAAGCGTTCTTAGCAAAGTAAGGAGTTTAAGTAGTAACTTTTACCGTATATTATCCGCAGACAGACGGTTAAACAGAAAGATTAAATTAGACGCTAGAATAGTATTTAAGGCTTTATATTAATTATGCATAGAATAATTAGGTATCGCTATTACTAGTTATATAGTTTGCATATAATGCAATACCTTAAAAAGGAATAGGTATATTACTATTTAAGGTAAATTACGGATATAAGCTAAGAATATTGTTATTACTATAATAAGTAAAGAAAACGAGTAGTATAGCTAAGGAAAGAATAAAGACGTTAATAAATCTTTATGCGGACCTTATGGAATTAGTAAAGAAAGTATAAGAGAGAATAAAAAGGTACTATAATACTAAGAGATCTAAGGGACTAGATCTTAAGGAGGGAGATAAAATATAGCTACTACATAAAAATTTTAAGAGTTAACGACCAAATAAGAAGTTAAACTACGTTAGACTAGGACGTTTTAAAATTATATAGAGGATTTTACCAGTTACGTTTAAGTTAAATTTACTAGCTAGGATAAAGATCTACCCTATATAGCATATTATAATACTAGAGCTAGTATATAGAAATGCTAAGCTACTAGTCTATAAAGTAGACACATATAGAGGATAGGAAGAAGATAAATAGTAAGTTTTAAAGATCGTTAGTTATAAGGATGTTAATAATAAAACATAATATAAGGTTAAGTAGATTGGCTATACTAAGACTACCTAGGAACTACTAGAAAATTTAAAGAACGCTATAGGAAAGGTATAGGAGTATTAAAAGAGATTAGGTTAGGTAGTATTAATAAAAAAGGATCGCTAAAGAATAAGTTACCTAAGGGGGACCTAAGAAGAGTAGTTGCCGAACTACTTAGATCTATTTCCTTCTTTATTAGAAGAAAACCCGTTTTTTTATTTCTAAGTTTCTATAAACCTTATTCTATAAGTTTCTACTTCTTAGAATAAACCTTTTTATAAACTTTCTTAAGACGGATTAACTAAGTGGACGCCGTAAGACGAGACTTAAGGGCCTATTGCTAAGTATTAGTAGCCTCCCGTTCTGCATTATAGAAACGGCGCAACTCCGCTAGAGTAATAGATAGTTTATTATCTAGCCGTGTAGCAGTAAATTAAACATAAGACCCTAAGATAAATTAATTAGGGAACTAGATAACTATTAAGAGTAATAGGTCGCGTATATTTAGTATTAAAGATAGAGTAAACGTTATAGGATAAACAAATATTCGCTTTAGTGCACTTTAAGTAAAAGAATGGTTATTGTAAAGATAGACTCGCCAACGTAATATAAACTAGCCCCTTTTTTAAACAACAAGAATATAGAGATGGTATAATCTCACTAAGAGATAATATCGCAGTAATAGTGTGAGCATAACGAGCAGTTAAAGACAAAGAAATTGCTTTAGGTATAATAAGTAAAGATATTAACCAAATTAATTAGACGGATATTACACCTTTAGTAAACAACTTGGAGATATTAGAAATCTTTAAGAATAAAGATAAAGAGGAGGGAGATAGTGTTACGGACGCTTTAAGTATAATATTACGACTACTTAGAGAAGAGATAGAAGAAGCTAGTTAGTTAATTTAGGTATAGTCTAGGATAGAGCCGATAGAACTATATAATGAGAAATAGTAGCCGAGGTTATATAATATAATCTATATAATCTATATAATTTACATAATCCGTAATAGAGTAAATAGAGTACACGTATATTACGTATAAGAAGGATTTTATAGGAGTACGGTTGTGTATTTAAGGACCCTTAGTTCCTACCTAGATAGTTCCTTCCTTATAGTAATTCTNAGAATANAATTNGAGTTAATCTNTTAGGCAACCACTCCACCAGTTGTTATTACGTTGTTGACTTTTATACTTGCATTTCCTATATACCTAGCCCATTAACAAGCCTATCGTAGTTCTTGCTATAAGGTTCCGTTATTGAGTCCACAACCTTTATAGACCGTAACGATACTAATACTATACGTTAGGTTAGGGCCTTAAGGACTATAGTAAGTCTCTAGGTATCTAATAACTTATTACTAGGTATAGGGGGTTCTCTAGCTTTAAGCAACTCTTAAAGTCGTTTAATTTCGGTATTAGCTGCTATAAGCTCCACCTAGGAGTTTAAGTTAGTTACTATTTTACCATTAGAGGTATTTAAGGGTCCTATAGCTGCTTTACCGGCTGCTGTATTTCTTAGTATAGTAGTAGGTATATAGGGTAATTTCTAGTAGGTTTTTATAGGGGTTCTAGTCTATACATATTCTATAGGTCCTATTATTCTTTTCTATTCTTTTTAGTTCTAGTTTATTTTTTAAGTTTTAGGGATAGTCTTTAGGTCTAATTCTATATTCTATTTTTATTTATAGTTTTATAAATTTATTTAAGTTCCTTCTTAGGAAAAAGAGTAGATAAGCTTTAGATAATATTAGCGACTTAGTTAATTAAGGTATAAGTACGGTAAGAGGGACGCGTAAGTCTATATAAATAGTAGTCTATAAATAAGGGTCTAAAGCTAGAAAAAGGAAAGAAGATAAGGGGCGGCGCCGCTTAACGTTGTATATAATCCTCTAGTTATATAACGGCAATTATCTAAAACTATCTAAAACTGTCTGCGATTGTCCGCCATAATCTACTAATATTTACTAGCTACAATCTACTAGTTTCCGCTAGCGCCGTAATATAAATTTAGACGAAGAATCTAACATGATACTCTCTACTAAAGCCTTTACCTAATCCTCCCCTAAATAGGCCTATAAAAAACGGAAAGTTTAGGCTGTAAATATATAGGCTCTCTCCTGTAAGCCTATTAGTAGTAAGCCGCTTATAAATAGTAAAGGAAGGCGATACTAGTACTGCAAGCAATATATATTTTAGCGCGATATAGTTACTACAAATATACGCTCTTATTTACCTAACGCCTACGGCGTAGTTATTAAGGAGGACTTAGTTATTAAGCGGGCCATATAGCAGAGCCTTTAGGGCCTGTTCTATAACTAAGGAGAGCTCTATACGCAAAAGCTTAAAAGGTAGAAAGAATCTATATTAAGAGAGTATATTAATCTAGCTCTAGTATACAACGCTTTTATACAGCTAATTATAGTTTAAAATCTACTATATAAGGCAATAACTTGGCCGGAGCTTTAAGTCCTTAATATAGTTAAGGATAAATTTAAACACTTTATTAACGCCTCTCCTACTAATCTTCCTACTGGTACTACTGCCCTTAATTAGTGGCTTAATCCAAGCAACTATATATACTACCCATCGCTCTACCGTATGGCAATAGATATCTTATCTATAATACCTATATTATCTAAGCCAGAGCGAATATTTTTAGAAGCCAAAGGGATAATTTCCTAGCAATAAATAAAGCTTAGGCTAGTAAATATTAAGCGATCGGAGTGCTTAAAGTTGTGGGTAAGAGGAGGAATTATAAGGGGCTGGAGAAGAGAGTTACTGGTAAACGTTCCGGGGGGGGGTGTAGAGGCCTCTAGGGAGACGTCGGTCACATAGATTTAGTACTACACTATGCCAAGACTGGTGATATTACCTATATCTACAATATCGCGATTATTCATTCATATTGCGATATTCTGATTGGCTTATGAATTAAATACGATATTGGGCCTATTTATTCATTCATTCATCATTGCCAACCCTGACGGAGCCTACTTTCAATTAAAACACCATGCCAAGACTGTACTATATTCAATATCAATATCAATATGGCCTCATACTAATATTGAATATTGATAACACCACTGCTCTGAGGCTGGCTGAAAATGTCTATGTCAGCGATTCCATGGCCTAAAGCGACCATTACCTACTGCTAGTGCTGCATCTCCTCTGCCTCATTCCCGGTTATCATTGCTTATCCACAATCTCGTACAATCCCATACTTTATAGAGTCACGTCGCCCCAGAACGGCATCAAACGGTGGATCGTATGTAGATGTGACAACGAAACGGGTGGGTTCGTATATGTTCCGTTGGTTTTGGAAACACCATACTAAATCCACATATCCCTGAGTCTCCATATCCCGCCCGTTAAATCGCCCCACAAACTTCCCGTACTCCTTATCTAACGGGGTGATTGCTCTACCCAAGACTTCCGTGACAAGTTTGGGTGATATCAGGTTGGATTCCGTAGTTTTGTCATAGGATAATTTCGCAAACCGCCATCCCGGGGTCGCAGTGTGTCTTTCAGTATATATTTCTATCGTGGCTGTTTTACGGGAAGCGGACTGCTCCTCAACGATTGTCAGTAATGGCGATGGTACGAGAATAATTTGCACTTGCCTTTCGCCTCGATCGTGCTTTCCCAGCTGGCAGGCAAAAGAGCATATTGCTGATTGGTCATGAGAGCCAAAGCAAGTGTGAGTGGTTTCCTTGATGGATCTTGTATGCGACACAACTCCGGTCAGGACTGCCGGGCACAGCCAACTTATATTAAGCAAGTGAGGGGTATGAAACACCGGAGAGGTCTAGCCTCATCTTTTGACCTGTCACACGTGGGAGAGCTGTAAAGGCAGGCTGCACCGGGGAGCGTCCTATGAAGTTAAGAATATTGGAACTGTCGGTCATGAGCCACTGAACACGCTTGAACAAGATCATCCTTGAGACTCATCGGCCGACCTACTTACAGTCTTATCACAGAAAACTCCACGATCACCGAAAGCCTCGAGGCCCTGGAAACGACTGCAGTGGGGCTGTGCAATCTGGATGCAACATTATCAAAGCGGCCTTCGCAAAAACAAATTTATACCCCTCTAAAAAAAATTATAATATTATTAAAACATATATATTTACAAGTTATATAATACCATAGCTAATACTAACGCATAGAAGATCGAGAAGGTCTTAACTAAATTGACGATGGGTGCCGATGCATGCAGCGCGCAGGCGGGCGATTCGTCTATTTTGCGCCCTAAGTTTATGGGCCGATAATATGGTGATCTCGGAGTAAGGCGTAACATCAGCGTCTGCCTGCCGCTTAGTCGCCCTGCGATATTCCAGCTAGAAATCTAGTGGTCCACGTTATTCAGCACAATGGCCATTCGTGGTGTGTTATCATAACTTACGGTAGTAAGTTTGCGCGTCCTCAGTGGGACCCGGGGCCAAGAATTCTGCCCACACCAAAATAGCCGAGATGGGCGCCCATGAGGCGCCCCCCCTATTTTACTATAAGGATACTCATTACTATTAGTATAGCTTAAGATTTAAGTAATATTAGGGTTTATATAAACTTTTAAAATATTTTAGCGCTTAATTAATAGCTAATACGCTTACTTTAAAAATTAAAGTAGTTATATAAACAATTTATATACTTCTTTATTATCTTATTAATAAATAATTATAATAATTTATATCCTAATTATAGTTTATATATGCTATAATATTATTATCTATTTAATAAAGCTCTTTTAACAAATTTAACTTAAAAGGCTATTAAGAGTTCTTTATATAAACTAAATTTAAAAACTTTAAAGTATTGAAAAAGTACTTTAAACTATAACGTTTTAACTACCTAAATAAGCTAGTTACGTAGGCGACCGACTTAAAATTTGACTAAAATTAGCCAACTTTATATAATAATAAATATTTACATATTTAAATATGTAAATAATTTATAGGTTTTTAATATTAAAATTTTAATTAATTGATTTTAGTTTAAAAATAATTAAACCAATTAAACCAATTAAATAATAATAGAATAAATTAAATAAAAATAAAACTAATTGCCTTTAAAGGATTTGTTATATAGGTAAGATAAGTATATAAATATTTATTTTTCAAATTTTGTATTTATATATTAAGTAGTAGTAAGATTATTAATATATAAAGTTAGCTAATATTATTATAATTTTAGATAGCTCGCTTAAGTAGCTAGCTTATTTAAATAGCTAAAATATCACATCTCTTTCTAATACTCTATATTAGTGACTTAGCCAATTAAGGTACAAGTATAGTAAGAAGGATATATACTATAACGGCACTATTATAGACCCTAGTTAGGGGCTTATCTAAAGCCTTAACGCTATATATACAGACGTATTCTTTCCTTAACCTTCTTTTAATCCTTATTTTAAAATTCTAGTTTACTAGCTACTAATAGATCTTATTCTATTAACTAATCCTTTATATTATTCTAAGGCTATTATTAATTCTACCCTTCACGGGCGCGCTAAGGCTTATTTAGAGGGCAAGTGGTAACGAGTTTGCTATAGCCTAAAAAAACCAATTAATAAAAACCCGCGCTAATACGCCTATAACTTATTATGGAATAAGTATAAGCGGCGATATTATATAGCAAAGTAGATACTATTAAGCTATATATATAAACTGCGTAATAAAGTTAAGACGTTATATAAGGAAAGAAGGTAAGAAAACGGGAAGAAAGGGTATTGTAACGGGACTAGCCCAGTTACAGTAGGAATGTCTCAGTAAAACACTCGATAGATAAATTCCAACGCTTTAACTAAATTCTGCCGAATTCTGCTAGCGTAATTAACTTCTGCTAAATTCTGCTAGATTAATCAAATTCTACCGAAGTCTATTAAAGACCGCGTGCGTATATACGCACGCATTAACCACTAAGCCCCTAACTATTTAATTATATAATTCTCTTATTATTCCCTTCTCTTCTTTACGCAACGTCTTATTTTTAGCAAGAGCTATATACCCTTAGATTTAGATAGAATTTATATTATTTCTTTAAATCTTCCCTAAAGTCTCTCCACGCCCTTATATTACGTTACGTTAATATTAATACCCTTAAAATAGCAAAAAACTTAAATCCGCTATGTTAACAATTATAGCCCTAGTTAGGGAATAAATAACTATAATGTAGTAGTCCTTTATGGATGCCTTGGCCCAGTAATAAATTATACTAGAAGCTTAGTATTAGTAATTAATTAAAGCAATACGTAAAGAACTCTATAATGCTAAAGTACTTACGTTAGAGACCCTAACAGTAATACCTGCAAATAAAATTAAAATAACTATATGTGAACCTAACTTATTAAATACGAACCCTAAACTAGTAACGGTAGCTTAACTTATACCTATAATAAACCTAGTACCTACTACGAAATCTAAAAAGCTCTTTAACCCTCTAATTTTCGATAGAAATTAAAATAACTTACGTCCCTTTATAACTAAGCTTTATCTTAAACTTTTAATAAACTATAACCGATACCCTACTAAAGCTAGTAAGATTAGCTATAGAATGTCTTATTTAAATAAAGACGCTATATAAACTATAGACCCATTCTTCTATAATAGCACCTTTATTAATTTTAAAATCTTTATCTCTCTGTTAGAATAAATATATAATAACACTAGCCGCGAATATATAGCTGTTACTAAACTTAAGAACCTACGATAACGGAACCGAGACTTTACCAGCTTCTTTTCGGAATTTTTAGGCCTTATTAATAAACTAGATTAGAATAAAGCTACTAGAGTTACTACTCTCTGTTAAGCTATTTTAGATAAAATTAGAGTATAATTAATAGGTAGAGAACTACTAAAGGATTTACCTAAATTTGCTATAATATATTAACGAATTAATAAAGACCTCTAATATAATAAGTAGACCTATTCTCTAAAGCTAACTATATTTTGCGTTTAAAACTCTATAAAACTAATATATACCCTAAAGCGCAATCCATCTCTAAGACCTAAAAGCCTTATATATAACCCTATGGACCTTAACGCCACTTAATCCTATATACCCTTAGGAACCGATAAATAAAGAACATAAGCTATAAATAGAGAATGTTTTAGATATAGAAAAAAGGGATATATTTAAAGGGATTGCTAAACTTACCCTTTTAAAAAGGTCCGCCGTAGCTCCTCTTAGTCCTTAAGTTACACTCGTTTTATAAATTATACTTATTTTATAAATTATACTTGGTTATTATAAAGCGTCTTACCTTTAGTTAATTTAGAAAATAAATTATCCTAGAGCTAAGTTGCGCCTTAGGATAAGAAGTGGAAGAGTATAAGTATCTAGGCTCTTCTAGCGCTAATATATAACACAACCCCCTTAATATACTTAGCGAAATTTAAATACTTAGAAAATAGAAGGAAGTACAAATTCTTATAGATAGCGGAGCCACTAGTATAGGCTTTATTAATACAAACTATGCGAAAACTTAACGCTTAAATTTAAAGAAACTTAATAAGCCTTAAGGCCTATAAGGCTTTAATAGTAAGCCTTTAATATACGGCGAACTTATACACTATACTCTTATAAAGATATAAATAGGCAAACACCTTAAATATATTTCCCTATTTATAATACCCTTAAAGCATTATAAGGTAATACTTAGACACGGATAGCTAAAACGATATAACCCTTTAATTAGCTGGGTTAAAGAAATACTAAAATTTTGTACAACTTACTGCTAAAGTTATTACTTAAAATACTACTTGCCCTATAAATATACATACAACTATTTTAATTTAATATAATATAAATTGCCCTTACTATAATTCTTAAACTAATATAATAAAGTTATAACTATTAATCGCGGTAAAGAATATAAAGATAATATACTAAAACCCTTTAAAATTCGTATAGTACAAGCCGCACCCTTTTATTTATTAGCAAGAAAATAAAACTATAAGATCTTTACTATAATACTAGAAGATATTAAGAAGGTGTTAAAACTAAAGCAATATATTAACCCCCAACCTCTTATACCTAAAGAATATTATAATCTAATTAATACGTTTAAGAAATGATTTATAAACTAACTACCCCTATGTTAAAATAAGTATAATTTTAAGATAGAACTTAAACCTAGTATAACGCTAAAGTTTAGCCCGTTATATAGTATATTATAAGAAGAGCTGCTTATAATATAATAATATCTTAAAGAGCACCTAGAGAAAGGATTTATTCGCCCTAGCTAATTACTATTCGCCTTGCCTATACTATTTATTAAAAAACCTAAAAGAGGCTTAAGGTTCTGTATTAATTATTAAGCCCTAAATGCGATTATAATTTAAAACTAATATCTAATTCCTTTGCTTTAAGAAACGCTTAACTACTTAGTAAAAGTATAATACTTTATAAAGCTTAACGTAGTTACCGCCTTTAATTAAATCCGTGTTTGTGAAGGGAATAAGAAGTATACGGCTTTCTATACACAATAGGGACTTTTTAAATACCTAGTAATGCCGTTTAGTATAAAGAACGGTCCTAGTACGTTTTAATAATATATTAACAATACGCTTTATAAATTCCTTAATATATTTATTACTATATATATTAATAATATCTTAATCTATTCGTCTTCGCTTTCTAAGTATTAGAAGTATATCTAAATAGTCCTTAAACGCCTATAAAACGCGGGCTTATAATACGACATTAAGAAATATAAGTTCTATATATCTAAAGTTATATACTTAGGCCTGATTATATCCCGCAATAGAATTAAAATAAACCCTAAAAAAATCACTATAATTATAAACTAGGAAAGTCCTAGTAGTATATAAGACATCTAAGGATTTCTAGGATTCGCAAATTTCTACTATTAATTTATTAATTACTTCTTAAAAATTATTTAGCTATTAGTAAACTTAATAAGAAAGAATATAAGATTTAAATAGACTACTAAATATAAATAAGCTTTTAATAACTGTCGGAACGTTAATCACGTGACGTAGTCACGAGACTACGAAGCGAGACTAACTGTCTGACCTTGGAGCAACCCCTTTCTTCAAAACAACAATTAACTACCAACTTCAACACCGCATACGTACCACTACAAGTGATATTCGTGCACGTTGATAAAGCGAGTATACCGACAATAACCTAAAATACCGTTTTATAACTACTTTAATTCTTACCTACTTTAATCTGGACCTTAAATATATCGTTAAAATAGACTTATTTAATTATATACTAGGAGGAATATTATCGCAATATAATAAGAACGGTAAGCTACGCCCAGTAGCCTTTCTCTCCTAAAAACTTACCCCTACTAAATTAAACTATAAGATATATAATAAGGAACTGCTTATAATTGTTAGATGCTTTAAATAATAGCGTCTAGAACTTAAAGGATTGCTATTCCTAATACGCGTATTAATGGACTATAAAAACCTACAGTACTTTATAACTATAAAGCAATTAATATAGCGCCAAATTCGTTGGGCCGAATACCTCTTATAATTTAACTTTAAGATTATATACTAACTTAGCAAACTTAATTAGAAGCCTAACTTATTAATATAATAATTATAGAACTTACCTATAAACGCCTCTAATAAACGGATTACAAATTAATTATAAATTCTACTACCCCTTAAATGCTTTAAGAAACTACGCCCTATATTTCTAAATGTGGAGCTTAATAGGAATAAATTGGAAATTAATAAGTAGGATATAGAAATTAATAAATTAATAGAGCACAAATACAAGAACAACCCTTAGATAGTAGATGTAATAAAAGTAATTTAAATAGGGAAACGGCAATATAAGGATATTACACTCGCTAAATGCGAAATCTGTAATAATTAGTTATACTATTAATAGAAGATAGTAGTCCTAAATTCCAAACCCTTACAATTTAAGATACTCAAATTTATATATAATTCCCCTATAGCAGGGCATCCTGGCCGTATAAAGACCTATAAGATTATCTAATAAGTATATTACTAGCCGATAATATATAACTATATATAAAAATACGTTTAAGTATATAGAATGTGCGTATATAGGAAGACCTCTTATATAAAGAAGTAAGGAGTACTTTAACTATTGCCAATTCTAATATAAAGATGGCAAAATATCCTAACTAACTTTATAGTTAACCTGCTTAACAGTAATAGGTTTATAAATATTATAGTAGTTATTAACTATCTTACGAAAATATAATATATAATTCCTATAGACTTAATTAATGCAATATTAGTAGCCGAATATTTTATTAAGTACGTTTTTAAGCTATACGGACTTCCTAATTTAATAATATCTAACTGTAAAAGCTAGTTTATTTTAGACTTCTAGCAAGCCCTATATAAACAATTAAGTATATAAATATAACTCTTAACTATATTTTATCTGGAGATAAATGGTTAAACTAAAATTATAAACGTGATTATAGAATAATACCTATAAATATACTGCTCCTACCTACAAGACGACTAGGAAAAGTGGCTACCTTTAGCTAAGTTTACTATAAATAATATAAGAAACAAATTAATAGGCGTAACGCCGTTTTACGTAACCTACGGATAAGACCCTTAACTTAGATTTAAACTATAACCTAAAATTAATATAACAGGACCTATAATTAAGAGGATTTAACTAATTAACGCGTATAACTTTGCTAATTAAATAAAGTAGTTAATAGAACTATTATAAAGTAAATTAGCGTACGCTTAAATAGTATAAAAATGGCATATAAATAAAGGACAAGCTCCCGTATAGGACTTTAAGGAAGGTAATATAGTTTTACCTAAATATACAAAACTTAAAGACTTAACGACCCTTAAAGAAACTAGACTAAAAGTTTATAGGCCTATACTAAATTAAGAAGAAACTAAGCCTATACGCTTATAAGCTTAAACTGCCAATTAAGATAAAAATATATTTAACGTTTTACGTAAACTTACTATAACCTTTTAATCTTAAACCTCTACTATTATTGCCGTCTGTCGCGCATCTACCCCACCATTAAAACAATATACTCCCTATAGCCCTACTAATATAGCTCTAATTTATATAAATAAGGGCTTATTTTATAACTCTACTTTAAAGAGAAGAAAAGGAGCTCTTGCTGTACCTAGCCCAAAAAGACTGAAACCAACTAAAAGAACCCTATAAAACACCTAGAGAATCCCCCTAAGATATATGTATCGTAGGGGAGGCATACATTAAACGACGGTGATTCGCACTTACGCGCGACCGCTAGAACCACGCCTAGTAATAGCCCTCTATAATAAAGACGGGTGAATACTACACTATAAAGCGGAAATACCTTTATTAAAAAGGCATCTAGTAAAATATAAAGCCTACTAGACGTGTCTAGTACCTAGAATTGCGGGGGAGTAACCGTTAGCTATAACAATCTAACGCAGTTAGTAGAATAGCTTCGCTAGTCTAGTAAACCTTAGGCGCCCCTTTAGTAAACCCTTAATTAAATCCTCTAACGGCTAAGCAAAATTAAAAATAAATAAAAACCCCCCTTACTGGTGAACCGCACCTAGGCCGCCGTAGTTATACTTCTATAGTATAGGGAACTTACCCCCCTTAAGACAATAACCGGGTATATAATTATAATATAACCAAATATAGAAAAAGTAAAGGGGCTTAGGGGATAATTAGAAACAGAAGTCCTTATAGAAATCCGTAAAGAGGTCTATAATACTATTATAGTCCAATACCTTAGGAGCGGAGACATTAGAGTTACCCTAAAGGACTAATAGGCAAAGGAACGAGCTATAAGGGTAGGGGATAGGCTAAGAGAACGTATTGGCATAAAAGTACTATAAGGGGATCTTGTAGATAGGGGGCTATAAGGACACGATTGGAATAGGATAAATTAGTGAGAGAAACAAATCCTTAAGGAGGTAAGGCCTCTAGGATCATGGAGACTATATACTACAGGCACGTACCTCTAGCACGTAACTGGTGACCATCTAAGGGGCGTCCGGGGGTTGTCCTAAGGGCAACCTAAGGTGTCCGCAATAATATCCCTTATATTACCCCCCCCCTTCTTACAGTCAGCCCCTAATCGCTATTACCTTACGGTAGGGAGATTATAAGGGCTTATCTCGGAAGAGGTTTGGAGAGATATTAGAGAGGTATTGGTATGCCGCTATATATCATCTATCTATCTAACCCCTACTTTAAACTCCTAAAAACCCTTAATAAGGAAAAAATATAACTAGAGAAAAGACGTAAGGATTGCTAGGAGACCTATTGGAAGCCTACTAGAAGTATGCTAGTAACTACCTAGGCTAATATAGGGATTTTTATACAACTCTGCTTCTAAGCCTTTATACCAGTCTGTAATTAATTACGAGTATTATAGGCAATTTAGTGTTCTAGTATAGTTTCGTAGAACCTTTAGTATGGGATTTAATGTATAAAGCCTTAGCTTGCCATCGTCTTTAACTACTAAGATATAGTCTATAATCTTTTCTTATAATCCTTTTCTTATAATCCCCTGCGTTACTAACGCATTGCTTCTATATTTGCCCTTAGGTTATTAAATGCGGTTAAGGTATTAATTAATTAGTTAAAAAGACTTATCTCTTAAGATTTAGTGTATATGGTTTTAAATCTAGTAGTCCTATACTATATATTTGGCGTAGCTCTACTGCCTAGTAAACAGGGACATTTCGCGATAGTAATTATAGCTATTATGCGATTGTCAAAAACGTCTATAACGTTATTCTTTAATACTATAGTATTATTTTAGGTCTAATTTAACCCATATACGTCTTTAATTTAATATCTTAATTACCTTCCCCTGGCCGCGTAGTTAGTTTTTATAAGGAAGTAATAGTTAAATAACTTATACACGTGTTTCCTTCCTTTTAAATAGCGCTATTGTAACGGAGTTATATTAGTAAGGTTGCGGCTATTTACTAAAAGGGTATTAGAAGGTAAAGTATAAAGACACCTTACTTATTAAGCTGCTCCTTTTCTTAAATACCTTACTTCTCGCTATTAACCGTCGTCTAATTTTGGACGTATCTTCAATATATTATTAAGATTTTCTTCTTTTTCATTAATAATTTAATATACCTCTTTGTTCTCCTACTAACTACTCTTCTAAGTAAATTCTATAGCGTATTCTAGCCCTGCCTTTATATATAGAACCCTAACCCCTGCTAACCCATAACTAGTGCTGGTCCTACCTAAATAATTTTACCTATACGTCTTTAAAAGACTAGAAATCTAATAATAGGATTCTGGAGGCTTATAATAAGACGTACTGCGTTAAATCTAATACCTTTAGTCCTTGTAATCAATACATGCGTACTAAGAGCGGCAGTTACGTTAAGGTGAGTTTTTCTATCCTTAATAGATTTCCATTGCTGACTTTAAGCTTCAATAATAGCCTAGGCCTAAGTGGCGACGTTCCTTTAATATCCTTAACTACTACATCGCCCGGGCTCTCTCTTATTCTAGCGTAAATGCTAAACAACTTGGCCAAATTTAAGACTATACTACGGCCATCTATACTGCCTATAATTCCTAGCAAGCTAGCCAGTAACGCCTAATATAAAAGCAAGGTTAGTATACTAAGGATAGGGTAAGGGATAGGGGTAATAAGAAGAAGGTTACCGTCTACCATAGGAAGGAGTTTGCGTATACGCGTTAAGTTTTAAAAGAGCATAATATAATGCGGTATTAGGTAGGTTACCCTTCGGGTACCTAGCAGATAGGTAACTAATAGTTACCGTAGTAAGGTCTTGGTGGTTCTAGACTATACTAGCCAGCTAATATCTCTATTCATTCTAGGCTTAAGCGTATCTTTATTAACTATAAGCTTACGCCATAAGAGCTTTATTAGTATTAGTTTGGACCTAATATTAGTGTTAAGCATTTAAGAGTCTCTGCTTTAGCTACACCTTATTATCCTACCCCTGTTTTTATACCTACTTATACACCTACTAAGGCATCTAGATCCCATTCTCATTAGCCATCACTTAGTAGCCCGATGGATACTAATCCTACTCCTAATAATGATGGGGCGTAGTAGCTTTTCAGATTGGGCATTTATGGTTTGGACTTTTAGGATTCGTTCTTATATATAGTAGCAATTAAGGACCTTAATTAGGTGCTTAGGAA
The DNA here is from genome assembly GCF_001692895.1 of Cenococcum geophilum 1.58. NCBI lineage: Eukaryota > Fungi > Ascomycota > Dothideomycetes > Gloniales > Gloniaceae > Cenococcum > Cenococcum geophilum. The sequence goes on from NW_027137605.1 coordinate 865,476, forward strand.
GGCCTTAAAAGGCTTTTAAGAAGGGCTTAAAAGCCCTAGGAATAATATTCCTAGTATAGATTAATAAATAGGAATACAATTCTAGTAAAATGCCCTATTAACTCTATGCTATATACGTGAAAAGGTTAAAGACCCGTCCTACCTTAGGCTATATAGCCTTAATCCTTATAGTTTCCGGAGCTTGTCCGTTCTATATCCAATTTAACCTATTTACTCTTTTCGCGAGCTTTTTTCATAGGTCGCGATAATACCGTAGTATTAGAGCGCTTTCTATAATTTATAGATTATGGACCTTAGTCCCAATATTCTTTTAAAATATCTTCGCAATAATTAAGGTAATCCTCTAGTTCCTATATAGAGTCCTTAGCGGGCTAGCCTAGCTATTTAACTTTAAATTAAAGCTTATTCTTAACAGACTTATAGCGTAGTATAGCTTTAACCTTATACCACTCGCCCACTACCTTAGGGTGTTCAATTAGGCCTAGACGGAAGTTCTTTTCTAGCGGTGGTCTATACTATAGCTCTAGTAAGTTTATGTAAAATACTAAATATATATAGGCCATAGATAGGGGTAGCTGGAGACGATAGGCTAGCTTACTAATTTATTCCTTAACTTAGAAGGGACCTAGGTATCTTATATTAAGCTTCTTTAATAGTTAACAGGTCTTAATATTCGTTAAACGTAATAGAACCTTATCACCTACTCTAAAATGCTTATTTTAGTACTTACAGTTATACTAAAGTCTTTACTACTCTTAGGCATTTTACAGGCTCTGCTTTATATACTTTTATTACTCCTCCTATTTCTAAAGGTATCCTTATACTCTTTAGTAGATATCCTTAAACTTCCCGGTAGGATCCTATAACTAGTAAAATACATGTGGTGGTAGGATTGCATCTGTTTTTGGAGGTTATTAGCCGCCGCTTTTGGCGGCATTCTTACCTCGCTTAGACCCTGTTATATTACCGCTTTAAAGAAGCTTTGTTCGCTTAAGCACTTCCTATCCCTGTTATGTCCCGCCCTATTATCCTAGAGGGTTAGAAACGGGACACAAGCTTTAGTAAAGCTTGTTGGCGCTTACATTGATTTAACAACGGCACAGCCTAGGTAGAAAGGCCAGCGTCTACTTAAAGGAATGGCCTGCTCGCCCTGTCCCCGCACTATCTCCCTTTACCACCCTTATTCTACTTTCTCTCTCTCTCCCTTTACTATCCTTGGTCCACTTCCTCTCTAACAATTTAATCCTTATCTATAATGCTTACCTTACCTATTCGGCAAACTCGCCGTTGCTAAAATAGTAGTATACCTATTAAAGTAGCTACTCCGGCCCACAGGACAGAGAGGAGAGGAGCGCCCTACGCCGCCGCCGTTTATTAAAACTTAAATTTACGACTTTAAAGTCTAGACTTAAATACAGACACCGATCTAGATACATACATTCGTTTAGAAGATAGTATAGATTTAGATTCTAGAGGACTAGATACAGAACTAGACACGGAATTAGATGCGGAATTAGATGCGGAATTAGATACGGAGTTAGATACGGGATTAGACGTGGAATTAGACTCTAAAGCTAAGGAAATACTAAAAGACATTGCTAAATTAGAAGAGGAGGGACCCGCGAAACTAAACCATACTCCTTATACCAAGAAACTATAGAAGAGAGAAGGTAAAATCTGGGAGAGGTAAATTATAAAATTCCCGCTAACTCGTTATTATACCCTCTAATTGCTATAAACTAGGTACTGCCTAAAGATTAAAAAGAAAACCTAAAAAACCCTAGATAATTAGCTGCGTAAATACGCCCCGAAGGTATTTAAAGCATATCTCCGCTAGCGGAAGAAATATTTTTAAATTAAGAAGGAGAGCATAATACGGAGCTATTAGAAACGAATTAGTATATGCTATATGGACCTTACACGCCATAAGATGGACGGTGATGTCCTTAATAATATTTATAATGTAAGTTCCTACCCCTCCTTTAAGGCAGACTAACAGCTGTAGAAGTAGATCCTAAGCCTTGGGCTTAATAAGTTAGTAAAGGAAAAGTACACTATATTCGTCTAAGACCTTTATACTATCCTTTACGCTCTCTAGATTAACGATACTAAGCCACTCTATAGCTTTATTAGAGTCCAAATTTCACTTCTTCTTTTACTTAGCGTAGCTATAGCCATAAGACTAGGCGCTCTGGTGGAAAGCGCTAGTGCTAAAGGCAGCAATAAAGCCGTCTAGTTTAAGAATATTAATGTTATAGTTATTCACAGTAAGAAACGCTCTAATAAGAGTATAATTATGGTAAATATGAACCTAGAACACATTAAGAATAAAGAAAAGGATAGTAAACCGTAAGCTTTATACTGTGTGTAAATAATATATCCTACTAACTGTAAATCTATAGAAAGAAATTTACCTTCCGTTTTAAAGACCTTCCTACATTCTATATTATTTCGCATATCTTAGCCATCAGTGTTAGTTAAGACGTATTCCTAAATAACTTTATAAGTGTTTAAGATATCTTTAACCTTAAGGTACCAGCGCACTACGACGTGCTATATGTTAAATAGAAGAACAAAGTACTAGATTAGCTATTCTTCTATGACGTTAGCTATACGACTAGGGGTGGCAATATTATAAAAGAAAAGGCCTTTTTATACGCCAAATACCGTGATATATTCGTACGCCTAGGGCTTATTATTGGGTTTAAGGAGGCACTAGAGCTGTACTAGCTGCGATAGGCTTTAGGTAAAAATATTAACAGTAGGTCTGTTTAACAATTACCTCTAAACCTAGTTATATGTTAATTATATAGATAGACACTATTACTCCAAAAGAGCGGAACTAGACTATAGGCCATCTTAGTAGTATATACGAGAGGTATTATATACTAATATATATTGCACGCGATTACCAGAGTATCTATTTTAGAAGTCCTTTATAAGATCTCCTCATTAAATCTATCACGAGAATGGGGCTGTTATAAGATCAACAAGCGCCTATAGAGCTTAATAATAACTAGCTGGAAGAAGTCCGCAACAACCCTGAGCTTAAAGCACTTTATAACAAATAAGAAGAATATAAGAACCGTATTTACAGTAAAGGCCTCTACCCTATTACTAAGGCCAAAGGCACTAAATTATACTAGTAATATAAAGAGACTAAGTAAAAGATTAGTATAACGTATTAAAGATTGTAGAGGGAACGATTAATAACCGCTATTTGCGAATTCTATAACTTAATTAACACGATTAAGATAGCTAGGCAGCTTAGTAGGAAGGGCCCAACTAAGGTATTAACACTGCTAAGGGTGGAATTTAAACTTTAGGAGTGGGCTACTATTGCTAAAATACTCTTTGCACCTTTTAAAAATAAAAAAGCCTAAGTTAAGTTTATTAAAAACCTAGCTTAACTGCGTTATTAATAAGAAACGGCTTGATGTAAACCTTTGAAACGGAAGAAAATAGACTTTGTTATCTTTAAAGGCGAGAAGATATCTTATATGCGAAAGCGAAAGGATATTAGTCTTAAGAGTACCTTAAATTACTAAACTCCCAGTTATACGTCCCTAAAGGAAGAGTCGCTAAATAATAAAGATTGCGGGACTGTTTAATAAGAGCTTAGCACTTTAGACGCCGCTAAAGCTAAAACTGTTTAGTTATATTTTATAAAGCTTCCCTACCTAGTATGCCTTATTTATATAGGTAATGATAAGTTCTTATACAAAAAACGGATGCGCTATATACCACAAAAAGACGTCCTAAAGAAGCACGTAGATACCCACTTTTAACTACCTAACTATTAAAAAGAGTTTAAATGTCGCTATCCCAAATGTTCTACGCAAATAGAGGGTATAATGTATTTTAAGAGACATGTATATAATGTATATGGAGTATCTTATTAACACCTATGGACTATCCGTTTAATATTCTTAATTATATTCCCAATAAGATTCCTAAAGTTTGCAGATGTTACCTAGCTCGCCCCTTTTTACCCAGCCACCTAAAGCAGGAGGCTACTATCTATAAGCGCCTCCGTCTAATTTAAGGGATTTATATGCCGGTACATCTAGGAAATATTAATTTAGCCGTCTGTATTTCTATAACGGTATTGTGGAGATTATTTATATAAGGTTCCTTAGTTTTAGGGGCAAGTTTATCTCTTAACGTATTAACGGCGATAATAGGCAATACCTAACTAAACAGGTTAAGCACTTAATTTAGGCCGTATATTGGCTAGGAGTATTACATTAAGATGCAATACCCTATAATATGCTTTAGAATATAGAGATTAGCCAGGTAATAATAATTGACTTTAGGCGGGCAGAGATTGTGAAATCGCGGGCTGTGCTAGGCGTTATCTTATTAGATATAAAAATTCCCTATAGCTATCTAGTGTATAAGGAAAGCCATATAATATTAAATAGCGTTTTATACTTTAAAAGCTATGCTTGGACAGTTTATAAAATTAAGTATTAAGTTTTAAAGACTAATTCTAGGTAGCATTTCTATCTTTATTACAAAAGAAGTATACTCTATTTAAAGCGTAAGGCGTCCTACTATTACACGTTCTAGTTCTGCTTTATATATCTATAGTAAGGATAATAGCGTTTTATTATAATAAGAAGGCTAATAAGTTTAGTTCTAGCTATAAAGATATAGAGGCCATAGCAGATTTGCTTCGTCCTCCTTTAAATCTTTATAAATAATTAGGTTATCTGCTTTTCTGGGTTTATTCAGCCTAGGCAACTCGCCCTATACTGTTTTATATACATTTTAACTAAGGCTACTACCTAGTCTTAGCCGCCCAAATCCCCGTAAAACTTTAACCTATACGGTGGAAGAATATAGGAAAATAAAATGTTATTCTTTCCTAGGTTTATTTAGCCTAGGCAACTTACCCTATGCTATTTTACATGCGTTTTAACTAAGGCTACTACCTAGCCTTAGCCGCCTGAATCTCTGCAAAACTTCACTTATATAGTGGAAGAGTAATGAAATATTATTCTATCTACTCTGCTAGTACCTTTAGATCCTTCCTTACTTTCTAAAGCACCTCCTTTATTTAAGAAGGAAGTTTTTCATTATTTCCCTTTCACCTCCTACCGCCTAGAAATACTACCTTCCGTAATCTATTAACCTAAGGGATTAGTGGCTAATAGTACGGCGAAAAGTTATCACCTACACCCTTAAGAAAATCCCCTTCGTTATTTACTTCTCCTTTCTTTATCTTAGCTAGCTCTTCCGTATCTATAGAATTCCACTTATTAAACCTATTAATAACGTTGCCTTTCCTATTAGGTCCATTATAGTAAATATATATCCAAAATAGCACCCAAAAGAATAACTTAAAATTATACTAAGCTAAATATATCTCGCCTAGGAGCACTCCAATCGCCATAAACGCTCTTATACTAGTCTTACCCCGCGCTCCTAAAGGCCCTTCTTGCTACTCCTTAATTACAAGATTAAAGTTAATTAAGAATGCTAGCTAAGAAGGATTATCATCTTTCTCGTTTATTATAAGGTTGCCTATTAAAATATTATATTAGATAATGCCGGCCCGCGTATATAAAGACTTATATCCTTTAATGCCACCCTTTAGTATAGTAAGCATTGCAGCCTAAGAGCTTGCCTCGTAAAGAGGCTTTCTATAGTCCCTAGTAATAACGCGTTAATATACTTAATTTAGGGTTATAAGGCGCTTTCCGCCTTTAAGTAGAGAACCTAAACACATGCACTTACTGGGCGGTAATAAGACATTAGTGTAGCTAGAAGATCTCTTTCTGCTAGAACTTCGGCCTTTTCTTATACTAATTTGCACTCTAGCCGGTCTTAGAGGTATTATTAAGCCTTCTAGCTTATATTTTGTTGCTTTTATAATATTTAGCCCCTTACAGATATTATAGATATTATTATTTTGTCTATTTATACAAACAGTCTTATGGTAATAGTACCTAGCCACATTAACCACTCCCTCCTCTGATATCTTACGTAGTAGTTTACCTTCTTCCTCGCGCTCCGGGTACTGCTATAAGTCTTTAATAATAATGCAATAACTAGGATTTTGTAATTCGTCTAGGGGGCAAGGGGTAATAGGTAAGGGTAAAGGTAAGGGTAAGGTAAAGGATAAGATAAAGGGTAGAGTAAGGGGTAAGAGATAAGGGGTAAGGGGTAAGGTGAGGGGAGGCTAATAGGAGATAGATAATATAGTTGCTATATAATATCTAACGGATTAACTATAGACGAGATATACATTTGAATTTCTTAAATCAACCTAAATAATATAATGACTTCCTACCTAAGCCGATCTCCTAAGCTATATATCTTTACTTATACATAACGCTTATACCTTTTGTAATAAAGTATATAAGGGTAATTAGGGTTAGACAGATGACTGCTGTCCTTAATATAATATATAAACTCGGCTTTATAACTAATATTATAATAGGTTTTGGTTGTGCAGAGGGTATTAAGACAGTTATTAATGTTTTTACTTTTACGCTTAGCCGCGACATACCTCGCCTCAGCGGATTAAAGCAGTAATTTTGTTTGTTATAGCTGAGATTAGACAGCTTAAAGTTTTAGTATAAAATTTTCCTCTATGTCCTTAGATACGGTAATCACTGTCCGTATAATGCCGATGGCGAAATTGCTTATGACGTCCAGCTCTATAAAGTCCCTAAGTTTAATAAGCTCTTTAATGTGCTTGGCCGCTGTTAAGGTGATTATATTATACAATACTAAGTCGCCTATTAGGCTAAAGACATCCTTAATAATATTAGGAAACCCATCTACGGACCAGCTGGTTCCTAAAATGTGTTGGATTTTTATATTCATAAGCTCTTTTAGCTATAGTATATTGTAGTAATCGGTAATTACATTAACATAGACGTAATAAAGTATAATATAGGCCGTCGTCGGCCGTATTGTTGTGTCTTTATTATCGCCACTACTATTGTCTAGTTTAGATGGCAATAAGGTATTGGCGTTATCAATATTAGATCCTTGCTCCTCCTTACCATTCTTATAGTCCCTCTTATACATAAATTAGATTATCCTCTTAATAGTGCCGGAATTGAACTTGTTAATATTTATAATATTAGTCGCCGCCTCCTACCCGTTAGTTGGTTAGTTAGGGTCAATTCTACTAGATGTTTGGTTAGCTTTTACCTAAAAGCCTCTATTATAGGCAGCTGTAAGTATAGGAGATTAGGTGCATATAATCGCTTTATAGACTTTAAACTCCAGCCCCTAGTATATAAGTTTTAAGTCGCTATATTTCTTGCTGTCTATAAGCTGCGCTAAGCCGAACGGAACACTCTTGGATGGTATATTTCTCTAGTTTCGACTGCGTCTCGAGCAATGTTTAAGAGAGTAATTTAGTATTAAATAGGACGATTAAGAATAAGAACTCTGCTTTATTAAACATGGCTTTAGAGCCTCTATATATACATTAAGAAGTCGTTATTAGCTTTATCTAATCTGCGATGGATTTGGCTAGTTAGTTAGAGCTTTAAACGTTAGTCGCTTAACTAAGGACTAGTATAACTTCTAAAGTTCCAGAAAGGGTGAGTGGCGGGGTATACAGCGGCCGCAGCGCCTAAAAGTAGTTAGTGGTTATATAATAGAGGCTTAATTAGAGGACGTGTTCCTATAGCTTAGGTTAAGGCTCTATACTCCTTTAAGCCATATTAAGCAAAGTTAAATAGTATTATATTCCTGCGTACCAGCCCGCCAATTATACTATTCTACTTTTTTCTTAACTATGTGCTAATACAGCCCGCATAATTACCCAGCTTATAAGATTAGCCATGCTTATACAGTTTATAAAAATTAAGCATCGGGTTTTAAAAGACCACTTCCATATAGCCTTTCTATCTTTGTTATAAAAGAAGTACATTTATACTAGGTATTTTAGTAAGGCCGGGAAAAGAGAGCGTAGAGAGGGGGATTTAATTTTAGTGGGGGTTATAAGCATAGGCGAACGTAAAGGCATAAGGGCTTTAGGCTTAGTTATAGAATAATAGCAAATCGCTAGACCATTATATGAGCCGTATAAGATCTTATATTCTTTAAACGAAATTAAGCAATTTAAGCAGCGTAGTTCCTCTATATAAACTTAACTATTCCCTATACAGAAGTACTAAAGCTATTGCAAGCATTGGGGTAGTAAAGTACGCCAATCTAACTAAAAAGGGAGGCGCAGTAGTCCAGTTAGCATTATTAAGTTCCTTTACCTCTTTATCCAATTATTCTAAAGCTTTTTTTCCACCTTCTATAAACTATATATCGCCGGAAAAGTAATTAGACCTTATTAATGTTCTATTATAATTAATTTCTGCTATAACTAATCTGCTACTACGGTAATGTGGTATAACCAAAGTTATTTAAATAATTATATTATATATCGGACCTACAGCCCAGTAAATATTGGGTTAAGTATACAGAATGCCGATAATCTTATAAATCTTTAAGATATTAGGGACCTGCTACTTATAATATAGGTAATTACTTACTTTTGCTTTACGTAAATCGCCTTCTTCCTATCCCATAAAGGTAATATCTTATTTTTTATCCTCCTTAGAAATCTCTTCTTCTAACTTTGGAACCTAATAGGCTGACTTTTAGCTTCTATTGGACGTATTTATTACAACAATAGGTACCTAAGAGTAGCGATTAGATTACTAAAGATATAGAAGGGGCGGGTTACATACTGCTTACCTTAGTAGGTAAGTTATTACTAGTCTTTAGAGGTTATTAGAGGCCTTTAGAGGTCTATAGAGGTCTTAAAGGCCTATTTATGTATTAATTAGTAAAACCCTAGTAGAGGCAGTGCATACATATTAGTAAGGTTAAATTACGTAGTAGTTCTTACTGGAGTAATAAGGAAGTGCGTAGATTTAAGTTAGGCTATAAACAGCATAGAATGCATAAAGGTAGGCCTAAATACGACTTACTAGACGGCATGAATATGAGAAGACGCCTATTCTAGCCTTACTATAGGTAGTAAAAGATTAGTGAAGGGTAAGACTAAGTATGCTTATAGAATATAAGAGGCTAACCTATTATAAGTAGAGAAGCCTAGCTCGGCCGGCTATAAGTATAATTGCGTAGCATAGGGGGAGGTGTAAATTAGTACGCCATAATTATATATAGAAATGCGAAAACGTTATATAATAGCCTTCGCTATGCTATTTATAGAAGGAATAGTTACTAGCGGAGAGATATATTCTTCTTTAAATTAATCCCTAAAGCCTTAATCCTAGCAACTATGTCCTCCCTATATACGTCCTTATACGCATCCCTATCTTTATCCCGGTCCTCTTCCATACTATACCTTATATTACGATTTCTATTATCCTATATCTTACGCTCTATCTATTACAGGATTTCTTTTCCACTATTTATCTTCTTAACTGCACCCGAAAATGTAAGAACTTTATAATAATTCCCTTAGTAAATAAATTCCCTAAAGAAGGTTTTCTAACCGTGGTATTGGTAATGGGCTAAAGTATAGCGGATAGCTAGCAGTACTAACAAGGCGGGGGTATAGTAGACTTTAATTCTAAAAATATAGGGAGTAAGAAGAAAGTGAAATGGGAGAAATTAATGCTATTTAAACGAGAATTAATAATCTAGTAGCTGAATAGTAGGTTTTCCCAGATATGTAATATATACTACAGATGTTCTATACGGTTAAACTATATCTTAAAGCCTAGAGCACGTAAACCCTCCTCTGTATTGCTCTTTTCTAAGTTGCTAGGAGACCCCTCTAGCAACTTTAACTGTTTAACCTTTAATTTTACCGCGTTTATATCTTTTATAATTTACTCCCTGCCTTATATTAGCCCTACTGCTTTTAACGGAGCATATAACTGCTTTTTAATCCTACTAATGTAAAAATGTATTAGGACTTAAGCGTACTTAGGTTTAGTAGGTAGATTATAGCGGAAACCGATCTATTTTAAAACCTATAAAGCTTAAGATTTATTAGAAATTACCTAGATTTATAACCTACTTTAATAAATTTAAACTGTTCTTTTCCCTAAGCGTTAGGAAAAACTCCGGCTATTTTGTTATAGCCAGTTTTAGACGTTTTAAAGAGCATATAATACTTTTCTATTCTAGGTATATTTAATAAGGATAGGTATTTTCTCGGTAGTAGTGTAATGTAAGAGGTCTGGGTTGGTTAGTAAACGTTTTAGCGGGTAGTGGATTAAGGTGCACTTTATCCTTGCTCCTAAGGGCTTAAATAGTCTAACTTAGAAAGAAAAAAGCGTTAAATGTGGTACTTATTAGTTCTAAAAGTATAGCTATATAATTGTGGATAGGAGTAGGGGCAGTAATTAATAAAGATTGTTAAGAGGTTATAGTGCGTGCCGTATGCTATTCGTAGGCCTTATTGCAGCTAGGTAAGAAGTTTGGGCCGCTAGATATATTAAAGGGTAGGAAGGGCACTGTAAATATATCTACGCGGGATAAGATACTGAGCGTTTAATGTATGTAGCGGCCCGCACAGCGGCTATTATGCATATTAATCTTGTTTTAGCGGTATGTTTAAGGCATTAAAAATATTACTACTAAATCCTTGCTAATAAAAATAGTAAAGCCTAAGCATTAGGGTGTTAAATATTTAAGGCTCGTTTAAAATGCTAAGCATTTTAATATCCGTGTATGTTGGCGAATTAGTATACTTAGCGCGCGAAATACAAATAGGCCGATAAGCCTACCCCTCTAAACTGCCCCACTACTTAGACAATTTTACTCGCAGTAAGCTTGTAAAATTGGACATAATAACGCAAAAAATAAGTGAGCACGAAACTCTAATAAAAGATTACCGGAATAGGATATATATAGTATCCGTAATTAATAAGTCGCACGTAGACCTCGTATAATCTAGCCTAGAGGAGGTAATATAGAAGATCTAGAAGATTATGCCAACTAAAACTGTACCTGCTATCGCCTTAACGGACACTATAAAAAGTAATAAAGCGTATAAGCTTGCGAAAATAGTATATTTAACGTAGTTTACTTTAGTATAGTGACTCTAGCGGCTAACGTAAATAAGGAATTTAAGTTAAAGATACTAGAAATACTACTAAAGTTAGGAGTTGGAGCAGTTAATATAAACTCTTTACGTATAGGCCTAATAGTCTATTTTATGGGACGACGTATTTTAATGCAATATTTAAACGATTTAGTGGTGTGTATGTTAGCTTTTGGCCCTTATTAGGACTCCTAGGTCCTGCTTGGTTATACTATCCCGTATTTAGAGAGCGGGTGGGGCTGTTGCTGGGCTAGTTTATAATGGGTAGAATGGAACGGGAGTGGAGGTGGTGTTAGTGCAATAATTACAGTGCCGATTATTAGCTAAGCTTAAACTGCTGGTTCTACTTAATAAGGGATATTATTAAACCATTATTATACTGCGTTAAAAACCTAAAACTAGGGTGTATAATAATATAAGAGTTTTAGAAGAAATTCACTAACACCTATAAGTAGAACTTATAGTAACCGCACTGTTAAGGGACTTATTGTATACCCATTGCGCGGAGCTATAGCTTATCTATTTACTATCGCTAATCGCCGGTAGCGTATTACCACTGATTTAGTCTCTATACACCTATTACGCCTCGTTATAGCCTATTTATTCGCTGTTACTAATTCTTAGTAGCATATTACTGTCGATTTGGTCTCCGTATATCTATTGCGCCTTATTATAGCTTATTTATTCACTGTTTCTAATTGCCGGTAGCATATTACCGTCGATTTAGTCTCTATATACCTATTGCGCCTCATTATAGCTTATCTATTCGCTATTACCACTAATGTCTATAAAACTAGAGCCGCTAGGGTTTCCATTTAAACACGCTATGCTATTTATATTTAGGTATCTTTATGCAAGGTTGCTGCGGGTATTGAAAGGGGTAGGGAAATCTTGTAATAAGCGTTCTTAACTAAGGTATGATATAAGGGATTCGCCCGCCGGCTTAGAGGCTTAAGGATATTATTTAATAAATCGCAGAGAAGATGTTTTATAGCCTGTAATAAATTAGAAATACTGCTATTTGGAAGTATAACTACTCTTATATATCTGCATACTATTTGTTAAGGCCGTTATTAGTAGCTAAGGAGGGTACAATATTGTTAGATCTGCGCGTTAGTAATTATGCGCTGATATAGGATCCCTAGGTTTAGTAACTTCTACATAGGGGCGTTTGTAAGGGGAGGAAATTCGCTTTTTTGGGCTTGGCTAGGGCGGGTTAGTAGTGCTAAGATGTGTTAATCCGAGAGAAAGCATCTAACTAGAATAAAGCTCTTGATACTGTCCCATCCAAACTAAATATTTTTGCGTAATTTTAAATATTATAAAATAAGACTAGTGCCGTAAAGCTATAAGAAAATCGTTGATATTAGGTAAATTTAATCTCTGGTAGGCGTTGTAGGTAAAGGCTAAGAGAACTAATAGCCTTACCCCTTTAAGCCTTTATATAATATAAAGCTTAATTCTATGTCTAATAGCTAAAGCCGCTTTAGTGACGTTATAATATCCTATGCTTTTTGTAAATAATATAATATAGCTAACTCCCTTTATGGAAGCGGCTTAACTTTTAACTAAACTTTTAATCCTTAACGCACCTATAAACTTTAGTTGCCATTTCTTAAAAGAATCCGCAAGCGTCTATTGGCTAAGAAGTTTTTAAAAAATAGCGTTATTTAATAAATCGCCGTTAGTAGTAATAAGATCCTTAATAAGGGGATATTTGTTTAACTACTTTAGTTCGCTAATAATAGCCTTTAGATCTTTCCCTATAGATATATTAATAAATGTCTTGATTTTAGAGAGGTTTGCTAATAATGCGTTAAGTAGGTTCGCATATCTAGGTAAAAGGGGAGGTAGAGAAGCAACCTTATTCCCTAAAGAAGGCTAAACACTCCCTAGAGAAGGCTAGATAATATTATCCTTATTCCCCGGAAAAGGCTAGACATCCTTACTTTTTGAAAAAGGCTTAATAATATTTTTATTCCCTAGAGAAGGCTAGACACTCCTTAGAGAAGACTGGACGGCATTATCCTTATTCCCTAAAAAAGGCTAGACGATATCCTGATTCCTTAGAGAAGGCTAGATATCCTTACTCCCTAGAGGAGCGTGGAGCGAATTATAGTGGCCGCGTTTATTCTCTAAAAGAGGCGGTAAATGTTAAAAGGTATTAATAGGAAGCTTCTGGAGCCTTTAAATAGTATATGTAATATTAAGAAGATAAGGTTAAAGCTGCTTATTAGAAGCATTGCGGATAAGATCTAAGGCTACTATAATACTAAAGTCTATAATAGTGGGTTGTAAGTTATATAATTTATATTAAGATAAAAGAGTAGTTAAATGCAGTTCCCCTTCGCTCTTGATTCCCTAATAGGTTGCTAGCGCCCCTAAAACTTAGAAGAGCCTTGCGCCAATTACATTACTTTAATTAAGTGTCGCGTACTTAATTAAAGCGATGTAATTGGCGCAAGGCCCTTGTCGGAGCTGCGCTAATATAGTAGCGATTATTAACCTCGCTTTTGCTTATAATGCGCAGTTAAAAATTAAACCTCTCTTTTAGCTAAGATAGGAGGCGATATAAGTCGTAAACTTAATTGGGCGTATAATGTGAAATATTTAGTAATATAGCTCGTTCCGTCGCAGAAGGCCGTAAGCCTTAATACTATTAGAGGATTCCTTTTCTAACTAACGCGTAGAATGCATAATTTGTGACGATTTCTTCCTTAAGGAGCTAAAGAGTAAGACGCCTTAATAGATCTAAGGATGCTATCTAAAGGAAAGGACACGGAAATACCTAATATATAGAGCTAATTTCCGCCCCGTTATACTGGGGATATATAATTACCTTTATCGCCCGCTCTACCGGTTGCCTTAACACGTCTTCTATATCTTTTATTTGTTACTACCCTACTTTACTATTTTCACCACTCCTTTTAAACTATTCCCTAGCTTATCCTATTTCCGCTAACCATTTACGGCCGCTTTTTACTCTTTAATATAGATGCTTATTTAACTATTGGCTTGCTTATTAAAGCTATAACTCGCTAGATTACGCCAACCATTAGTTTCTTAAAGCGTTGTATTTGGCTGCCTCTTATATTAATCATTGGTACTTTAACAGCCGCTTATGGTTGGGATTGAGATTCTAAATACGGTGCATTAATTACTAAGCTTTATTAACGAGCGAATACCCTGCGATCTATTGAGGTGGATTTGGAAAAGGCGTCTTTTATTACTAGGATTAGTTGGCCTGTAAAGAGCTTGCAAAGTAAGGAAATAATACCTTCTAAGTTAGATAATTCCAAGCGTCCTGGCACCAGTCTATTATTTAATTAAATTACTGCGGGCCTAAGTAACCAGTAAAGGGCATTTGGGGGTCTAGTAGATCCTGTATATATACAATACCAACAAGTACCCTAAACACTTAATGATATGATATTAAGTGAAATTCTTAGCACTTGCCTAGATAAGACTTTAATAGATAAGACTCCGACTTATAAGAGGACTGCGGATATACTCTCTTATAGAATGATTTGTTTGTTCCCTAAGCCTCTATAGGATTTTTTTAGTATTCTTTATAGAAGAATTAAAGAGTGAAAAGTATAGGATATTATCTATACATCTGCTTTCTCTAAGTTAATGCATAATCGCTCTAACGCATTACGAGTCTAAGTATATTTAATATCTCCTATATAGTATCTATTCTAATTAAATTAAAGACTATAATCTAGGCGATTTTTTAAGACTTGCAGGACTATATTAAAGAGAAAGGTATAAATAGTGCTCTCTTATAAAAGCCACGTCTACTCGTTAATATTACGGACCTTTAATAGTAGTTTTTTATATCTAGCTTAGAGTTAAGATTTCGGCATGTAATTAAAATTAATCCTCTAGTCTTTAAATAAATCCGCTTGTACTATAATGTGAATTTACATACATATATCTGAAATTCTTAAAATTGCAGCGCTCGTGCATTAAGGGGGAGTCGTATTAGTGGCGTTATTGCATTTATTAGCCGCCTAGTGTTATTAAATAGATATATTTCGCCAAATGTCCTCCCAATTGCTGCCAACGCTCCTACTATACCTTTTGCAGTTTTGATATAAGATGCACTTTGATTAATTACTCTAGCAATGCAATCCATTACTATTATTTTTAACGTTAATAAAATCTATTGATCTAGATAACAAAGTTTACTTTACAGATATTCCTAATAAGTCAAGAGCAACTAGTCTAGCGTCTAATAAGGGTTTTACTAACAATAGTTAATCCAGAGCTACTAGCGCCGATTACCTACTTAATATTAATCAACTTAGCTCTCTAAAAACTACCTAAACTATTAGTTTACACCATTGGCCTTTCCCTAGTAAGACTCCACTAACACTTTACAAAGTGTAACTCAACTAGCCCTTATATAAATAACGAGCCCTTAGCATCCGCACACAAGTCTTAGTTAGTTAAGGAATAATTTAAGTTAATTAATACGACCTTTAAGGATAGTAATGGTTAGGGTAGTATTTTGTCTAAGCTTAATAAACTAACACTAGGTTATAAGCAGAAATATTATAGCCTTTTTCTTAATGCCGGAGTAAGTAGTAAATAGATAAATAAAGAGAAAGCTATTATATACTTTTTAAGGCAGGATAGGTTTCTGTTTATAAATATTGCTAAATAGGTGCCGCATTCGCTAGCTTAAATTTCGGAGATATACCTAATTCTATACGTTTTATACCTTATCCTACTAAGGCTATATGTCACTTACGTTTGCTAGGTTAAGTAACATATAGGATCTCTTATAACCCT
The DNA here is from genome assembly GCF_001692895.1 of Cenococcum geophilum 1.58. Taxonomy (NCBI): domain Eukaryota; kingdom Fungi; phylum Ascomycota; class Dothideomycetes; order Gloniales; family Gloniaceae; genus Cenococcum; species Cenococcum geophilum. Next base: position 881,320 of record NW_027137605.1, read on the forward strand.
ATAACCTGGATATAGAGTTTTAGCATATATCGCCGGTTAGTTTCTTTTTTTAGATGTAACTTCTAATAGCTTTGCTAATATTTTAAAGATTGTTATTGTAAATAAAGCCTTATAGGAGCCCTAGTCTTAAAATTAGACACCCTATAAAGATCGAATCCTTATAGAGCTAGGTCACTAGGTATTACTTATAGTTTTATTATAGGATAATGTTGTAAAAGCCCTATCGGGGAGAACACCAGGTGTATATTAGCGCTATTATAGCTATATCCTTCGCGCCAAAGAGCCGGTATGGACAGTTAAAAAAGTAAATCTCCTTATAGAATTGTGTAATAAGAAATTTCTATTATAGGAAGTTATTAAGGGATATTTTCAGAACAGGCACCATCGATTAATTAAGGAATTCTATGAAAATAGCGAGCTAGGTAGTTAGGCGTAGTGTCCTTTAAATGTGCAGCTAGGATCTTAACGGATTTAGCGGCTATGGCTTTGGTTTTGTAAGCTAGGAGGTTATAGAAGCTAGGGGCTTGTAGAAGCTAGGGGATCCTATAAGCTAGGTAATTATACAAGTAAAGTGGTCTGACCTAGCGCCCTTTAATTAATTCCTAGCGTGTAAATAGGGTATTAATAGGTTTAATAACTTCGGCTTTAATTGTGCGAGCTAGATGCTTATAGGGGCTGGCCGATTCTACAAGCTAGGTAATCGTGCGAGCTAGGCAATTATATGAACTGGGTGATTGTGCGAGCTAGATACTTGTAGGAGCTAGCCGATTCCACGAGCTAGGTAATCGTGCGAGCTAGGTGACTATGCGAGTATAGTGCTTATAGGAGCTAGGCAATCCTGCGAGCTAGGTAATCGTGTAAGCTGGGCGATTATGCGAACTAGGTGATTGTGTGAGCTAGGTAATTGTGCGAGCTGGGTAATCGTGCGAACTAGGTAATTGTGCGAGCTAGGCGATCGTGCGAGTAGAGTGATTGTGCAAGTAGAGTGATTATGCGAGCAGGGTGATCTGACCTAGCGCCCTCTATTAACGCCTAGTATGTAAATAGGAAGCAAATATTAGGAAAATACTAGAACTATAAAAAAAAGAAATATATAAGTCCCAGATCTAGAAATATTAAAGAAGTTTTTATATAAAGACCCCTTATATATACTTAGAGAAGTTCCCATATAAATAGCCCTATAAGCGTAGCCACAAGTCTAAGCCCTCTCGCGTAACCCAACTACTCCTCCCTATTATACTAGAATAGATAAACAACCGCTATATACTATAAGCAGAGAAATGATTTAAATAAAAAGAAAACACTATAAAAAAATATGTTTATATCCTTAAGATATAAATCTATAAGTACCGTAGTCTTAAACACGACTAATAGTTGCTAAGGTAGCATGCGTCCTAGGTCTATAAGAAATTTAAAAAATCCTGGGTCGTTAGTATAGATTTTTCTTCCATTATTGCTTTTAAGGTAGTGAATAAATTCATCTAAGTGAAAGTATAGATTATCGCGAATGCTTTATAGCTCGCTATAAGTTAAGTGGGCAGAGACTCTAGTAGGAATAGTAAAATATTATTTTGTTTCGCGATAGGCTAAACGAAAAGTGGCTAAAGTTTTAACCCTTTTACCAGCTTTTATTAGAAATCTTCTTTGTATTTATATACTATACTTATAGATTTAAGATTATAAAGCCAAGGCCACCATATCTAACCGTCGCCTATATGGCCTCGTCGCTTAATATCTCTTTATTGCTGTCTGCCCCTATTTTTTAATCTTTAGTACTAAAACCATTTTCTCCGTTATATAATGTCTCTGCGTCCTATTCTTAATCCTTATTACTAAAGTCACTTTCCTAACCAGCTAACGCCTCTACGTTGCCGTTATCTCTAAAGTTGGTTTCTTTATCTATAAACGCCTACTCACTAGCTGATAATTTAGGGACGCTGTGCTTATAGGTACTTAGGGTTACGGATACCACTTAAGGAGAAATTGTGGTTGATATTATTAGGATATAGAATATATCTATGGACCTCTAAGTACCAACTACTTAGCACCTTAAGTAAAAGATCTCCCCTAACGCAAGGTAGATTAACAGGAGTTAATTACCGCCTATATAAGGCGGAGCGCTTATAAAGGGCTTAGCTAGAATAGTAACTAAACTATTCTAGAGGTACTAATAGCTCCTTTGCTATAGATAGGGGGTTAATATACGAGATTAACTGGCTAGGATAAGTCTACTACTTAGGCAGTGTCTTGCCCTAGGAAGGATAGGCGTCGGAAATGGATTATATAATGCTATTCCTGCTAAGAGAGGCGTTATTAGGGGTTATTGTTAATTTCTAATTCTAGTTTATAACTTTATGCAAACGCTTCTAAACCCTGCTAAGGCATGCGGCGTCTATTAGGGATCGTTAGCTATTTAAGTTCAGCAGCAGCTTAGCTAATGGCTACCCCCAATAATGCCTTACTTATAGATTACTCTAGGTACCTATAGTTTTAGGCGCAGACGATATATAAGCTAAAAGTAATTATAGCTACTAAATATTGTACTACAGACACTATATAAAGTGGAAAAGGGCGGCTAGTATGCTCCGCCTTTCTCTTTTACTTTCTATCCTAACTCCGCCCTGAGAGAGAAATGGAATATAAACGTCGTACTCCTAGTTTTTATATGCCATTAATTCAACTCACCTTTAAATTTGACCTCTTAACTATATATCCCTTAACATCCCTTAACATCCCTATAAGAATACTAGACATTATATATATTACCTTAACTAAGCTTAGATATATTGCTAATATAACCTATAGGTCCTTAATCGGTACTTATAAAAACATTACAATATGCTATCGCCCTAAAGATAATATACCTGTTTATTAACTTGCTAAAAACCTTAAATTATCCTAGAATCGCATTAACAATAAAGACATAACATCTGCTAGTAGGGAGAAGAAACAATTATAGCTTTCCAACCCTATACAGAAACAGATGCCTTATACGCCTGCTTAAATACCTAATAAGGTCAACTTTTATAAAATTAATAATAATACGGAGGGTAATATACAAGAGGATATAGAAATATATACTAATTACCTTAAGAGCCTAGAAGGCCGTAGCGAAACTAAAATAGTCTTACCTAAGCTAATAGAGGGCCGTAGCAAGGCTAAAACAGACTCACCTTAACCAAAAGAGGGCTATATTAAAGGTTTGCCAGTACCTCTAGGTATGTTTATAAAACACCTATATATTTTTTAGCAATACTAATAGTTAAGCAGAGAATAGTTTAGCTAATTATATAAACTTCCTTAGAGATATATCTCCCCTAACTAAAGTATTAACAATTTCCAATACTACAATTTTAGACGGATAACTAAAGTATCTCTTGTCATGGTTGCTAACTTACTATATAATAGAGGACTTAAAGCGTCTCCAAAACCCTAGATACAGATCAGTTATATCTATATATGGTCCTATTATAGTAGTATACTGGTATCCTACCTAGGTTTTACCCGCGGGTATACTATATAAGAAACTTATATTATACTATACTAAAAACCCGCGTCACCTCTGTTGTTATGCTATGATATATAAACCGCTTAAAGATGTTATAATAGAGATAGCTTAGAAGGGTAAACTATATAAGCAAAGAGACCAACTAGGAGAGGCGCTAGATAATTATTTAGATCTATTAAGGAGAGGGACACGTAAAAGAAAGGTGGATTGTACCATAGATAGAGCCTCTAAGAAGCCAAAGAAATAAGAAATTTCTTATAAGAAAAGATTTTTGCAATCACGTTCTTGTTTTCTGGCGTTAAGAATTAAGGCGCTAATTAGGATTTCTTTAGCTTGGTATTGTTTTTCTATCTAGTTACTTCTATATTAAGAGTATCTCGTTATCGTTTATATATACATTAAATTAAAGTTAAGAACTCGCTTATAGTAAAGTCCTCTACCTTTATATACTTGGCAGCGATGAGTTAGCCGCCCTATGACTCGCTAGTCCTCCGTAAAGAATTAAAGTTAAGGTGTTAAAGTCTCTAGCGTTTTTATAGGTAACTAGGGTGCGGGTTAACTCTGAATTTTATATTAATGAGGTGGGAATGTTAAGAATAAATATAGGATATCTCTTTTAATATTGGCCTAAGTTATAACTCTAAAAATAGGATCTTATTCTAAGAACTAGATCTAATTCTAAAGACTCTATCCTATCCTAATTCTAAGCCAAACGTACCAAACATGGCTAAAAAGGTATAGCGTTAAGCTAAGCGGTTCAACGGTCTTGGAAGAAAGGAGCTATTTTTAGTTATAGCTTAAATTACAATTCTAGGAATGGAATCTGATTTTAAAACTAAGATTCTAATTTAGGTTTACAAAGTAGACTAATTAACTGCTATAAAAAGGGCGCGATCCTAAAAAAGGATCCAGTTCTAAGAACTGGATCCTAGTTACGGAAAATAGGTCAATTAAGCGCTATAAAATAGGGTTAGCTATATCTGTATTTAGTATATTAGGTTTAGCTTGTTTTAGGACTAGCCATATAATCGATTGTAGGTGCTTATACGACTAACCCAATAATCAACCCGCTGTTGCCAGCTGTACCTTACCTAGCGCCTTTTAGCATCACTACATTAGAGCCTTATTCTATTTAAGCCTTACGCGTTACGGAATAAACTAAAAGCCGATAACTATAATTACTAATAAATGCTGCCTACAACTTTCCAATAATACCAGAACCCTATATGCGCACTATATTTTTAACCTATATAACCAGGACTGCAAACGATATTCCTACACTTTAGGTTATTGTAGCTTAGCATTTAACTAAGCCCCGCAAAGCCTTAGTCTAAGCTATATTAAATTAGCTTAACTTTTCTACGCCCAACCTTTAAATCCTCCTTACGTTCCGCTCGCACCTTACTTTCTCCCTTACACTTTTCTCTCTCGCTATTCCCTTATTTTAAGACGCGCCTAATATATATTTAACCTCCCTGCACTTATTTACTTCTCTACTATTATACCATCCTTATATACTGGTCTCTTTAATCCCCCCTTACCTACCTACCCGCCTGCTACGCTGGCCCTCCCGATATAGCTCTTGGCGCGTTCGCTTGTAATGGCAAATCTCTCTAAATTAGAGATAATTAAAACGAATCCTATTAGGGAAGGACTAAATAGCTTTTATAATTTATTTAACTTAACTTATTAGGATCTAGGCATCCCTAGCTCTCTAAACTTGTTACGCCAGATAGGCTATAAAGGTAATTATTAATTTATTTGTTATAGGTTCTCTCTAACATATATAGGGCTTAAAAATCTTATAGTCGACCTTATTCTGGCATTATAGAACCTTCTCGCTGCTTAACTACTCTCGTCTAGCGCTGGCTGCGGCACTCTTTATAGTGACCTTCTCTAACTTCTCCCTTTAGTTAATTCTGACGACTTTAATATTAAACGGTTTACCCCTCTCTTAAAAATAGTTATTAATCGCGAATCGGATAAGGACGTTTGGAGTAATACTATTACCACTATAACAGAGTCCACGCCTCCCCCCTAACCGCTGCTACTCTATATTTAATAAACCCTATATCTGCGTAATACAAGCAGCTTTACTAACTCGTCTGAATATAGGAAATACGTAGATTATATTCTAAAGGAGGAGCTAGGCTCTCTTTATATGGGGATTCCTGGCTTATATAAAGCATTCTTTAGGGGAGTAGAAGGTCTTAAAAAGGCAAGCGCCGCTGTTTTTAAGAAATGTAAGGAAGGGGACAATCCACTATACGCTAAGGGCGGCTGGCGTAACTGGCCTAAAAGCGCAGAGTAGATTAATGTCCTGGAGTAGTTTAATAACCTAATTAAATTATTTTTAGGCTTTATAGAGGAGTATAGGTCCGCCCTAAAGATATAATAAACGCTTATTGCATATACTAAGCAGCCCTTATAAGGGTCTATAGCAAAGCAAAAGCTAGATATTGGTTTTGTGGATAATCTAATAGCTAGCGAAAGCTCTTAATACTATTAGTTGCATATACTTGTGCTAGAAGAGCTAAAGAGTAATCTAAACACTGATATAGCTTCGCAGGTATAGTTTGATTTGGGAAAATATATAAGAGAAGTCTTCGCCGCTTAGGATACTTGTTGCTTTGTCTTAGGCTTTACCCTCTATAGATCTATTATATGGCTATAGGAGTATAACCAGGTAGGAGGCATTATATTATTACTATTTAATATTAATAAAGACGGATTACAATTTACCTTAGTAATATTAGGATTTCTCTGGATAAATAAGGAGTAGCTTGGGTTTGACCTTACTATTCTAACATTGGACGGCAAGCAATATATTAAGGTCATACGTAATAATTAGACTAAGTATCTCATCCTTGATAAACTTATAAAGTGGGCACGCTATATTGCCGGTTGAGCGACTACTTGCTAGAAAGTACACCGTAAGGGGGACACCTTTAAGATACCCCTCGTTATTAAAGACTCATAGCAGTACCTGTAGCGCGAAGAAGAAGGCAAACTGCTGCGTAAGGTAATGGAGAAAGAAGTGGTCAATGTGGCTAGGTACTATTACTATAAGACAGTTTATATGGGCGGTAAAGAAGATAATATTTATAATAACGTCCGCAAGGGGCTAGATATTATAAGAGCGACAAATTATAAGCTAGAAGACTTAATAATGCCTCTAAGACCGGCTAGAGCAAAAATTAGTGTAAGGTAAGGCCGAAGTTTTAGTAAAAAGAGGTCGTCCAGCCATACCAACGCCCCATTACCGCTTAGTAAGCGCACGTGTTTAGGCTCTCCGCCTAAAGGCGGAAGGCGCCTTATAACCCTAAATTGAGTGTATTAATGTATTATTACTAGGGACTATAGAAAGCCTTTTTATAAGGCAAGCTCTTGGGCTGTAATGCTTACTACATTAGAGGGTGGCATTAAAGGATATAAGTCTTTATATACGCGGGCCGGCATTATCTAATATAACATTTTAATAGGTAACCTTATAATAAACGAGGAAGACAACAATCCTTTTTAGCTGGTATTCTTAATTGACTTTAATTTTGCGATTAAGGAGCAGTAGGAAGGGCTTTTAGGAGCGTGGGGTAAGACCGGCATAAGAGCATTTATAGCGATTAGAGTGCTCCTAGGCGAGATACACTTAGCTTGGCATAATTTTAAGTTATTCTTTTAGGTGCTATTTTGGATATGCATTTACTATAATAGACCTAATAAGAAAGGTAACGTTATTAACAGGTTTAATAAGTGGAATTCTATAGATACGGAAGAGCTGGCTGAAATGAAAAAAGGGGCAGTGGCTGATAAAGAGGATTTTCTTAAGACTGCAGGTGATAACTTTTCACTATACTATTAGCCACTAATCTCTTAGGTTAATAGATTATGGAAGGTAATCTTTCTAGGCGGTGGGAGGCGAAAGGGAAAGGATGAAAAACTTCCTTCTTAAATAAAGGAGGTGCTTTAGGAAGCAAGGAAGGATCTAAAGGTGCTAGCAGAGTAGATAGAATAATATTTTATTGCTCTTCTACCGCATAAGTGAAGTTTTACGGAGATTTAGGCGGCTAAGGCTAGGTAGCAGCCTTAGTTAAAACGCATGTAAAATAGCGTAGGGTAAGTCGCCTAGGCTAAATAAACCCGGGAAAGCGGATAACCCAATCTTCCGCTAGATTATTAGGTCCCTATACCCCACTATCTTATATAGGCTTTATGTTTCTATAAAACACGTAATCTACTCCCTAGCCTATTAGAAGCAGCCTTATGCCGCCTAAATAGAGGCTGTAGGAGAATTAATCCCCTACTCTAACCAATCCCCTACTTAAATAAGTCCCCTACTTAAACAAATCCCCTACGGGAGCCAATGCCTACGTGTTTTGCCGCCCTATGGGAACCAGTCCCCTACTTTAATAAATCCCCTATGGGATCTAGTCCCCTACTCTAATAAATCCCCTACGCTAACAAATCCCCTGCGCTAACGAATCCCCTATACTAATAAACCCCCTACTCTAACAAATCCCTTACTCCGATGAATCCCCTATAGGTGCTAATACCTATATATTCCGCCGCCCTATGGGAACCAATCCCCTGCGGCTTATATTCCTATATAGCTTTTACTCCCCTGCGGGGGCTATTAGCTATATCCGCTGCTCCCCTACAGGAACCAATCCCCTATGGCTCCCGTTCTCCCATTCCTAAATCTATAAGCAATTCGCCCGCGTTATAGCCTACTATATAGGCCTTATTGTTATAGGAGCAAATAAGTATATGGGCTTATGTCCTTATAGAAATGGAAGCTATCTGTAATTGCAATTTTAAGAAAGTAATAAATACTAATACTACTAGCTATAAGTTCTATAAAACGTATTTACTAATACTGTATATATATAAGCGAATCTACGTATACGAGTTTAAATTCTTAACTAATCCTGCGCCTTTAAAGTCACTCTTAAAATCCTAGTTTAACGTAAAAGCCATTCTTAAATGCTTATATGTAAGTTTCTCTTCCTTACTTTTAGCTAAGCCGTAACTAGTCCGTATGGCGTTCTTAATCTAACACAGTATATGTTAGCGCTAGGCTTATAACTTTCGCTTAAATATTACCTTACCTATCTTCTGTTTAATTTATGGTCTAAAAGCCGCTCTATATCTTTTTTAGAGATATTGGGAGCATTGGCTTGCTTTAGGAAGGTCTTCTACACCTACTTTCTTACTGGTTTCTTTAGCTCGTTATATCTAAGTATAAGATGTATTTTACTCTGTATAGCTGTATTAAATATGGTAATCCTATTTGTTATAAAAAATATAATGCCTTAGGAATACTTTATCTATTGTAGGAAGACGGATACTAGGCTGTTACATTGAACATTATTTAAAGTTCTTTTAGTAAGAAAGATATTAGCCTTATCTATAAGAAGGACAGCGTTCTAGCGGTAAACGTTTTTAACTATTAGGGCCAGGTTTTATTCTAAACGGGCTGGATCCGTATTAAGGTCTTCCGCATAAGCCTTTTTATGGTTAGACTAGTATATAAATACACTTATAAAAGGGAACAAACTATATAGAGGGGTCTCCTCTAAGATTCGGCAAGCGCTTTAGCTGTTAATGTCTTTCCTACCCTAGGTGGGCTACTAAAACGGTTAGCCTTTGAAACAGCCAGTGCCTTACTAGAAAACTTACTATAGTAAGAAGACTAGGCCTTTCCCCTTCCCTTCGATTATATTATTAAACTTTAATTTCCCGGACTTAGACTGGTAGCTCTTTATAAGTCCTTAAAGTACTATTTTCTTATCCTCCTTAATTGCGAGTGACTTAAATGCTAAGGGATTCCATTTAATGTCCTTAATATTAACGACGGCAAATTTACCTATTAGTGCTTGTATTAGTATATATAATTCGCTAGCTTTAGGAAAAGAGTACGTAGAAAGCTTAACCCTATTTTTTGTCCGCCAAACTAAAGGCTAGGGCTGTTGGTGGACAGATTAGGTACTTATTATCTCCTATCTCCTTAGGAACTAAACCCTAATTCTTTATATCGCCTTGCTAATTGGTCCCTTAATCGTATACGCCGATTCTATATATATCTGTAACGATTAGCTGCTTGCTATAGTTAGGATTCTGATAATAAAATGCTATCGCGTCCACTATAATGCGACTGCTTGTAGAAAATCTCAATAAGCTATCTTTGGTCCAGAAAAAGGCGATCCCTTTATATTTACGGTGGTTAATGCCTCTTAAAGATATAAACTTCTAGCTATTGCTAATAAGATCCTGCTTTATCTCGGCTTATCTCTTATAACACTCCAGCGGAAATACCTTAAGAGACGTAATTTTTATAGTTGAACGGAATTCCGGAATAGAGAGGGTGGTTTTTACCTCGCTAAACGCCTTCCTATTGTAGCCGAAATAGTAATAGTTAAGTTCGAAGCTCTTTTCGCTATAAAGTGAGGTTTTGAAGTTACCTAAATTATATATAAGGCATCTTGGTTAATCCGAGCCTTTGTAAATTATAAGGACGTGCGTATTTGGTTTAAATAAGGCCTAAAGGAGATTAAAATTAATTTCGCTATGGTCTAGAAGTGGCAGGACACTATTAGTTATAGACGCGAAATGGTTTTTAAGGAATCTTAGTAACCCCTAAAGGTGCCTAGCGCCAATTGAGTTAAGAGAAAGGCTCTCCTGGTATATTTTTAACTAGGGTAGGAAATTAAACATAAGGTTTATAGGAATCTAGAAGTTAAATTAGAATAAGCTATATCTATAAAAAGGTCCACTTACTATAGGCTTGTCTTCCTGAAGGGAGATGGCTTGTATGCCGTTTAGCACTACCTATAAGGCGTCTCTTACTTTTCCTAAATTTATGCCTAGGTATATATTGCAGTCTTTTTTATCCTTATCTAGCTTAAAGTTAGTATCTAAGTTAACATGTTTAAAGGCACCTGAGAGACAGACTAAATTTCTTCTAAAGGATATAAATATACTAATTATATATATCACGCTTACTTAACGTATCCGGCGAAGTCTCTATAGTCTTATACTGGCAGCTTTGTTTATCCTAGCTGTAGCAGACGCTATATTAGTGTATTTCTAAGTGTGTTTTAAGGATTTTGTGAGCATATATCTTATTTAACACCTTAACTTCAACCTTGGAACCCCTTACTTTGGGTATCTCTTTAACCCCTAAACTCGTAGGGGAAGGTAGGGGAGGTGGAGGAGGTGGAGGAGGTAGAGGAGGTGGAGGAGGTGGAGAAGGTTAAGTCGCTTGGACTATTTTTAACACAGCCGCAAACATTTTAATTATATGCTGCGCTGACTGCTTATAATACAGATACGTTCGGCTTAGGCTATTAGGGGGGGTGTTTATACTATTATAAGGCAGTAAAGGCGCTGGCGTAACGGGCTTAAATATAACTGGTATTGTTGCTCTGTAAAGCTTTAGTAACGTGATACTAATTTGAAGAAAGAGCTAAGTGGAAAGAGGAGCTAGATGGTATTGTTTTTTGGGCCGGATTTGCTATTTTCTTATATAATATAAGCTGTACTATGGGTATATCTGCACCTCTCTTCTAATAATGGGCTACCTTCCTTAATTAATCCTAGTAGGCTTTAGTTAATATACGTTAATATCGTCTCCGTTATAGTAAATAAAGCTATAGTGTATGTGCTTATTAGCTTATATACGGGATCTTAGCTCTAGCACTAGAGTGAGCTTAAAAAAAAGATATCGCCTAATCTAATTATAGAAGGTATAATTAATACAAGGCGCCGTTATAAGGAGACGGGTTTAAGTAGTCGCTTTAACTGCTAATAGCCTCCTAATTTGATTTTAGTATCATTTTAGTGGTTTTCTAATGGTTTTCTAATAGTTCTCTAACGGTTCCTAAATGCTAAAGGTGAGGCGGAGTATAATAGATGGCCGTGTATGTGTATATACAATGCAATTACCGCCTCTCTATGCCTTTGGCTGGATCCCTACTAGAAAAGCATTAAATAAGCGGCCGATTTGTCTCTCTAGCACTCTAGTACTTACTAGCTTAGCTATCCAAACGCCTCTATGCCTATAATAGCCCGCTAATAAATTTTTTTATAGGTAATTAGCGTTCTATTCTCGTTTTTTAGGTTGTTTAAAGCCTCCAATTTTAGACCTATATATACTTTTGTACGAATCTCTTTGCTCTTTAATATTTTTAGTCTTTTAATTTGTCTAAGTTAAGGTTAAGGATATAGTATACGGTCAATTAAAGATAGTTATACGCTTAGCTCTAAGAACACTCCCCTAGCGTTTCTAATATCTATAAAATCGTGTCCCTAGTAATGTGTTCCGTATATAATATATAAAACAATTGCCAGCCTTTATATATAAGTTTTTATAGCTTTATATATTGCAACTAATCTAGCTTCTAACACTAAAATAGAGTAAAATTAGCAATAACTAGAAGAAGGAATTCGAGAGACAACGCGATATTATTCACTCTTATTTTAAAGACTATGGGTTAATAATAGACAATAAAGAAGATAAGGCTCTCTAAAACCTTATTAATTACTATAACGCTTATAATAATCTGGAGAAAGTTTAATATTTAAAGGAGATGCTACTTAACCTTAATTGGGGTGAGACCTACTAAGAGATATTTATTAAGAAAATATTATAAAAAGGATAGGAGACATTAAGACATAAAATTTGGATATACTGCAGGCCTTAAGAAGCTCCTAGATATAACTTAGTAATAGTATAGCGGTGCTTAATAGATTATCCCCCCCGTTATAGCTGAATGCGCAATATAACTTTTATTTAATTTATTTAAAGGGGCATTATTACTAGGTATGCTATAACATTATTACTTTAAATGCTTATTTTTTATAGCCGGAAAACCCTCCTTTAAAGAGCGACTAAAACCTACCCCTTACTAATTTAGGTATTCTATTTTAGTGGGCGGAACGCCTAGGTACTAAGACTGGCCCCTAATTATTAGTGCTAATAGCGGGCCCTATAACTAACAGAGTAATTATATAAGGGTAAGAGTATTCGCTTAACTTAGTTAGGTAAAGTAACTCCTAAGTAAGGCGGGCTAAAATCTCAGCTGCGCGGTTAGAGGTAAAGCTAGTTTTGCAAGCGACTGTATCTAAGAAACTATTTCTTAAGGAGAGCGAAGCGGTTAATCCTCTTTTTTGCTTATATATGCGTATTTAAATCGCACTCTTCCTTCTAATAAGTGCCTAACTAATAGGCGGAGTTTTACGTGCCTAGAGTATAGCTTAGTAACCATGCTTAGTTTAGGTAGGCAACTTTCTATATTATATATGCATAAGCCGATGCCCCACTATGCCGTAATTAGGCGGGCGTAAGGCAATCTTACCAGTTATTAGGCAGTACTGCCATAATTTTTACTGATATAATATATATATCCCTTTATAGGATGGTACCGAGGGCTAGTAAATCTAGGCGTAGTCGCGGACGTAGCTATATACTATCTGGCGAATTTGGAGCATATTAGGGCTACGGAAAATTTGTAATATTTTATATACTTACATCTATAGAGCTCTTATTCTCGCGCGAGATCTAAACTCCTTAAATATTCTTACCTTCTATATTTCGGATATTTAGCCATATCTCTGACTTCCGCGCTATAATATCCCTAGGGGTACTTAATTACTTTCGGCTAACTGGAAAGTGTAGAGCGCATTACTAACTAGAATATAGTGCGTATAATTAAGGCATTGAAGTCTTTAACGGATAGCGAACTTATAGAAATATATAAGATAGAGGCAGGTTTCTCTTTATAGTCTAGTTAGGAATAATCGTGTTATAGACTAATTTTTAAGTAGCTAAATTACGATAAGTACCGAATTAAGTCTGGCCCCTTTACCAAAACTATATATTAGACCTCCCCACCCAAAAACACTATAGCCGTTATTATCGATATCTCTAGCGTTAGTGGCTTTTTTAACATCTATTAGAAATCGGATAACAAATAAGGAAATGTTTTTATTAGCATAGTTAGGATGGAAGATAGTAAGAATAGTAATAGATTAGTAATATTGTTATAGGAAGCCAGATAGTACTACCGTTCCCTTAGGGCCATTAAAATTAAATATGCCGTAAAGAAATAGGCTAATTCTATATTCGCATATAGATACCTTATATAAGACGGTAATGTTGTTTACTAAAGTAGTTACACATTACCTTTAAAATAGCTATCGTTATAAATAGGAACGAGTAGTTTTGGTGTGGTTCCGTTAACCGCACTTTACCCTAGACTTAGTTAGACATAATAATAGCTTAAACATCTTATAATATTAGCTAGAAGACCCACCTAGAAAATAAGTCTAAGGCAAATATTAGTTAGTAGTAAATATTTGCCCGATAAGGAATATCTTACATACTTAACTGCTCGCCCTAAAGCTATTATTCTTTATATCCTTCCTTAGATTTAGTGACGCCTAATAGAGGTATAGGATTAGAGGCCTCTGAATACTTAGTATAAGGTTGCTCGCGTGTGTCTGGAGAGCTTAGCTTTGGCGCGGCTAACCAATCTAATTTTATAGGCTATAGTAGTGGAGTATCCGCGGTCTATTAAGACGCCTGTATAGCAATAGCTATTTGGTTTTTTATAATACCGTGCATACTTAATAGGACTAGTTCGGTTAGCTATTAGGTGTTATTAAAGTGGGACTTTTTAACCTTTTGCGGTATATTCCTTTGCCAACGTTTAAAAAATTAGGGATTTTAAGGCTTTTTTATTTTTCTTAATCTCTAAAGGGAGGCGGAGTCTATTATACTTCCTTATACTTATAATGGTTAATTACCTAAGCCTAATAGCACTAATTATTACTATTTAAGGACCACAATCATTATTAATCCTCCTTAGGAAATGCCGGTAGCTCTCCTACCTTTTACCTATTTTTAAGCTAGGAGGCTCTACTAGCTTTATAAGTATATTAAAGGCTTCTTAAATACGTTTACGCTTATAAGGCTTTACGCCTTCCTAGAGTTTAATTATCTTAGCGGTTATAAGGAGTTTAGTTATAGCGCTATTAATTAGTAATAGTTAGTGCTAATTTCATTGCGATGCCTAGATTAATGTTATAGTGTTAGGTTTGTTAAGGAGAGAAGGAGGTTGTCCTAAAAAGATTCTAAGTTAGATAGTAAAGAAGGGATTTAAGTAGAGGATTTAAGGGAGGATTTAAGTAAAAATTGGTTAGAAATTAGTTGGAATTCTCTTAGGCTAAGAGGTACATTTTATTAGTCCTTTAGTGGGGCTTACAGTAGTTGTTTTTTAGCGCACTAGTGACGTAGGATAAGTAAAAGGTAGGATATAAAGTAATCCGTGCAAGCCGCTAGGGGAGATAAGCTGGGATACTAAAGTGTTCTTAATTAGAGCGGTATTAAGACTGTAGAAACGTAGTATAATATAACTAGCTAAGTAAGAATATGGCTTACGCGGGGCAGTAATTAGAGTTTTACCGCTGTATATTGTGTGGAGCGTATAAAGAATTTAAATCTATTAGACTAAAAATTATAAGATGCTCCTGCTAAATGCGCTAAGGATAAAAATACTAAACTAGAAATAGACCTTTAAGCTAAAAAGAGCACCACTATCTAAGAACGAGGATATCCTAAACTATTACCTCCGTCCCTTGCGCACGGCAGCTCTACCCTTTACTTTCGTAGAGTATACCTATAGTAATCCAACCTTAGTATGCCGGACGCGTCTTTGGTAAGACTTAAGGGCATCTTTGAAATTTAAAAGCCCGCCCTTATAAACCCAGGTAGGCTTCTAAGCCACCTTATATTCGCGCCCTAACTTAGTTATTCTTTCCCCTAGAATATCATTAATCTCCCATTTATTACCTAAGTTCATTTCATTAATTTTATCTTTTTTAGCCTGGGTACGGCGCTTTATAGTAGGCTCTGGGTTTAAAACGTCGCTCTAGTTGTTAGCAACGCTATCGCTGTTACTATCCTCATCCTTATTATAAATATAACTGCTAGCCTCGTCATGCGGTGGTTTAATGCCGTAGAGAAGGGTAGACTCCTAAAGCAAAGGGCTGGCGGGCCGCGGAGTAGATACTACTTGCTAGTTAACTTGCAGGCATTAAGAGTTAAGGTTAAGGACAGGGATAGGAGGACTAGAAGGCAAGTCTTTATAAGAAGTAGGTGGCCTTTATTGCTTCTAGGGACGTAGACTATTACCACCCTTACCGCCCTTATTACCCCCACTACTGTCTTTAGTAGAGTTATTGGAATTATAATTAATAACGCCGTCCCGCTTAAGCTAATTAAGCTTCCGCTTCCTTAGTATTAAGGATAATTTGCCTCCTATACTTTCTTTCTTATAATTGCCCTCCTTTTTAATAAGCGGATTATCTATATATTATGGTTATTAGGTTATAGTAATAATATTTTTAATATCTATAACTTACTAATATCATCCGCATTATTAGCTATTAAGTATTAGTTAGTTACTACGTAGGTCTCTAACTTCTATATAGCCTAGGGGACAGCCATAATATTAATTCCCTTAGCTAGGCTATCCATTTCATTAACGTCTTCTACCGTGGGATTAAGATAGTTATATATAGATGCGCTAAAGAGATCTTCCAGCTCCTCTAAAGAAGGTAGCTCCTTATCCTTACCGTCCTTATTGCTGCGGTTATTTCCGTTACCTAATAATTGTTAAGCAAGGCCGTTATATAGGGGGGAAGTATATACCCGACTTATGAGATGCTAGTTAATTGCCGGCTTTATCAGCTTTATTGCCAGTATTGCTAGCTCTATTGCCTTTAGCTTTAGGTTCCAAGTCTAAATTAGCTATATTATCTTTAATAAATATTAGATTCGCTGCTAGCCGTTAAATATATTTATAGTTATTAGAAAAAGAGGGAGGGGATAATTACTAAATTACCTTAATTGCTTCCTCTAGCGTCTTAGCTGTTACTTTCATTCTTATAAATATCTTTATACTCATTAAAAGCTTTAGGATCTGCGGGTGCCTTATTAGGTAGATTATTTAAAAAAGGCAATATAGAATAACTTGCCTAAGTATAACTAGCCCAAATATTTTATAGGATCATCTCTTGGAGGGAAGTAAGGTACTTTCCCCTTTTTCGTCCTCCTCTTTTTAGGTATATTACTTACATTTGCCTTAGAAGCTATAATTGCATAATACTAAGAAGCCTTCAGTTTTTTAGGGGGTGCAGTATAGAAATTAATATTATTAAATAAAATTTCTGAATAAAAACAAAGGGGTTAAGAAGATGCCATAGTTGCTACCGCTATTGTTATTAGAGTTATTATTACCTTATGCCTTTCTAATAGCTCTAAAGAACAGGTTACGCTAGGCTTTTAAGTCTAAGCTAGTCCCCTCTTCGCCACTAGCTTATATTCGCAGCATCTATACTAAAATAACCCTACTAGCTTAATAGCGAATTAAAACATACAATCTACGCTCTATTGGCAATTACTATTTATAACGCATAAAGGTTTATACGGGCTTAAACTCTATTATAAGATTAACGCCTATTAGGAAACTGTAATTAAGACCTAACCAACTAAGCTGGCACATTTAGCCTCTAATAGGGGCATTGTACTAAGCCTCCTTATTAAGGAGGTTAGTGGCAAAGTGCCTCCTCTGCCCTTATTCCTTAGAGTTAGGGCTAGCGCTAACATATCCGTTTTCTAACCCAATTATGCCGGCAAACTAGATCTTCTATACTAGATCCTCTACGAGACCATAGTTCCTGGGGTTGGATAGGTAGGGGGCGTGCCGTAATTTTATTGTAAGTATTAAAAGATACTCTAAGTAATAAGGGCATCCTTAAATCTCTCCCTGGGATCCTTAGTTATAGTGCGGAGCTTATAGCCGCTCTTTAACCTCCTAAATATACGTAAAAGCCTCGCTTTTACCCTTTCCTATAACTAGATATCACAAACGATATAAGGGGGCAGATAGCGCGAGTAGATTAGGCGATTATACCCGTATCTATCTCACTGCGCCCTTTTAGCTGATGTAGCCACCGCATGAAGTCTGTCTCCGTTAGGAGATTAAATGCGTAAATTTTCCTCTAGTATTCATTAGCTAAGAGCAAGATTATAACGCCAACTCCACTAGACGCTAGGCTATGCTACTAGATAGGCCGTTCACCTCTAGATTCCGCCTTGTAAGTCTTAGGTCCATATAAGGAATATTTCCGTATAACCTGTGCCTCTTTAGCTAAACAGGGGACTAAATTAGACTAAAGCCTAGCGGCTTGTCCGATTGTAATTTAATCCTCTAATTATTAGGCAAAAGTAAGATCCAAGTCTAGGTAGAGAAGGCGCTAAGGAGGGTAAAGGCTTCCAGCTTCTGGCGGCGCAGCTTTAATTAAGCTAAGTGATTAGCATTAACCTATAGTTGTTTCGCTAAGGACCTACTTTAGTGTCTGGCTTTGCCTTTATTATGACGCTGTAATATAATACTGCCTAACGTATCCGCAGCTTATAGTAGCTATAACCCGTATAATCTATAGCTAAGCGGTTCTCAGCACAGTCCTATAGCTATTTATAGCTGTGCTAATAGGGATTAAGTTACAAATTCTATAACTTAAGGTACTTAGGGCTAATAGCATACAGCTTATTTTAGGGAGAGGATATCCGCATAATTAAGCAGGGTCGCTAGCTGAAATAAAATAAGATGTAAGGTAACTAGGAGCCGTCTAGTAATATAAGGGAGCTTACAGCGGCGAGGGACCAGGCGCTGTTGCTCTAGGAAGGACTCTCCTAAAAAAATAAAGCAGGCAGCATTACTAATATAGTAATTCCTATAGATCCCGTTAATCGGCAGCTGTAGGTAGTAGCTCCCTAGAGGCGAAGGAATGACCTAAATAAAAGGGGGGAAAGCTTTAAATATCGTAAATGCCCGCACGCGTAAGTGGGACAAGTCTTTTAAGGTTGGGCTGCGGAAGGACGAATGGCTATTGCTACTCCAGCGGCGAGAATAGAAAGAGCCGTTTCATCTATTACTATAAAGAGAGCATAAGGGAGGAAGTCGTTAGAGAGCCTGAGAGGTGCTACGCTACTATTAGTCCGAGACACGGAAATTAAGGGAAGTAGTAGGGTTTGCATATGCGCGGACGCCAATAGGGGAGTAAAATGGCTTAGGGGCGGAGCGAGGAAGCTTGGCCGGGGCGATGATATCCAATAAGGGGGGTGCGCGGCGTTAGGGAGGAAAGAGAAGATAGAGGAGGGAGAGTAAAACGGCGAGTAGAGGACGCTTTTATGTGAAGAGGTTAAAGCACGGGCTAGGATAAAGCGGCGGGCCAGCAAGCGAGGGCGCGTTGCCCGTAAAGGAAACCTCCATTTCCTAATGCAGTCCTACTCTTACAGATATACCTAATTATATGGCCTTAGCTAGTAATTATTAGGTATACTATTAAACCCAAATAGTTAAACGCTATAGGCAATCTGGATTAGTGTATACTTATATAATATATATTACTTTAAATTATAAGCATACTCCGCGTATAAAAGTAGCTTATACTAGTTATCTTGCTAATAGTTTAAATATATCTGTAGATAAGACTTTAGTTCCTAGTTCTAGCGTTCTATTTACCTATCCGTCTGCGGGTAGAAAGCTGTACTATAATAGTAGTCTATCTTTAAATGGAAGTATAGATCTGACTAGTACTGGCTTATAAAGACGCTACCCCTATTAATAATAATAGAGTGCGGCTAATCTACTTTAAGAAAGCATTTCTCCTTAATTAGGTTAGCGAGCTCTTATGCGTTAATTGTCTTATTAACGGGAAGGTATTAGACATACTTTAAAAACCTATTAATAAGTACAAAGACCAAATTGTATATTCGTTCTTAGCCATCTTTAGATAACAGGAGATCCGTAATAAAGTCTATAGCGTAATATTACTATAGCTTACTAGTAGGGGGAACTGATTTAAGTAGACCCTATAGCTTATACCTGCGGATCTTATATACTTAACACTTCTTATAATAGCTAATATACTCCTTTACTTCCTAATTAAGCCTTAGCCAATAGTATTTACGCTAAAGTAATTTTACTGTCTTTACTTAACCATAGTGGCCGCCTAAAGGATTATTATAATTCTTTATAAGAATCTTCTGTTATAGATTTGCTTCTTATAGCACCTAAACCTTACTACCTCTATACAGTAGGCCTATCGGGTCCAGTTCCTAATAGTGGCGCTTAATAGCTTCCTTTCTATTACATTTCTGGTCTACTTCCGCATTAAAAATAGCATAGAAAGTGTCCCTCCGTTGCACCTTATAGATAAGATCCGTTAACCCTTTAGATAGTTCCCGGGTAAAAGCTATTTTATTCTATACTACTCTAAGTATAAGACTAGATGGTACTATAGATCTTATAACTCTTTAATACGCGTACATTAGGAAGGCTGCTATAAGGTTAAAGTTCTTTAGTTATTGCAGGGCTCCGAGTTCTAATTACTCTATAGCTTTACTATTAGTTTAAGGGGATAGCTTAGTAATTAGGGATAGTGTATTACTAGGTTCCGAGAATATATTAGGGACATCCTATCTAGGTATATTTAGACCCTTATTGGTAACGGACCAGGTACTAGCTAGAACGTCAGTAAAAACTAATAGGGCTTACACTGCCTAAGACTTAGTGTATAGAGCTATGGGTACTTAAGCATCTTATACCTGGAGCTTGTTCTATAATATAGGGAGTAAGATATCTATTATCTGTTTTCCTTCTCCTATTTTAAAGCCTTTAGTATAGTCTAGCCGTCGTGACGGTTTATTAGTAGGGTTATTTTCCCCTAGCTTATATTTGATCTTAAAATTAAATTATATAAGCTTCTCTACCTATCTAGCTTATTAAGGTATAAGCTCCTTTATAGTTATAAAGTAGCGTAGATTATAGTAATCTAAGAGTACACAAGTGGTATAGCTCGCGTGCTTAAGGTAATGTCGCTACTATTTAAAGCAGTTAACTATAGCTAGCAGTTCCTTATCGTGGGTATAATACCTAACTTTAGGTCCCTAGAATTTTCTACTATAAAATACTACTAGTCTTTAATAGAGCTAGGTAGCGTCTAGATGCCTATTAGGTTATAGTAAGATACTAATAAGGGCAAAATTCAATATATTAGTAATTATTATTAATAGCTAATCTAGGTTAAAATACTACAGCAATAGAGCTTCCGTAAACTTTACATAAAGTTCCTAAAAGGCCTCCTAAACCTTTCTGGGCTATAACTATAGCTTATACTATTTAGTTAGTCCCTTTTTAGTTTTCTTCCTTATCGCCTTTAAGCTTTTTACTCCTTAGGTTAGGTCTTAAGAAGCTTCTATAATATGGTTAGATAGGTATTAGGCGATATCCGAGTAGTTATAGATAAAGCGCCTATAGAAATTAGCAAAGCCTAGAAACACTTAAATATCCTAGTAGCTCTCTAGCTCCGGCCACTCCTAAATTATCTATACCCGTACTAGGTCTATAACTATACCTATAGGCGTTATAATATAACCTAAGAACTTAACCTGCTTGGTGTTAAAGATATACTTTAACGCTTTGGCGTAGAGGCCCTAATTATCTAAACGTTCTAGCACTTCGCGGACGTATTACTTATGTTAATCCTTATCTTCTAAGTAAATTAAGATGTTATCTAAATAGACGACATATATACGGTTAACTAGTCCCCCTAAGGCTCTATAAATATATAATTAGAATATCGCAGGCGCATTAGCTAGCCTAAAAGGTATTACTAGATACTTAAAGTGGCCGTATTAGGTCTTAAAAGCGGTCTTTTACTTATCCCCTTCTTTAATACGGAGCCTATAATAGGCGTCTTATAAATCTAACTTCGTAAAGATCTTCGCCCTAGATAGTTAATCTAGCATTTCACTAACTAGTAGTAGTAGGTAACGGTTCTTAATTGTAATCTTATTAAGACCGCGATAGTCTACGTATAGCCTTATAGTTCTATCTGGTTTTGGGATAAAGAGGATTAGCGCGCCTAACGGCGACTTACTAGGCCGGATCCATCCCTTTTCTAGTAAGCCATTAAGGTACTCTTATAGGATCTTAAGCTCTTTACACGAGAGGTTATAAATAGGAAGGTTTAGCAGTTGTTTGCCTTCTTTTAGATTAATTACGTAATCGTACTCCGAGTTCTATAGTAGGACTTTAGCTCTCCTACCCGAAAATACCCTTAGTAAGTCCCTTAGGCCTACTAGAATATTTAACAAATTAGGGTCGCGTTTATCCTCCGCGTTATTATTAGGTAGGTTTTAGAGCTCCCTTAGGATGCTTACAGGTAGCGTTGTGCGCTATAGTGGTTGCTTATATATAGTTACCACCATATATTAAACCATTTCATACAGTAGCCAATAGAGGGTAGGGAACTCCTTAACGTAGCGTTTAAGGTATTATAGTATACTCTCCGCATATTGCTTAAGCCAGAGTAACCTATAGCGGTTAAAGTATCTTATAAGATCCTTAAGATCGCCGCCTCCCTATAATATCTCCGCGACCTATCTAGTAGTTCCCTATAGGGTCTCCATTATAAAGGAGTTATTACCTATACTAAGCTTTATACCTATCTTGCTATTAAACAGAAGTTAGATCTGATACTCCTTTAGGTATAGAGCGTATACTATTTTACCTGGGGCTATATTCTCTAGGATGTCCTTTAGGCTTATTAGTAATATACGCCTTTCTAAATCTTTATTATTCCACTATTTAAAGGCTCCTATTTTAAAGCGTATCTTAGGATCTACTTCTACAAGCTAAGGGTATCTAAGGATAAGGTCGTAACCTACGAAGTTAGCCGCCTAGAAGGGTTGCGGGCTAACCACCTTAGTGCGGTTATATATATTGGCCACTAATACTATAAGCTTATAGGCACTATATAGCTTAATCCGATGCTTATCTAGGAAGCCTATAATAGGTTTCCACCACCTTTATAATAGGATGAGTTTATGCTCTTTTACCAAATCATATTGTATAAGATTAATTTTAGCGCCGCTGTTGTATAGTGCTTAGAACTATCATATCTTACCTATAAGGAGTATTATTTCTAACTTAATAGCAATATGGAGAGTCTCTCCTTCTGTATCTTACCCTAGTTGCAGCTAGGAAAGGTCCGCGACTAGGGCTTTTCTTTTTTATATTGTTAGTACGGTTATCGCCCTACTTATTTTTCTAATAAGATCTACCTCTAGAGTTTTCTCTTAACTTTTTAGAGTATTCCCGTAAAGGTGCCGGACGGGTATTAGGTTAGCCCTAGGAGTCTTTCCCATTATTTAAAGTTCCTAACTTTAACCCTTCTGAAGTTCTCTTTAAGAACGGCTTCTTTAAAGGTTAGGTCTACCTTATATTACTACTAGAGTACCTACACTTCTAGTGACCCCCTAGCTTCCTACTAGAAGAGGTCTAGTTCCTTACCGCGTCTTTAGCGTTCAGAACTGCTCGTTTAAAATCCGCATATATAGTAATCCGCGATAGGGCTCCCATATACTTCATTTTGTTACGAATTACTAGCTTAATTCTAGCCTAGATAAACCCGATCTTCTCCTTCTTATAAATGCTACCGTTCTTATTTTTAAAGGGCTCTAGATCTATCTGTTAAGCATAAGTTTCTATAAAGTTTATAAACTGGCGGAAGTTATAGCGGTCTAGCTATATCCCATTCTAAAATAGCTTTATATTATCGTATTGTATAATATACAGATCTTAAGTCTATTTCTTTAGGAAGGTTTGCAGCTATAGCTATATAATAATTTGCTCTTTATTAAGCTAATTAAGTGTAATCTGGTTTAGCGATCGGTTTTTAATCTTACTAATAATCTAGCGTATACGCTCTTTAGTATTATCTTATATCATCAGCATCTTAAAGAAGTTATCTACCTTACGAACCCAATCGTCCAACTATTAGGCGTTAGGTCTATAGCGGAGTTCTAAACTACTAAAGGCCTTAGCCAGTCGGTCTATGTTCTTTTTCTATTTATAGCGTAGATAACTCTCTAAGTCTTCTATACCTCCTTAGGTAAATACTAGGTAGCTCCCGGGAAGCCCTTAGCCTTAACTAAGTTATAAAAGAATTTACTTAGCTTAGATTAGACCCTACTAGATCTAGATTTACCCTTAAAAGGTTCTAATATATTTATTAGTAGCTTCCTTCTATATAGCTTCCGAGAGCCTTATAACAGCTTCCTAATATCTATCTTAAAGGAGATTGGTATAGGGCTCTTAACCTTCCAAACTTGGGCCTAGGGAGGCTCCTGCTATAGAGGTAGTGTTAGTATTAGTAGCTAGTGTAGGCTTCCTAACGAGGCTCGGGTCCTAAGTTAGTGATTGGCTTAGATTACCTAAAGGGGTAGGCCCGCTTAGCTCGTAAGCAGTCTATACACCACTACTATGCCAATTATAGGCCGGTGGTCTTCCGGAAGGGTTCCGGTTAGTTCCCTAGTTAAATATATTAGTATATTCCTCTAGCATTTCTAGCTTAGGGGAAGATCTTAGAGTTACCTCTAGCGCTTAATTTTCTAATTAGCCTAGGTAGGGCTAAAGGGGTTCCGGTTGCTTTCTGGCAGCGTTATAACCGTTATAAAGGGTGTCTGCGTTTTCCTTAGCGGTGACCGTAGGTATATAAGAGTCTTTAAGCTCCTAGAGCATCTGGGTATTAGGGCTTATTTAGCCGTCTTACCTAGAGGATTATATTGTCGCAATCTTTTGCTATTAGAGGGACCTTCCTACCTTTACGCGACGGCTTTCCATAAGGTATCCGTGGGGTTTCCATTTAGGTTATCGCGAGATTTTTAAGGGAGGATAGTGGTTATAAACAAAAGATATAAACAAACAATCTAGTCCTTAAAGCCAACTACCCTTCTAAAAAAAAGTAGGAAGGATTTAAATATAAGGGGATCTTATAGATAGGGGGCTATAAGGACACAATTAGAACAGGATAGATTGGTAAGAGAGACGAATCCTTAAGGAGGTAAGGCCTTTGGGATTGTGGAGACTATATACTACGGGCACGTACCTCTAGTACGTAACCGGTAACTATCTAAGGGGCGTCTGGGGGTTGTCCTAAGGGCAACCCAAGGTGTCCGCAATAATATCCCTTATAAGTACTCCGCGAGGATTACCTAGTTAAAGTCCTAGTGGTCCCTATAAGCCTTAAGGTAAAAAAAGGACGCTAGGCGGACAACACAGCAATTATATAGGAGATAGTAAGATAAACGGAACGCCTTATACTAGGACTTAAGATCACCCGAATTTAATAGCTTTAATAGGAAAATATAAACTAAGCAAATAATAAGAATAATAAGAGAATATAAGGGTCGCTAGAGACTTACTAGGGAGACGCCAAACGAATATATAGCTCCCTTATCGTTAGTATATATACACTAGAAATATAAAAACTCCTTATCTAAAAAGGAATAATTATAAACGGCCTTATATACAATATAAGGCTTTATAACTATAGACTACGCCTAGAATAATGCTATTGCTACGTATAATAGGGACACACCCAATCTACATACGCAGTATAGGTGTGCTGCGGCCACTATATAGGCCCCTACAATATAAGACACTACTTAAATTAAGACTAAATAAAATGCGTAAACTGCTACCGAAGCACATATAAGGCGTAGAAGAGAAAAGGCTGTATTAAATATAGGAGATAAAAGGTAAGGGCTTAATAGCTACGGGAATAACTATACGTAAGGTTATATAAATAGAAATAACAGGCGATAAGCTAGGGGGGCGTAGGTACCTTTCTAGCGTTTCCTACCTTTAATACTAGGGGGCTGGGCTAGCTATCCCAAGCCTTAACAGGCCAGAAGCGACGCCGCGTAATATTACCAGACCGTATAAGGATATAAGGGCTATAGGGGACATAAGGGAGAGAACGCCCTATAGGAAGACCCTTATAGACAGCTATAGTAAGCTTAAGACTAGGACAATTAAGAATTAGACTTAACGCGGCAAATATAATATTCGCAGCCAACTCTTAAAGGGTGTATAGCCAACTAGTAAGAACAGGGGAAGAACTAAAGATAATAACAGATTTAGATATAGAAGCGCTAGTAGGAACATAAAATATAGGAATAGAAAGCTCTATATAAAATAAGTAGTAACTAAGGTGTAAATATAAGAGATAGAAGTTCTAAATATCCTAAAGAAAGTAGAAATAGAAGAAGTAAGAAATAATAGAAAGGCAAAGGACCCTTACTGGGAGTCCACCACCTATCCATTATATAGTATAACTATAGCAACACAAACTACTATCTTGTAAGGCCCTTACTAGACAGTTTAGACCTAGAGAAATATTATATCCTTACTATATAAGAGCCATACTATAATACCTATATATAATTAACATACTGCCCCTAAGGATTCCAGCTCCTATATAAACCAAAAGCAGCTATACACGTGTGCTTTATAATTAGCAAAACTATTAGCCTATCCTTATAGTTATAGCAGGTAGTTAATCCAGATATTATAGTTATAACAATCTAGATATATAGAGAACTAGTATAAATTATTAATATATATAACCTTCGGATTAAAGGGGTCCCATAAATAGAGAATATTATATTAGTAATAAGCTTACTTAAAACTGAAGGCATAGAGTCTATTCTATTAGGAGATATAAACCTCTACTACCCGCGGTAGGGGGGTATCTATATCGCTGCTAAACGATAGGTAGAGTGCCTACTAAAAGCTATAGACACCTGGGGCCTTAAGCTAGCCACCCCCCCTAGAGCAATTATATAGCAATAAGGATCCGCTAAAAGTATAATTGACCTTATATTTATAGACGAAGGCCTATACTAGAGACTTAAAAGGTATAACCCTAAAGAAGAATAGGCACTTACTTTAGACTATATCCCTATTTAGATATAGCTAGATTTAGATATTAAGGCGCAACTAAATAGCAAAAGATACGTAATAAGGATGCTTAAGGCAGATAGCTTCCTTAATATAGTTAAATAATAACTCTAAGACCTAGAAGAAATCCACCCAATACCAAATAAGCGAGGCTTATTAGCTACCCCTAAAGAGATTAACTAAAGACTAGAAAGGATTTAGGCAGCAATTAAAAATAGGTTAAAAGAGCACTGCCTAGTCTTAAGACCGGGCCCCTATACGCGATACGTATAGTCCGCATAATATGCGGTTCTTATAGCTAGCCAATAATAAGCAAGAAGGAAATACTTAAGTAGCTATAACCCTAAAGATAAGAGATAATACAAAGATATAAGAAACCAGTTAAAGAATACCCTAAAAAAAAAGTAAGAAATAACTAGAGACAATTTATAAATAAGTATACTTTTAACCTAAGCCTCCCCTATAATAAGGGCCTATAGGCTATAGCGAAATAGGTAAAGAAAAAGGCAGGGTGATTAGCAGAAGACCTATACCTACTACCCCTATAAAGAGTAGGGGAATTATAGGCCACTAATAATAACGATAAGAAGGTAAAGATCCTTATAGAAAGGTTCTTCCCCTAACCAGCTCTAGTAGACCTTAGTAATATTACGGGTAAAACACTAGTAACTCGCCTATGCGTTAACAGTGATATAATAATAGAGGAAATAGCCAGAACTATTAGCCGCCTTTTAAATAATATAGTATTAGGACTAGATAGGATTTTAAATAAGGCCCTAAAGACCTATAGACCACTTATAGCACCCTAGCTTATAGATGTAGCTAGAGCATACTTTACTATAGGCTACTACCCGCGACTCGGAAGATCTATAACGACGGTTATTTTATAAAAAGAAGGTAAAGTAGATTACTTAATCCTAGGAAGCTACCGCCCTATTATCTTAAAAAACACCCTTAGTAAGATTTTAGAAAAGGTAATAGCGGACTATATAGCAGATACGGTTAAGGAATATACCCTACTACCACAGAGCTAAATAGGGGCAAGAAAGAACCGCTTAACACTATTAGTACTTACGCTACTCGCTACCACTATTAAATCCGCATAGGCGATATAAAGGGACTTTATAGTATTAATACTTAGCCTAGATATTAGTAGCGCCTATAACAATATACCCCATAAGCGTCTCCTATATATCCTTAGGGCAAAAGGCTTCTTAGAATAGATTATATAATTTATTTAAGGGTTTACAGGTCAGAAAGAAATATTATTAGTCTTTAGCGGATACTAGAGCCCCCCTATCGCAGTTATAACAGAAATACTATAAAAATTACCCCTTTCGCCTATACTCTTCCTTTTCTTTATAAGCAACCTACTTAACTCCTTTAAAAAAGGGGCAACCTAGGGGATAGGCTTTATTAATAATATAAACCTAATTATATACGGGCTAATAACCGTAGAAAATTACAGAATACTAGAGAAAGCTTATAACACCTATATAGAATAGGCAAGACAATATAGAGTCTAATTCTTACTAGAGAAATACCAGCTAATCTATTTTATAAGAAAACGTAACTAATCTGCAGATCTCTAGCATATAATTCGCATTTAAGGCTTTAGGGGTTAACTAGTTTAGGGCCTAAGGGTATTAGAAGTATAGGTAGATAGTAAGCTCTAGTAGAGCGTATATGCGGCGTAAGCGGCCCGTAAGGGTTAAGTATAGTACATTATATTATTTAGGATCGTTAACTCTATATAGGGTCTATACTTCTAGAGGTCACGCCTACTATATATAGCAGTTGTCCGGCTAACTATAACATATAGGTCCAGTATTTGGGCCATTAGAGAATCTAAAAAAGGCCCCCCTAAGTTGCTCCTTAAACCACTCTAAAAGGTCCAAATAGCCTACCTCTAGAGTATAATAGGCGCATATAAGCGAACGGCTACAGTACTACTTAAGAAGGAAGCTAATATTCCCCCCCTATAACTATATATTAAAGCCGCTGTAATATAAAGGGCGTAAAATAAACGTAACTCTAATATTATAAAGTATATTAAAACACGCTTAAATAAACTATAGAGAGACTCTAGGGCGCCCTATAGGAGAACAAACTAACAACCCTAAAGTAGGGAAGATATATTAGAGAAATAAGTAAAGAAAGTAGAAGAAGAATAGTGCTACTTTAAGGCCCAGGCCTATATAGAGGAGGAAGGGAAACGCGTAAGAGGCTAGTAAAGATAATAGTAAGAGAGAGAAAGAAGCTAAAGTAGAGTATAAAAGAACGCTAGGAAACCATCTACTATAATATAATACTGGTTAGACCAACGCTAGAAAGGTATATAGAAGTTAAAGGTACAGAGGCTAACTAAGGCAAGAGGAACCTAAGCTGTAGTATAGTTAACGCTATAGGGGGTAAACACTCTAGGGCTCTAAGAAGGCCTAACGAAGGCAGAAAATATAATAGCAATACTCTTAAGAATAGGAATAATAGGACTAAAAGACTGGCTCTACTAGGTAAGTATTCTAGTAGATAGCCCAAGATGTAAATATAGCTGGCTAAGACAGACACTAAAACATATAATACTATTATGCCGGCCCGCGAAGCCCTACTATACACGTCTACGTCGCTATGGGTGGAAACATCATCGGGAAATCATTCCTTGTAATGGCTAAGTGCAGAGGTAATAGAGGAGAGCCGTCGCAGCGCGCGCAGCGCGCTAGTGTTGCGACTCTATGGTGTTAAGCCCGCGACGCGTATATCGCCCTTAATAACACTAGGAGTCCTACTGCCCCTACTTAGGGCTCCTACTATACCATCTAGGGGGGCTATTAAGGGAAACTGGGATATGAAAACCGCCTAACGTATAACTACCTAGCTCGCAGCTAGGCCCGAAACTGGCCTTACTTAGCTAGTTAATGTAGACGCGCCCTAGGCGTATAACAGGACACCCTTAGGCTTGCACTAGCTTTGAGACTAAGAGGATACGGTAAGAGCGTAGGGAATCTCTTTTTATAAGAACTTGTTAAGGTTAACGCGTTGCAAATACTTTATACGAAACTTATTAAGGCCCTAAGGCCACCGCGAAGAACTTATTAAGGCCCTGCCTAGAGAACTTATTAAGGCCCCTCTATAAGGGCCTATTTAGTATCTAGTACACCTAGGTAACTTAAAAGAGGGTCTTAATAGGCGTGGTGCGCGTGACTTAGACGACAGCGACGTAACAGCGACGCAATGGCGACGCGATGGCGACTAGATGGCTTAACGAGGTGGAAACACGGGTAAAGCTCTAGGCAGTGGAAATATAGGCTAGCTTTGACGGCCCTATAGCGTACGACTTAGTTAACTTATAGTTGACCTATAGTTGACTTATAGGTAACTTATAGGAGGGTCTTAATAGGCGTAGTGTATATAACCTAATACGTATATATATAAGGCGACTTATAAAAGGGTCTTAATAGGCGTAGTGTATATAACCTAATGTATATATATAGGGGAGGCTATAGGGGAAATATAGGCTAGTTAGACGAGGTCTTAATAGTTAGAGATATAGGCTAGCTTATAAAAGGGGGGGATATAAGCTTAGTTAGTAGGAGAGGGGGAAGTAGGTCGTCCGGTGCGGGACCTAGTGTCTTTATAGCCCCTCTCTTGCAAGACACGGTTGGCCTATTATAAGGAGACTTTTATAGGTAACGCGAAACGGGAACCTCCTACGGGGCGTAGTGTATAGTAGTTACTGCTAGCTCTAAGGACCTTACCCCTTAGCTAGGCTCTAACCCTTAGTGTACCTAGTAGGTAGATAGGATTACGTCCTAGCTAGAGAGACTACTGTATAGCTTAAGAGAACGGATACGCGTGTTGGTATATTAATAGACGGAACTGTTTGTCTTTAGGGCGGTACGCTAGTAAGATATACTTAAGGAGTAAATAGGAGTTACTTAGGTAGGAAGGTTTTAGCTAGGCCTAATTATAGAAAGTGCGCCTAAGTCTGCATTATAGGATGCAGCTATAATGCCTTTATAGGACTACGCTAGTAGGCGCGTAAGATAGGAGTTGCAACCCCTAGAAATGACAGCTTATGCCTATACCGGCGGAAATAATAAAAAAGGCGTAAAACTAGAGGCTATGAAAGGCTCTTAAGCTGTGCGAAAGCGTACTAACTTTAGGAGGAGACTCTTATATAGACTGCTAGGGGGTAGACTGGTACTTAGGCTAATAACCCGTTATAAGATATCTAAAAGAATGGTGAAATTCCCTATACGAGTAGTGGTGGCAGCTAACTACTTACAGACTAGGACTAAAGCACTAGAAAACTAGGGTAGAGGCTTAAATAAGTAGGTATATTAAACTCTACTATATTACTAGCTAATATATAACTACCTAACTACCTAGCAGCCTGGATAACACTGTATGGTTTTTCTATCTCCTTTTAAGGAGTGGTGACCCTTAGCGAGGGCTTAGTAACTAGGGCCTAGGTATAAAAGATACTTAGGTATATACGTCCCGCTCGCCTTTTAGTATAGTGGTTTATAGATAAATCCCCCTTACGCCTTTAATAGGCCTTTGGGGGGGGAAGGCATAGTATATATAGTAATAGTCAATAAGAGATAGTATATAGGGGGTAGTTAAAATATGGAATACAACTATAAGTATATAGTAGTCGAACGGCAAGGCCTAGCTAGGACGTAGTGAACCCTAGCTAGGATAAGCTAAAGAAGGAAGTAGTGGTTCCTAAGAAGTTCGAACATCTAAGGAGGACAGGACGTAGCCGTAGGCCCGTAGGGCCGCCGCTATAGATAAACATGGCAAACCGGGGTTTTTTATCCTACTAAGGTGGCTTATAGGGTTTTTCCTCCCCCAAACTGCAGGGTTTTCTTCCTATAAATTATAAGTTTTCCCCCTGTAACGGAGTAGTCTGCGTAGGCCTAGATAGGATCCGTATTAGACGTTAATTAAGAATTACTACTACTACTATTATGCCCCTTACGTACCAACTAAAAAGTAATACTCTTAGTAGCTAGCATAGAGAACTATAATACACTACTCTTAATATAAAAAGGCCTTAAGGCGGTTACCTAGTAGCTTATTAGCTAAAATGTACTAAACCAGTTCTGGGTTATAAGGGAAATAGTAATAAAGGGCGGGGGGGGCAAGCAACGGGCGCCCCCTAATAACTCTATAGTAGTAAAGTAAAGTATATAATACTAGCGCGTCCGTAGACTTATTACGGCAGCAGTGGTTCCCAAAAAGGTTAAAAAGTAAGGTAGTAGGAGCACTATAGGTGACTCGCAGGCGCCCCGCAGGTGCCTTATAGGCGAGTCCTAAAAGGCGGGGAGATAGATTACGGGGTTTTCTTAAATAGAGTTTTCTCCCCATATATACATAAGGAGTAGTTCGCGTGGGCCCAATAGGGATCCAAATCGGACGTTAAGTAATGAATTATTAATTACTATAACCTTTAAAAGGTAAACCTATAACTTATAAAGTACCCCTACTACCTTTTATAATTGTTAACAACGGTAACAGTTCTTACTTTATTAACTTAATTAACGACATATAATAGAAGACATAGTCTAAATAATTTAAACTTCTTATTAAATAAAAAGGATATAAGATATAAACCTGGAAACCTTATAAGCAAATTAAGACTAATACGCCTTCCCTAGTAAAAGAATTCTATAAGGACTATCCTTTACGGCCTACTCTAGCTAAATGGATATAATATAAAAGTAAATAATTGCCACCTAATATAAACATATAAAATGTAATAGTAGGAAGCTTAAAATTAAAAAAGACTTAAAATACGTTATAACGTTTATAATATAATTACGTAACATATAAGATATTAAGGAACTTTAACCGCCGGTTAAAGTTATCTAATTAGTTAGATCTGCCTTACTAAGACCTACTATAAAGATATTAGTTCTGCTTATCGCCTTAACTAAACTAATAGTAATTTTCTATTCTAGGGATGGAAAATCCTAATTAGTCTATTTAATAATAGAATTGGTAAAACTTTATACCACTACCCAACGCGAAAAAAAAACGACACACGATAAGTTATAAGTCTTAACTAAAATTGAATTATTTAGACCTTTGGCTAAAAGGGGGGGTACTATAATGGGACTAGCCTAGTTATAGTAAGAATGTCTTAGTAAAACACTTAACAGATAAATTCTAACGCTTTAACTAAATTCTGCCAAATTCTGTTAGCTTAATTGACTTCTGCTAAATTCTGCTAGATTAATTGAATTTTACTAAAGTCTGTTAAAGACCGCGTGCGTATATACGCACGTATCGACCACCAAGCCCCTAACTATTTAATTATATAATTCTCTTGTTATTCCCTTCTCTTCTTTACGTAACGTCTTGTTCTTAGCGAGAGCTATATACCCTTAGATTTAGATAGAATTTATATCGTTCCTTTAAATCTTCCCCAAAGTCTCTTCGCGCCCTTATAGGTATATATTATTAGCTTAGCTACTTCGTTAATATATATATAAAGCAGAATAGGATTTAAGTAGTAGTCCTAGCAGAACTTAGTAGGATTTAGTAAAACTTAGCGGAATATAGTAGAATACGGCGGGTTGCCATTAGATTACTATAGATTGCGCAAATTGCGGTCTTATAGTTGGTAGGAATAGGTAGATATATATTAGGTGTTATAGAGGTATCCTATAATAGTACCTCTTTATTAAACTTAAGCTTCTACAAAATACGGCTATAGTAGTTTAGGTAGAGTTTATAAAAGTCTTTTACGGCCTATATAAATCCTATAGAGTTAATAGGTTCCTATAAGGGCTTAATAAAGCCTCTTTATTTTATAAGTTATAAACTAACTATTTAAGATAAGATACTTAATCGCCTGCCCTAATATAGTAATACCTATTATTGCCTAACTATTTCTAGATTATATATGGAAACTCTATAAACTCCCTAAAATAATTATCTCTAATAAAGGTAGCTAGTTTATCTCTATATTTTAGAAAGAACTAACTACCTAACTCTATATTAGAGCATTATTATCTACTATATATTACCTAAAAATAGATAGTTAAATAGAACGTGTAAATCTATAATAGAATAGTATATTTGGATATATGCGTCGTACTTATAAGACAATTAGATTAACTAGCTTACATTCGCTAAGTTTACTATAAATAACTACGGCTAGTATTTATAGATAGGTTTTAAACCTTTTAATAATGTTCCTTACCCTACTTATTACGCCTTATAAGTTATAAAAGTAAATAAATTTATAAAGAAAATAAAGGAACTATAATAATTCCTTAATAATAATAAAATAATATAGACTTAATCTGTTTATAAAGCCGTAGTAAATAAGAAAAAAACCCTAATACTAGCTTACTAAATTAGTAACTTTATCTAGCTAGATATAAAAAATCTAAATATAAAATAACCTGCAAAAAAATTAATTAGAAGAACGCTAGCCCTTATAAGGTTAAGACGGTTATTTTTTCTTACGTCTACTAACTAAAGCTCCTTAATACGGTTAAAATTTACCTTATATTCTATTTATTAGTCCTCCGCCATACTATCCCTATATTAAATACCCTACTTAGATAAATATAAGACCTTCCCCTACTAGTTAAAGTAGATAGTAAGAACGGGTACTTCGTTAAAAAAAATTAGTAATATTAAGTATAATAAATAGAAACGCTAGTATATATACTTACTATAATAATTATACAGCCTTTATTTACAGTGAGATTAATAATAAAGTTAATTAAGATATCCTTCTATCTTTAGTCTGGAACAGATAGTAGCTTTAAAAGGCCATTATATATCTTATACAAAGCTTTAGCTTATTAATTGATATAGTAGCTAGAGATATACCTTTATATTATATTAAATATTTTTGGCTAGTAATATTTCTATTAGAGTAGCTTTAGAGTTTTTCCTTAACTTAAGTAGCCAGCTACTAGTAAATTATATATATATTTAAGGAGCTTAAGCTTAAGCTTATTATAGTTAGGTATAACTAGGCGGTTTTAGTAGTATAAGCCGTTTCTATAAGCTTTATATTTACTTAAAGAAATCTTTTTAGAGCGTCTAATGCTATCTTATATTAACTTAAGCGTCTCTTAAATAAACTCGTTGTTTAGGTATTTATTAACTATAATCTATTTAATTAATTATTTATTTATTTTTAGGATATGCACTATAAGGTCTTTAGTAAGAAGGTTAAATATTTCAAGATAAAGTAGGGTCTAATTTTAGTAAAAGCTCGCTTTTTTAGAACAAGCGCGTCTTGTAAGCATTAGGTTAGAGTATTAAGCTTTTAACCTTAAACGCCTAGGCGGTATATAATTAAGAATTGGAAATAAAATAGATATTTTAACTAGCAGGCTAAGTAATAACTTAGCTATTTTATATTTATAAAGCACTATAGGTTCTTATAGTCGCTAAGAACCTTAATTAAAAATCTAGCGTCTTCTAGTTTAGATCGCTATTATTTAAAATATTTAATAATAGCTAGTAGGTCCTTATTATAGATCTTATAATTATATTTAGCTAGGCTTAGTTATTTTAAGAAGTATACTATAGGGTATAATACTCTATCCTTATTATATTAAAATAGAATGCCTTTTATAATATAGTTGGATAAATTAGCTTTTATAACACTTATTTAGTTTAGGTTAAAGTATTAAAGTACAAAGGGCGCCGGTTTTGAAATCCGGCCATTTTTTAAGCGAGCAAAATGCGGCGCACAAAAGTGACCCCTCCACCCATAGAAAATACCATATTAAATTATGTACTACCTATGAAATTCATTTCCACCTTTATACTCTATAATTATAGTATTAATTGCTGCTATTCTAGCAACTAAAGCCCTTATTTTATCTTAAGGAATCTTCTCCTACTCTCCTCTTTAAGCTCGATCTGTCCATTCTAATATATATAGAGCCCCCTAATCCCTTATAATTGCAATCCTTATTAGCATCTAAGCTCCCTTAATAGCGTTTATATTGGGGGAGTTACCTATATATTTAAGTAACTTAATACCTTCCTTTTTAAGTCGTTGCTTTGTCTGTTTACTTATATATAAAGGAGCATTATCTTATTAGAATAAGAAGGGAGGTTAATTGTACTTAAAGGTATTAGGATCGTGTCTTTATAGTATAATTTCTTTATAAAATGGAATAAGATAAGGCTTAAGAACCTTGTACGTGTATCGCAGATTATCTACTCCATCGCGAGACGGCCCTTTCTTATATTAATTGTTCTTCTAATATACCTCCCACGAAGCTCGAATTTTAGGCCATTTCTGCTCTTTCTTATTCCATTTCTTCTCCTTCTTTTGCTCTTGTTTCTTAAAGGTAGCTCAATATTTAGCCTTAATCTCTTCTATATTTAACCGTTCCATCTTAGCTTCGTTAGCTACCTTTTGCTTATTAGTCTTGGGGTAGTAGATATAATAGGGCCCTTTATAATTATACGTAAAACACCCCCAAAAAATTGCTTCCGAGTAGTTATTATATCGCCGTTTAATGCAATTGGGATAGTATCTCTCTTCTTAACCTAGTATTCAAGATATTTTTTATTAACTACGCTTTACGGAGATAATTATTAAAGCCTCGTCTAAGAATATAACTTGCCGCCACTTGTCTAAGCCCTAATCCTTTCTTAAAAATGCGATCTTGTATTATTATACCTTTTAGATATCTATAAGACTGGGTTTCTTTATTAATTTATAGCGGCATAAGCCTCGCGCAGGAAGCTTCTTCTTAATTATGCGACGGTGGAGATTAAAATATCCTTTTTTATAAGCTATAATATGCTAAAGCTTCTACCTTTGCTTCTTATTTAATATATAAGCTTTAAGCAAGTATAAAACGTCCTTATCTAAGATCTTCTTCTTAGCTCCACTCCCTTCCTTTCGCGCTACTTACTCCGCAAGAGTAGGAGGTTATAGGCCTTGTTCTGCATGTCGAATTTATACTTCCCCAGCTCTAAATTTAACGCCACTAGCAGTAGAGGAGGATAACCTAGCTCTTTTAGCAGCTTTAGCTTAATTAATATATTGCAAATAAACTAAAAACGCAGCTTTATTGATATCGGAGGCATGCTTTTCCATTATTAGAAGAGTCTTAGTTAATTACTATGTGGGAGTTTTGATGGGGTAAATTCGCTTAAAATCTAGCCAATTAAATGGCCGGATTTCAAAACCGGCGGCCTTTATGTAGGTGCAGTAGTAAATATAACTTTTAGATAAATAAAGGTGTTATTCTTTTAGGTTAAAGCTATAAAGGGTAAAACTAGGGCGGAGAAGTTATTTATAAACCATTAGTAGAAATTGGCAAATTCTATAAAGGCTCTTATATCCTTAACGCCCTTAGGTTCTTACTAGTTTATAATTACTTTGACTTTCTTTAAGTCTATTTATATATCATTTATAAAAATAAAGAGTTTAAGATATAGGACTTCCGTTTTATAAATTTTGTATTTTTTTATATCTAATTATAGACTAGCTTTATATAGGGCTTATAAAATAAGGTTAACGTATTTCTAATATTTAGTTAGGTTATCGCTATATATTAATATATTGTTAATATAAGCAGTATAGAAGATATTTAGGTAGGGACGTAGGGTATTATTTATATAATATTAAAACAAGTTTAGGGCTTTCCCGAGGCTAAATAGTATTACTAAATATTTAAATAATCTATACTGGGTATAGAATATAGTAAGCTATTAATTTTCTTTTATAATACAGAGGTGGTTAAACATAGAGATAATATTAGGCTTTATATAGTAATAAGCCTTACTTAGTTAGTTTAGCGTCTTTTATATTAATAGAATTGGATATTAATTCTTAATAATAATGGTATTAAAAGCTTAATAATTTATATAAAAGTGTAAACTACTACTAGGTTTCTTAATTAAGATTACTAGTATAACTATGGATAAAGAGCTTGCTTTAATAAATCCTTTACTTAGGTTCTCGTCTAAATACTTCTATAGTATTTAGAGTTCGTTTTAGGATATCCTATATAGGGGTCTAAATCTAAGCTACTTTCCTTCTTTAAGTATAATCTTATAGTTATATAGTTGGTATTCTAGTAGCCTATTAGCTTTC
The DNA here is from genome assembly GCF_001692895.1 of Cenococcum geophilum 1.58. Taxonomy (NCBI): domain Eukaryota; kingdom Fungi; phylum Ascomycota; class Dothideomycetes; order Gloniales; family Gloniaceae; genus Cenococcum; species Cenococcum geophilum. Next base: position 918,800 of record NW_027137605.1, read on the forward strand.
TTTTATAAAAATATATCTAAGCGTTTATAATACTCTACTAGTACCTTTATAGCACGTTAGTATACTTTTTTAATGCTAAGACTTTCTTAATATCGGCTATTATAACAGCAAAGATCGTATATATAGGGGTTTTAGCAAGTTAAGCTAGCAAAGTGGCTCTAATTGTATAGATATTTAAGGTATTAAGCTTACCTAGGTTGTCTATAGTTTCTTATTCGGCTTTAGGTTGAGTATTAGGTATAGAGTTAGTATTATATTTAGATTCGGGTTTTTTAAGTATCCTTTTTATAATAGAATACTAGTTCTTCCAGTACTTTTATATATTAAGCTTAAGCTTCTACTTAGTTTAGGGTATTATAGTAGTTAGAATCGCTTTATATAGTTTAATATAATATCTAATTCCTTAATAGGCGTTAGCGGAAATCTTATATTGGCGGAGTTTGGTAGAGTTTTTAGGCTAGTAGAATTAAGTAGATTCCTTAGGTATGGAGTAAATATTTATAGAATTTTTTGATTAGTAGATCCTAGTAAACTTTTTAGACTTTAGTTTAGGGTCTAAGTAGTAAGTTATAAGATACTTCTATTTATAATAGGAGGTAGTAAATAGAAGCCTAAGGTTATTCTAATTAATAGTTACCTTATATAGCTTTGTCTAGAGTTATTTAAGGATTACTAGATAACCTATGGTAGTAATAAAGAGCTTAGTTAATTCTTTATAGTTTAGGTATTAGAGTCTTAGGACTACTATATAAGTAGTACGGCCCAAGACGGTGCGTTTGCTATTAAATCTAAATACATTAATATACTAGTTAAGGGGTATTAAAGTAAAACAATTATCTTATATAAAGATCTTATTAATAAATCCTATACTACTAGCTCCTATATTAATTAAAGCTTAAGCGTTAGCCTATTAACCTTTCCGCTAAAGACGGTAGTTAATAGTTATACTATAATCCTAAGAGTTAGGGTTTACGATATCTAATATATTTAATAAGATCCTATAATATAGCTGTCCTAGAAAGCGACTTAACTCTAAAATATACCTTTTAGTGGTAAGTAGGAAGGGGTTTCTATAGAATATTAGTTATAGCTTTATTTTTATAGGTGTTGCTTATTAAATATAGGGCTAAAACTAGATAAAAATTAGGGATAGTAACTGGAAGATTAATATAGTAAACGGCTACTAGTATTAGCCGTTTATAAATTATATTAGGGTATAAGGATAAAGTAGTATGTTTGAATATAAACCTTACTTCTACATTTAAAATAAAGGCATATTTTAATACGTTGTTCCTATTTAGGAGACGCTAGTAAAGTATACTTCGGGGTTCCAGAGTTAATGTATATAGTATTAAGATACTTAAGCTAGGAAGATAACTTAATAAAGACTTATAGGGCTATTATATTATATTAAAGAGCAGGTTTTAGTATTAGACATAGTATATTATTATACTATTTATTAATAACGTTTACGTAGGCGTTAAGGGCTCTTAATAGGTCTACGCCTATTAGGGAGGGTTTGAGTTTAGGGCTTAGGGATTTAATAAGGCTATTAATTAATATCCCTTGCATTGATAACTACGTCCTTAAAGCTATAGCCTGTGCACATTAATTAATAAGGTATAATACGGGCGGTAAGTTATTCTGCCGCATTACTAGAGCTATTAAAAAGAGGAAGTGCTAAAGCCCAAAGCAGTGGCTTTTTACAACTTAATTTTTGGAAATAGTATATTAAGTAGGCTGTATAAGGTCTATATTCTTAGATATATAATTAGGCATTATTTTAGTAGTATATCTAGTAGTAGTAATTCTTAATTAACGTCTAATACGGATCCTATCTAGGCCCACGCAGACTACTCCGTTATAGGGGGAAAACTTATAATTTACAGGAAGAAAACCCTGCAGTTTGGGGGAGGAAAAACCCTATGAGCCACCTTAGTAGGATAAAAAACCCTGGTTTGCCATGTCCGTCCATAGCGGCGGCCCTGCGGGCCTACGGCTACGTCCTGTCCTCCTTAGATGTTCAAACTTCTTGGGAACCACTGCTTCCTTCTTTAGCTTATCCTAGCTAGGGTTCACTACGTCCTAGCTAGGCCTTGCCGTTCGATTGCTGTACACTTGTAGTTATATTCCGTATTTTAACCACCCCCTATATGCTATCTCTTGTTAACTATTACCATATACGCCATGCCTTTTCCCCCCTAAGGCCTATTAAAGGCGTAAGGGGGATTTATCTATAAACTACCACTATACCAAAAGGCGAGCGGGATGTATATGCCTAAGTATCTTTTGTGCCTAGGCCCTAGTCACTAGGCCCTCGCCAAGGGTTACTACTTTTTAAGAGGAGATAGGAAAACCGTACGGTATTATTTAGGCTGCTAGGTAGTATTTAATAGTTAATGGCGAGTAACCGTAGCTCCGTGGGCGATCGCCCTAGGGGTTAGGAGGGGCCGTATATTTGCTCGTTGCTCATTCGTTCGTTCGCAATCGCTCGTTTATTAACGTAAGAGGTTGTCAATGCTCTCTACTAGGGGTTAGGGGATGTTATCGAATGCCGCGTATCCATGTTGGATCGTATAGGTGCCTTAATAGGAGAATAGTGTTGCTGTTGTTTGTAAGGGGTACTTAGTGGTAGTTTTCGAGATCTCACCATCCCATGTAAAAACTTTTCACCACCGCCCACAATACCCACTACCACCACTAGGTCGTATCGCACGCTATGCGACGTCTCTGCGTTGGCTCTAAGTCTGAACTTCGAAGACTTAGGTTCGTAGCCGTCACCACGTATAGGTGCAGAGTCCGTTTTCGACGGCCTAGTAGTATATCTAATAGATAACTTTATTAATTAGATACACTACTAAAATAATGCCTAATTATATATCTAAGGATATAGACTATATACAGCCTACTTAATATACTGTTTCCAAAAATTAAGTTGTAAAAAGCCACTGCTTTGGGCTCTAGCACTTCCTCTTTTTAATAGCTTTAGTGATGCGGCAGAATAACTTACCGCCCGTGTCGCACCTTATTAATTAGTATGCACGGGCCACAGCTCTAAGGACGTAGTTATCGATGTAAGGGATAGAGTTATTCTAGCCTATTTCCCTTACGTAGCGGTTAAATTTAGAGAAGTATACTAGAAAACTTTCCTTTTTTTAAGCTATATAGTTTATCTTTCTTTAAGCGGTAGCTTAGTAGTTTGGGTTACTATATATAGCTTTAAGGAGTCTAACTAGGCTCTATACTAAGTTTAGCTAAAGAGGTTTAATAAGGTTAGCTATCTCTCTTTCTAGTTAGCTTAGGGCGTAGTAGAGTTAGTTAGCTTTAGTTAGGTAGCGATTAGTATTACTAATAGCTTATTCTTAAGCCAGCTTAAAAATAACTAAAGCTCTTATTATTTATCGGTAAATACTAAAGAGTATAGTGGTTTTTTTAGATTGTTACAGTATAGTAGTTAGTTTAGGGTAAATAGCTGCTGCTTGTTTAGGGCTTATATTCCGTATAATAGCCTCTAGGAATAGCGTTTAGTCTTAGGGCTCTAGCGTAGATATTTTAAGGTTATAGACTTCTTCTTAGAGGGCTTTAATTAATTATTAGTATTAGGCCTTTTGTTTTACGAGGGCATCTATATAGAGCGTTTATAAACCTACTATCTACTCCTTAAGTATAGTAAGTATATTGGCTGCCGTTATAGAAGCTTTGGGTACGTTCTGCATTTTAATAGCAGTATAGGTTGTTAACGTAACGTAGTATTATAGAGTAAGTATAAGTGACGATAATATATAACAAGGTAAATATTACTAAGCTATATATAGAATTAGTAAAGAAGGTATAAGAAAGAATAAAAAGGTACTATAATGCTAAGAGATTTGAGGGACTAGATCTTAAGGAGGGAGATAAAGTGTAGCTACTATATAAAAATTTCAAGAGTTGATAACTAAGTAAGAAGTTAGACTATGTTAGACTAGGACCTTTTAAAATTACGTAAAGAATTTCACTAGTTACGTTTAAGTTGAACCTACTAGCTAGGATAAAGATCTACCCTATATAGTATATCGCAATACTAGAGCTAGTATATGGGAATGTTAAGCCACTAGTCTATAAAGCAGACACGTATAGAGGATAGGAAGAAGACAAATAGCAAGTTTTAAAGATTATTGGTTACGAGGATATTAATAATAAAATATAGTATAAGGTTAAGTGGATAGGCTATACTAAGACTACCTAGGAACTACTAAAGAATTTAAAGAATGCTATAAGAAAGGTATAGGAGTATCGGAAGAAATTAGGTTAGGTAGTATTAATAAAGAAGGATCGCTAAAGAATAAGTCACCTAAGGGGGACCTAAGAAGAGCAGTTACTGAACTACTTAGATCTGTTTCCTTCTCTATTAAAGGAAAATCCGTTCTTTTATCACTAAGTTCCTATAAACCTTATTCTATAAGTTTCTACTCCTTAAAACAAACCTTTTTATAACCCTTTTTAAGACGGAGCAACTAAGTAAACGCCGTAATCTAAGCGTTTAGGGCCTTCTATTCCGCGTTACGAGAACATTCTAACTTAGCAAGGGCTTAAGATAGTTTACTATCTAGCCGCGCAGCAGTAGATTAAATATAAGACCCTAAGATAAATTAATTAAGAAACTAGACAACTATTAAGAGTATTAAGTCGCGTATATTTAGTATTAGAAGTAAAGCGAACGTTATAGGACGAACGAATATTTGCTTTAGTGCACTCTAAGCAAGAAAATGGTTGTCGCGAAGATGGACTTACTAACGTAATATAGACTAGCCCCTCTTTCAAATAACGAGAATACGGAGATAGTATAATCTTACTAAGAGATAATATCGTAGCAATAGTGCGAGCACGACGTTGGGCGTGTAAGGAAGAAATTGCTTTAGATATAATAAGCAATGGTATTAACTAAGTTAATTAGACAGATATTATACCTCTAGTAAATAACTTAGAGATGTTAGAAATCTTTAAGGACGAAGATAGAAAGGAGGGAGATGGTGTTACGGACGCTTTAAGTACAACGTTATAACTACTAGGAGAAGAGACGGAAGAAGCTAGTTAGTTAATTTAAGTACGGTCTAGGATAGAGCTGCTAGAACTATGTAATGAGGAATAGTAACTAAGGTTATATAATATGCTACGTATTAAATAAAAGGTATAGGAGGAACTTATATACCTTATATATAAGACGTATATTACGTATAAGAAGGATTTTATAGAAGTACGGTTGTGTATTTAAGGACCCTTAGTCCCTACCTAGATAGTTCCTTCCTTGTAGTGATTCTTAGGATATAATTAGAGTTAATCTGTTAGGCAACCACTTCACCAGTTATTATTATTGTTGACTTTAATTTGCATTACCTACACACCTAGCCTATTAATAAGCCCATTGTAGTTCTTGCTATAAGGTTCCGTTACACAACTTCTATACAGCCTATTTAGATAATATTATAATCTACTCTAAGAATAAGCTAGAATACGAGGAGTATATTTATAAAGTTCTATAACGGCTCTGCAAGGCTAGCCTCTAGGTTAATATTAAGAAGTTAGAGTTTAGTATTAAGCGTATAAAGTATCTAAATTTTATTATTAGTATAGACGGAATTAAAACTGACCTAAAGAAGACGGCTATAATTAACTAGTAGGCATCTCTACGGACCGTAAAGGGGGTATAATTATTTTTAGGTTTTTATAACTTCTATTAACGCTTTATTAAGAACTACGGCAAAATCGCCTGGCCTCTTAACTATCTTACTAGAAAAGACCAGCCCTTTTACTCTAACGCTATATATAGGCAGGCCTTTAATAAGCTTAAGAAACGGCTAGTATCAGCTCCCTTACTTACCTATTTTAACCTAAAACGGCCCTTAATACTAGAAACTAATGCCTTAAACGGTATAATAGCTAGCTTTTTTTCCCAGAAGCAACCGGACGGAGAGTAGCACCCTATTATATACTATTTAAAGGCTATAATAAATACTAAGCTAAACTACCATATCTATAATAAAGAAATGCTAGCTATTATCTCTAGCTTTTAGCACTAGCGTGTATAGCTAGAGGGGACCCCTAAGCTAATTAAAGTAGTTTTAGATTATAAGACCCTAAAATACTTTATAACAACTAAGGCCCTTATAGCCTAGTAGGCACGCTAGGCGGATACCCTATCTTAGTTTAACTTCTTAATTATATATAAACTAGGCGCTATAAACTGTGCGGATACTCTTATAAGGCGTAAGTAAGACCTAGATAACTAGATGGCTGTAAAGATCTTATTATAGACCTAGACGCTACTATAATTAGAACACTTTAACCCCTAGATATAGGCAGAACTAAGTATAAACTCCTTAGGCGTTAAGATATATCCTATTAACTCCTTTAAACTTAACCTTATTAATAAACTACTATAGGCCAACTAAATAACCCCCTCTCTACAGGAGTACCGTAAAAAGGTAAAGAATATTACTAGCCTATAGTCCCTTAAAAATGGACTACTTAAGCACTAGGAATGGCTAGTAGTAGTTAAGAAATAAAACTTACGGACTTGGCTCACCGCTAAAGCTTATACCTAAGTCTCTACGGCCCACCCTAGAAAAAATAAAACCTATAAAATTATTAATAACCGCTCCTACTAGCCTAAAATAGTTATAAATATTAACCATTATAAACGGAACTGTAATAGCTGTTGTAGATTTATAATCCCACGAGACAAAACCCTAAGACTATTAAAACTACTCCTAATACTAGAACGCCCCTAGTAATATATCTTTATAGACTTTTATAAGCTACCTATAGACTGTAACAGATACAATATGGTTATAATTTTAGTTAACCGCTTTAGTAAGCGCCCGTTCTTAATCCTATATTATAAAAATATTAATACTTAAGAAGCGGCCTAACTATATATTTACTATATCTACTAAATCTACGGACTATTAGATACTATTATATCTAATTATAGGCCATAATTTATATTGGTATTCTAAAATAAGTTCATCCAAATCTTAGGCATTAAGCTAAAGCTTTCTACCGCATACCACCCCTAGATAGATAGTTAGACGGAAATTATAAATTAATACTTAGATTAGAGACTTCGGCCCTTTATTAATTACTTTTAAGATAACTAGGCTAAACTGCTACCCCTAATAGACTATGCCCAAGCAACCCTACCCTATAACTCTATAGGATTTGCCCCTATTTAACTAGAAATGGGTTACTTACCCTATATAAGCTTTAACTAGGAAAAACTAGAAGAACCCCAGACTGTACGCGAAAAACTATCTTATAAGGAAGTACGGCAGTACGCTAAGCGCTTAGAAGAGGCTTAAATGGTAGCCTATATAAATCTAGAAAAGGCCTAGAAATTAATGCAATAATAGGCGAATAAGTATAGGCGAGAGCCTAACTTTGCCGTAGGAGATATAGTCTAGGTTATAATAAAGAACTAAAAGACGGAACGACCTAGCCGCAAGCTAGACTATTAGATAGTAGGACTATATAAGGTTCTTAAAAAGGTAGGCAATATATATAAAGTAAATCTCCCAGATTTAATTAAAGTTTACCCTATCCTCTCTCCAGATAAACTTTAAAAAGCTATAAATAACCTATTACCTAGATAAAAGAATAAACTTACCCTACTAATTTAAGTTAATGGCGATAATAAATAGGAAATTAAAGAAATACTAGTCTGTAAGCTTATAAGGGGAACATTAAAATATTATATTAGTTAAAAAGGATACAACCTAGACCCTACCTAGTACCCTATATAAAACTTTATAGGTAGTCCCTATAAGCTTTAGGAATTTTATAGTCGTTACCCTAATAAACCCGGACCCCTAAAGTACCTTAACAAGTAAATAGAATACTAGAATAGCGAAGACGATAAGCTGCCTATTAAGTATAAAGATAAGAATACCCTATAGATATAATACGGACGTATAAAGCCTAAGGGCAGGCTTTTTCGGAGGGGGGGTAATATTACAGCGCTAGTAGAAACTAGTAGAAACTAGTGGAAACTAATAGAAACTAGTAAATTATAGCTAATGGATATTAGTGGATTATAGTAAACAATTAGTAGATTATAGCGGATAGTTGTAAATAGTCGTAGATAGTTTTATATAGTTCTAGACAGTTGCCGTCACGTGACTAGAGGATTGTATATAACGTTGAGCGGCGCCGCCCTCTGTCTCCTTTCCTTTCTCTAGCTTTAGATCTTTATTTATAGACAATCCAATCATACAGGCTTGCGCGACCCTTTTGCCGTGCTCGCGCCTCGATTGACTAAGTCGCTAACAATAGGAATGCGACATACTAATATACTAACGTACTTAGTATATTTCTTAGGAGTTAGCTTATATATTTAAATAACTATAATCTCTACTTTAGACAGTTCTCTCTTTATAGTAAATCTCGGAATATAATTAGAGTTAACCGTTAGGCACCTACTCTATAGTTAGATCTTATTATTATGTTTATTTATATACCTAGCCTATTAATAAGTCTACCGTAGGATTTACTATAAGGCTTCGTTATATAGCGCTATATATAGATATACCTTTTCCTTACCCTTTTTTTAGTCCTTGTTTTAGAATTCTAGTTTATTAGCTGCTAATAGATCTTATTTTATTAACTAAGCCTTTATATATATAAGCCTATACAGGTTCTAATTAAGGTTTATATAGACTACTGCCGTAATATAGGTATAAAAACCTCTAAGGAAGACGTGAGTGGTAATATAGAGTGTACCCCCCTAGGTAATACGCCCGTACTATATCAATAGGAGAAAAAATACCATTAGGTCGCTGCTCTAAGACTTAGCCCTATAGAAGAGAGCGTCTAAAATGCCTATCTTGCCCTATCTGCCATTTATACTATACTTTTTATTAAATTTAAAATTGCTATAGAATTGAGGTAATCCTACCCTTACTCCTATTTAAATGCCCTATATATATATGCCTATAGTCCTCCTACTTATAGTATAATTTCCACCCTAAAGGAATAGCAGGTATAAGGGATATTATTACAGTCATCTTAGGTTGCCCTTAGAACAACCCTTAAACGCCCCTTAGATAGTTACTAGTTACGTACTAAAGGTATATGCCTATAGTATATAGTCTCCACAATTCTAGAGGCCTTACCTTCTTAAGGATTTATCTCTCTCTATAATTTATCCTACTCTATTGTAACAGGACTAGCCCAGTTACAGTAGAAACGTCTCGGTGAAACACTCGACAGATAAATTCCAACACTTGTCCAAATTCTGCCGAATTCTGCTAGCTTGATTGACTTCTGCCAAGTTCTGCCAGATCCATTAAATTCTACTAAAGTCCGTCAAAGACCGCGTGCGCACGTACATACGCATCGACCACTAAGCCCTTAACTATTTAATTATATAATTCTCTTGTTATTCCTTTTTCTTCTTTATATAACGTCTTATTTTCTACAAGAGCTATACCTATAGATTTAGATAGAATTTATATTATTCCTTCGAATCTGCCCCGAAGCCTCTTCGCGCCCTTATATCTATAATTGTACCTTATAGTCCCCTATCTATAAAGTCCCCTTATAATAGGATAAATATAGATCTAAATCTAGGTGTTTTATCCTAAGGCCCTAATCTAGGTCGCCTATTCCCTATCTCCTATATCTAATAAGTGCGCTTAACTTAGTACTAGTAGTAGTAGGGGTGTATAGCGTCCCTATACCTAAGTACTTATATTACTAATAGTACTAGAATATAGTTAGGTTAATTAAGTATAGAGAAAGATTTAATTTATATATAGCTTTATATTATTTTCTACTAGTACGCTACGTACTACTCTTCTATAACTACCGCACTGTAAAAAAAATTAGCTACTTACTAAAGCGGGTATATATAATATTCTTTAAATACCTTTTATAAGTAGGGGCCTATATATAGTAGTATAATAGCTTATAGGTTAAGAAGTTCTTTAGTAGTTCTAAATAGTTTATAAGATCTAATAGGAGGATATAGGAGGATACGCCCCCTTCTAGCCCCTTAGGGACTAGACACCCCCGCCTAGCTAAAGGCAATATATAGGCAAATTACCAAACCCTTTTATTATCCCCCTCCCTAGACCTTTTAAGATAAATAAAAAATATAATATAAAAGGTAGATATATTATAAAGGTAATTAAGCTAGGCGAAGACGGAGCGTATAAGACTGGCTAGAAGGATATACCTAGGTTTTCTCCTTACTAAAGATTTTTACTATAAATAGATCGTAAAAGTCTAGATAGACCTAAAATAGAAACCGAATTAAGCAATAAATAGAACCGATAATAATATTATTTTCTACTATTATATTTATTTATATATATTAATAGCTTATATAAATACTTCTAAGATAGAGTTTATAAAATACTATATTACAAAGATATTAAGCTAAGGAGTAGGAGGTAGAGGAAAGGATAAATAGTAAAAACTAGTTAGTACAATACGGTTTATACGGCCGAGCGTATTGTTATACTAATAGTATTATTATATAAAAAGTTGCGTACTAGGTTAATAAGCAATAAAGGGGAGGGCTTTATACTTAAAAAGGCTTAAGGCGTCCATCTTACCAGCTAAATTAGGCCCCCTCCTATATAAAATCTCTGCTAGTTATACCAATTTTAGTAGGGGAGACTTAACAACATTATAAAAAGTTAGAATATTATAATATTACATCAAAAACACTTTAATTAAGGGGTGTTGATCGTAATATAAAGTATATCGTTATAACTAGTTTTTACTATATCTATATATATAGCGCTAAGTCTATAGCCGAGCCCCTAACTAGGCCCTTTATTTAGGTAATGTATGATAGTGCCGTAATATATATAGGTGTTTAATATCTTTTAATTCTAACTTCTTACTCTTTTATAAATAATTTATATACTCTCTTTTATTACCCTTATATATAATTTAAAGCTTTTCTATAAAAATCGGCCTTTATACTTCTATATAATAAAGCCCAGAAACCTAGTAAATAGCTATTGGCGTTCTATTAGAATCGTGCTAATAAACTGCTAAAGTAAGCGTAGAGACGTATATATAGCGGTGCAGCGTAGGCGCGGCAATATAGTAGTATTGTGAAATTTTTTTACTAGAAGGGTAAGCCTTAACAAGAACTCGATATAGCTACTACGTCTTTATATATATTCTAATTAATTATTTAAACCACGGCATCTATGTCTAACTATTAGGGCGCTAAGGCCCTTAGGGTTTATAATAGGGTGATAATAGTAACGAAATGTAATAAGTATCTTGGTTTTTAATAAAGTAGAACTATAAAACTAAATTCAGCTATTCTCTAGTACGGGGCGACTACGTTTTATAAGCGCTGCCTGCGTTAAGCCAGTTACAGTAAGTGCGTCTCTATAGCTTAATAATTACCCCCTTTCTTAAGTAGCTATCCTTAGCCGACGCTATTATATAATAGGAGTGTTATTATTGCCCTTTACTAAATAAGAAATGTATAGTAAAATATAATATAATGGGATAATAGGATAATAGAACGCTAGGGCCTATAGAGACCTATAAAGGTAGGAGTCCTTACCTAAGTAAGACACTAGATTTTCCTTACTATACCTCTTCTATTCCTTCTACCTACGCCTTACTATCTCTACGATTTTTAATTAACTATAGATCGTAAGTATTAAGCAGCCGGTTCGCCTACTAGCGGGCCTTTTATATATATTCTCTATACTAGCTTATAGCTATCGCTAATTCTACTAACCGCTGTCTAAACTTCTATACCGCTTATAAGCTATTTCCTTAGCCTTACTTAAACCAATCTACCTCCGCTATATTAAGCGTGTAGCTACTACTAGGTAGGCTACCTACGGCAAGTAAGCTAACTATAATTACAGCTACTACTAACAACTAAATAAGTTATATTAAGTAGTAAGTCTATATATATTGGTTTAGATTCTAATAGCTAATAGGGCTAGGTCCCTAAGGCCTTCTATAGCCGCCTAAATAAGCTACTTACCCTTATTAACTGGGCTAAGCCCTATTATATTACTAGCGGGGATATAGCTAACTTTAATACTCGCATCGCTACTATCCAAAAATCCTTTATAAAGGATATTAAGGTTTTACTACGTACTAGCGCTAAGTATAGTTTTCACTAGCGCTTAAAGGGCGAAAACCTCCTCCTATTTTAAGTATAGGAGTTATAGGCTATCTATTAAACCCTTAAAGGGATCCTTAATATAATATACACTTTAGTACATATTATAGCGCAGGTGTTTTACTGGTATAGTATATACTAATAGTACTTAGAGGCTAATATACCTCCTATTATAAGAGGTAAGAAGGAAGATAAGGGTAAGGAAGATAAGGATAAGAATAAAGAGGGTAAGGAAAAGGAAGAGGAGAAGAAGGAAGAGGAGGGAAAGGAGAAGAAGGAGGAGTTGGTAAATGTCACGGAACCCTACCACAGGGGCCTCTATAGGAGAGCCCCGTGCTCTTATATACACCTTGTGTACAGCTTATATTAGCTACGCGTAGGTATATTACCTCCTTACGCCCTCGACCCTTATAATTGATCGCGTAACGTCTTGTAGACTCCTCGAATATATACGTCTTGTAGCTACTGCCCCGTCCTATAACATTACGTTGCGCCTTTTTACTACCAACACCTAGCCTACGACCAATTCTATGTCTTTGTAATACTATAGGCGCTGTTAGAAGCAGCGTGCCTATAAGTTACCTCACTTTATACTTCTAAGGAACCTATAATAGTAAGACAATATTCCTTACTAGCCACTATATTAAACCTAAAGAATAATCCAATACCTATACTTAACCTATAACGCCAATTAATCCTAGGAGAATTCGATTTATTAGCCCTAGCCTTAACCCCTAAGGAGATAAACACTAATAATGTCTTATCTTTTATTAACTATATAACTACGGACAAGCAAGCGGAAGGGCTATTACCTATTAAAATTGAAATACGAGACGCCGAGACGTTTGTAAAAATGGTAGCACGAGAACCTAATAAATACTACCGCCTTCTATAGAACTACTACCTAAAGCTTATACGAGCCGAGATGCGTGCTGCTTAAGATCGCGATATTATCTAAGACCTATAAGCTTGTGAGGCGCTCGCCGATAACACGCGTTAAGAAACTAAAGACGACCTCTATGTGTCTGAACGCGATGTCCAACAGTTAAAGAAGGCTAAGATCGCACTTATTGCTATAGTTACTAAAAGAGAAGGTATAATTAAATACCTATAATCTTAGCTTAATAAGCATATTCGTAATAACGCTAGATACCTCTCTACTGCATATAACGCTACTTAAGTCTCTACGCCCCTGGTAACTTTACCTACTTAACGCTTAATAGAGAGTTAGCGCCGAGCAGCCTTACCTAACAGGAACCCCTACTAAAGTAATAATGAAAGCTATAACGACTGAACCTAAGCTGCTACCGTAGGGTCTAATGTACGTTACCCTAATCCCCTAGTTTTCTAGGAAGACTGCAAAGAATACAGCTACTAGAAGATGCAAATCCGCGAGAAACTAACTTAGAGCGCCTGCCTTTTTCCTACGGAAGATACTAAGATTGGCTATATTATTAGGCGAATAAAGGGTATACTATTTAATAGACTTTTCGCCTGATGGGAGACTAATGGCCCCTAAAAGTGGCAGTCCCACTAAAAAGTCCTTAATGATCTCGACCTAATATACCGCGATTATAACCTACTGGCCACTAACTAAGCTAAACTATGTGCCCTAAAGATAAGCCCTACTAAATTATTTAATAAGTTCTATATTAAATTTCAGGAATACACTGGAGCCCTTGCCTAAGACGATACTAAAGACTAGGAAGATCTTCTTAAAAAAGTTACTTATCGCCTTAGTTACGTAGCCGCCAGCCACAACTATAATGATGTTTATAATATAGTAGCAGCCATATAGAAGATTAAACGATGACTAAATTAGATCGCTACTGCAAACCTTTACCCAAAGACCTCCCTATAGAAGCCCTCCGGACCTACTAAACCACTAATATCTACTACCCTAAGTAACACTACTGGTCCTAATATTGACCTTTCTATACCAACCTTCCCGTAGAAGCTACTAGACGAAGAACGCAAGCTACTCCGGAAGCTAAAGCGTTGCTATAAATATCGTTAAGAAGGCTGTTATAGCTATAGCCTAAACTACCTAATAGCTAGGTTTAGTAGCCGCTGCCTAATACCTAACCTAGTACCTTAAATACTAAATATATTGTTATATACTACTACCGTATAAGACGAAGACGTAGTAATAGTAGTAGAGTTGGATACGGAAACGGAAAACGCTAAGTCCTAGCCCTAAGTCGTAGGTTGGGACGCCCTAATAATAAGGGGATCTATATATTGGCCTGCTTAATAGATGACTTAATAAAGATAAATAGATAAAAACAGATAGTTTTACCCGTAATAGGAACTACTACTAAAAAATAATATAAAAGCCGTTCCATAATTAATTGCGGAGCTATTAATAAATTTATAGATACCTAATTTGTGTGTACTTATAACCTACCTACCTTACCCCTTACTAAAGCCCGCGCCCTATAACTCGCTAATGGTAGTTATACCGCATAGAAGATTACCTATATGGTATAACTCTACCTAGATATAAATGGGCACCAGGAAGAACTCTGGGCCTATATTATACTACTTACTAACTACCCTATTATCCTTAGAATAAACTAGCTTAAATAATACAACCCCGCCATTAACTGGAAAAAGAGAGAAGTAACCTTTAACTTTAAATACTATAGAGAGACCTGCCTAGGACATGGCCTAGCCGCCTCTATCTACTCCCCAGGATACTAACCTAAGGAACCCCTTATTACCCTACCTATGACTAACTATATAAGTGCCGCGGCCTTCTACCGCATAGCACGTAGAAAAGGCTGGACCGTTACTATAGCCTCCTAATTATAACTATATAAGCTTAATAAAGAACAGGACTACGTCCTCTATAGTAATAGGATAGATATAGTNNACCTNNTANAAAANNATNCCCCNNTANAACTCTANGGACTTTTACCTTTANACTTTAAGAAGTTTATAAAGCTTAAAAAAGGACTTACTAATGAGGAACTCCGCAAGCTCCTCCCTAAGAGGTACTATAACTTTATTAACGTATGCTTACAAAAGAGCGTAGATACACTCCCCCTATATTGACCTAATGACTATGCTATTAATATTAAACAAGGAAAAACGCTACTCTATAAGAGACCCTACCTAATGTTAAAAGACGAACTTCTAGTTATTAAAAAGTATATTAACGAACACCTTAATAAAGGGTTTATTCGCCCTAGCATATCCCTAGTAGCCGCCCCTATTCTCCTTACTAAGAAGCTAAAAGGAGGTATTTAATTCTGCGTTAACTATAGAGGACTTAACGCTATTACAATTAAGAACTGATACCCTGTACCGCTTATATGTGAGACTCTTAAGCGGCTTAGCTAAGCCAAAATCTATACTAAGCTTGATATTATTACCGCCTTTAACCGCCTTTAAATATAAGAAGGTGATAAATAGAAAACCGCATTTGTATTATACTTTAGCCAATTTAAATATACCGTTATGCCCTTTAGCGTATATAATAGCCCAGGCAGCTTCTAAAGCTATATTAATAACGCCTTATGGGACTACCTTAATGACTTCTACTCTACGTACCTGGACGATATACTTATTTACAGTAATAACCCTTCTAAGTATACTAAGCACGTTTAAAAGGTCCTATAGCGCCTTAGGGACGCAGGACTTTATATTAATTTAAAGAAGTGCGAATTCTTAGTTACAGAAGTAAAATACCTTAGACTAATTGTTACTACTAAGGGTGTCCGTATGGACCCTAAAAAGGTATGTATAATTACCAAATAGCAAACCCCTAACTGCATTAAAGACGTATAAGCTTTCCTTAGTTTCGCTAACTTCTATTAAAAATTTATATATAACTTCTCGGGTGTTATAGCACTACTTATAGCAATGATGCAAACGAAGGGCCTTTCCGTAAAAGGAAGAAAAACACATCTACGTTTTATCTGGACGCTTAAATGTGAGAAGGCGTTCTAAGACCTTAAAGATACTTTTACTAAAGCACCCATCCTAGCTTACTTTATACTAGGACAATAACTCTATCTTAAGACTAACTCCTTAGACCACGTTAACGTAGGCGTCCTCTTTTAGATAGGCGATAACGGTCTCCTCTACCTAGTCGCATTCTATTTATCTAAGCTTATACTATAAAAATATAACTATAAGATCTATAATAAGGAACTTCTTATAATTGTATAAGCGTTTGAGGAATTCCGATCGGAACTTTCCTTAGTAGAACCTAACTAGCCAACTAAAGTCCTTACGGATTATCGCAACCTTAAGTACTTTATAACTATAAAATAGCTAAACCAACGCTAAGTATACTAGAACGAGTTTCTCTCTAGTTTTAACTTTAAAATTGTATATAGGCTAGGAGTATAAGGTACTAAGCCTAATAGCCTAACACGCCGCTTATAAGACCTTCCTTAGTCTAAAGATGACCCCTATAACTAGTTCTAATAATAGACAATCCTAAAAGCACGGAATTTAGCCCTAGGTATGCTACCTATAATAGAGCCAACTATACCTTAGCTCCACACCATAGAACTAGAATTACCTCCTAAAATTAATAAGCTTATCACTATAGCATATAACACCTCTGTTAACCCATTACTATATTAACTTATTGCCGTAAAGACCGCTAGCGCCTATACGCTGCTGACTAAACTTTAAAGCTTAGGCCAGATTAATATAGCAGCCTTAGAAGTAAAAGAGAACAGGCTTTATTATAGAGGCCGTTTATTTATCCCTAACTTAGAAAATCTATAATAGCAACTAATCCAAATGGCCCATAACCTCTAATTAAGTGGCCACCTAGGTAGAAGAGGAACCTATAAGCTTCTTAGCTGATACTACTTCTGGCCTAAAATAATAGACTTAGTTAAACGCTTTATAGGCGCCTGCCACGGTTATAAGCGCGCTAAGGCCTTTAATATAAAGTACTAAGGACTACTGCACCCTCTACTAGTACCTATATGATGATGGGCAGATATCGCCATAGATTTTGTTGTTAACCTACCACCCTATAAGCGACATGGCCGTACCTATAAGAACATCCTTATGATAATATACCGACTTATAAAAGAACGCCACTACGTCCTAACCGAAGGCGTAGCCGTCAGCGACGTTACTAACGCCTTCCTCCGCGAAATCTACCGATTATATAGGTTACCTAACTTGATTACGTCCGACTAAGGCACATAGTTCGGCTCTAATATATAGAGACGAATCTGCCAACGCCTTGGTATCTCTGTTAAGATGTCTATATCCTTTTACTATAAAACTACTGGGTAACCGGAAAACGCTAATACTAGTATAAAAGCGTATCTATGACAGGTAGTCGCCTATAGTCAAGATAACTAGGTAGATTACCTCCTACTAGGTAAATTTGCAGCGAATAACTACGTCTTAACTACTATAGGACTTACCCCGTTCTTCGCGAACAAGGGATATTACCCCTAATCCGGCATAGAACTACTAGAACCTATTGATAAGAAACTGCTATATAGAAAACGCCTTAAGATACTACTTACTGACCAGCATGCAGACCGTATAAAAAATCTACTTAACTACTGTAAGGGAGAAATGGCCTGGGCTTAAGTAAAGTAGGCCTACTTCGCCGACTATTATAGAACGCCACCACCGAAGATGTGTGTTGGCAACTAGGTATAGCTAGATATACGCAATATCTCTATGTAGAGGCCTATGAAGTCACTTAATTATAAGAACCTCGGCCCCTACCTAATTAAATAAGTCATTGATAGGGGAGCCGTATACGAGCTAGAGCTCCTACCTACCCTAGCTACCCGCGGGATATAGCCTATATTTTACCTATAGCTACTACACCTTTACCAGCTTAACCCCTTACCGGGGCAGATATAGCTTAAACCCCTACTAGTACTAATCCGAGATAAGAACGAAGATAAGAACTATAAGGAGTGGACCGTTAAACGAATTATTGACTTTAAATACTTTAGTAAAGGTAGAGGACGACGGCTCTACTATAGAGCTATATATATAGGATTTAATATAGACTAGCCAGAATGGCAACTATAGGAAGACTTCGAAAATGCAAAGGATCTAATCAGCGACTTTTACCACGCGAACCCACAGAAACTGGGCCTAAGCAGAGATTTTATACCTAATCCTCTATGGGAGCCCTTATAGAGTTAAACCGTTATATATTGCCACGTAGGGGCAAATTGCCATTAGATTGCCGTTAGATTGCGGTAAAGTGCAATTACGTGACCGGAATATCGTTAAGATGTCTAGGAACTTTGACCGGCGGTCAAAGTTGTCTAATTAGTCAGATTCTCAGATGCCAAGCCTTATTACATGACGTTGTTTTAAGCCTTTAGCAATACCCCCCTTTTCTTCTTTTCTATACCCTAAGTGTCCCTTTTATATATATATAGTAACCACAGCGTCGCCGGAGCTCCACCTCTATAGGAGGGGGGGTAGTGTTACGGAACCCTACCGTAGGGGCCTCCATAGGAGAGCCCCGTGCTCTTGCGTACACCTTGCGTATAGCTTATGTTAGCTACGCGTAGGTATATTACCTCCTTACGCCCTCGACCCTTACGATCGATCGCGCAATGTCTTGTAGACTCCTTAAATATATACGTCTTATAGCCACTACCCCGTCCCGTGACAGTAGAGCTATAGATTATCTATATTTCTATTAGCGTACTACTATTACTTTACTATTATTCTGTTGTCGCCCTATTAACAGGGTATAATTCTAATTATAATTTAATTGTTCTGGTTTTCCTACCTACTTTCTTTTTCATTTACCCCTTAGGGTAAAGTAACTATTATATATCTCCCTTACGTCCTTATTAATATCCTCTACTAGGACCTATTAGTTATATTCTTTTAGCTAGCCTTTTTACTTAACTAGGTACTATATGGTCTAATAGCATCCCTTCCTTTTACGTATTTCTTCTATCTTATACTAGTCCTTTTAGTTCTTTTAATTGTCTAGCTTAATAGGCCCTAATAGGGGGTCTTTAATAGTGCCCTTATATTATTTATATAGCTTTAATAAGCTACTATAGAATATAGGGTAGATATAGCTGGTATGCTTACTTTCTAACTAGTTCGGCTATATTAAAATATCTAATAAAACGTACTATAAGCTTCTTATTTAGCCTTTTTTTATTTAAAGTTCTTAGTTAATAGTAGGACTAGATCCCCTATATTATATATCTATAGTTAGTGGTAACAATTATAGTATTTTGCCTATGCCTTAGTAGCGCTTTTTTAGCATTTTACTAGCGCTTTATGTTTAAGGGATATTCTTTTAATTCTCTTAGAGGCGGCTAGAATAGAACTACTATTATTTGCCTTAACCTAATATTTTAAACGTAAGTAAAACCCATAATAGGTATAAAACAGGCTTATACCTATTATACTATATTTAGTATTATTATAGGCGAATTTAGCTAGTAATAAGAGGCCTACCTAGTTACTTTGCTTTTCGTTATAGAATATACAGAGGTAATACTTTAGAGCTTAATTCTGGCGTTTTATTTGCTTATCCATATACAGGCAAAAGGCCGTATTTAGCCTATGTTTTATCCTTATAGTAAAGTATAGCTCTAACTAAAACTTACTAGTAAAGATACTACCGTAATTAGATATAATCCCTCTAGGGATTCTAAAACGGCGTATTATTTTATAAAAAAGAGATCCGTAAGTTCTATTATAGTAATAGTTTTTACTATAGGTAGATATAAGGTCATCTTAGTATAACGGTCGACTACTATATATATTGTGTTTTATAGACCTTATTACCTTATCTACTAGGCGGTAGGCCTATAATAAAGTTTATTATAATTTCCTACTATAGCTAATCTAGGTAAGGTAGCGCTTAGAGCTTACTATAAGGGCGATATTAAGGCGCATATATAATAATAATTCATTGCTTAATGTCCAATTCGGATCCCTATTAGGCCTACGCGGACTACTCCTTATTTACATATAGGGAGAAAACTCTATTTAAGAAAAATAAGAAAACCCCGTAATCCATCTCCCCGCCTTTTAGGACTCGCCTACTTAGCGCCTACAAGTCGCCTATAGTGCTCTACTACCTTACTGTTTAACCTCTTTAGGAACCACTGCTGCCGTAACAAGCCTACAGACGCGCTAGTATTATAAACTATTACTCTACTACTGTAGAGTTACTAGGGGGCACCTACTGCTCGCCCCCTTGCCTTTTATTACTATTTCCCTTATAACCCGGAACTGATTTAGCACATTTTAACTAATAAGCCACTAGGTAACCGCCTTAAGGCCTTTTTATATTAAGAGCAGTGTATTATAGTTCTCTATGCCAGCTGCTAAGAGCATTATTTCTTAATTGGTGCGTAGGGGGCATAGCAGTATTACGTGTTTTGGTGTCTGTCTTAGCCAGCCATATTCGCATCTTAGGCTACCTACTAGGACACCTACCTAGTAAAGCCAATCTTTTAGTCCTATTATTCCTATTCTTAAGAGTATTACTATTATATTTTCTACCTTTATTAGGCCTTCTTAGAGCCCTTAGGTATTTACCCTCTATAGCATTAACTATACTATAGCTTAGGTTCGTCTTACCTAAGTTAACCTCTATACCTTTAACTCCCATTTACCTCTTTAGCGTTAGTCTAACCAGTATTGCATTATAGTAAATGGTTTCCTAGCGTTCTTACGTATTTTACTTTAGCTCCTTTCTCTATCTTACTATTGTCTTTACTAACCTCTTACACGTCTCCCTTCCTCCTCTATATAGGCCTAGGCCCTAAAGCAGCACCATTTTTCTTCTGCTTTTTTTTACCTATTTCTCTAATATCTCTTCCCTACTTTAAGGTTGTTAGTTTATTCTCCTATAGGGCACCCTAAGGTCCCTCCATAGTTTACTTAGGCGTGTCTTAATATACTTTATAATATTAGAGTTGCGTTTATTTTGCGTCCTTTATATTATAGCGGCTTTAATATATAACTATAGGGGGGGAATATTAGATTCCTTCTTAAGCAGTGCTATAGCCGTTCGCTTATNCCCGCCTATAATACTCTAGAGGCAGGCTATTTAGACCTTTTAAAGTGGTTTAAGGAGTAATTTAGGGGGGCCCTTCTTAGTTTCTTTAATGGCCCAAATACTAGATCTATATGTTATGGTTGGCCGGACAACTGCTGTATATAGTAGGCGTGACCTCTAGAAGCATAGACCCCATATAGAATTAACAATCCTGGATAAAGTAATAAACTATACTTAGCCTTTACGGGCCGCTTACGCCGCATATACGCTCCACCGAAGCTTACTGTCTACCTATACTCCTAATACCCTTAGGCCCTAAACTGGTTAACCCCTAAAGCCTTAGATGCGAATTGTATGCTAAAAATCTGCAGATTGGTTGCGTTTTCTTGTGAAATGGATTAGCTGGTATTTCTCTGGTGAGAATTAAACTCTATAACGTTTTGCCCATTCTATATAAGTGTCATGGGCTTTCTCTAGAAGGCGCATATATACGTTAGTATATATTATAGGTAGAGATATAATTTATAACGTCCATATTTATACTAGGCTAGTAGTACTTACATAAGAGTAGATCTAAAGTTTTTTCTTACTAAAGTGCCTAGCTAGGGCATTATTATAGTAGATTTGTAAGAGTTTTATATAAACTACTAGGTCTGGGAGTATATATAACCTACTATAGTAATAAAGTAGTCTAGCGGAATTAAACTGCTATACTAGCTTTAAGCGGGTATATTAACGGCGTCTTGCCATATCTAAGCTGTCGCTACGCTTTTATAGTATAAAGTTATCTTTAGTCTAAAGTCCTTTAATAAGCTTAATAACTATTTCCATACTAAACTTGTAAGCACTTTTTTAAGTACTTATATCTTTAACTTAGGTCCTTATTATATGCTGCTTAATAGTATCTATATAGGTTACTTAATTAAACCATAATACTATATTACCTAAGCGTATCGCCGTTAGGTCGCTAGCTTATAACTATAAAAATAATATCTCTATAGAAGGTTTGCTTCCTATATATCTAATAGGATTTTTACCTTAGGTTAGTGGCTCTACATTCCTAAAGTCCTTTAAAGTAGTAGTAGTATAGTGTCTTTTTTTTAGCGGACTCCTTACGCCTAGGGGTCGCCTTAACAGCGCGTCTATAGGGTTCGTTTTCCCTACCCTATACTTAATTATAAAATTATAGTCAGCTAATACTATAGCCTATTTAGCTTGCCATCTATTAAGGGCTTTTACTTTTATAAAACCCTTTAGATTATTATAATCTATAAGTACTTCTAGGCGGCCTAATAGCCCCTTAATATAGTGTCTCTAATACTTAAAAGCCTCTATAATAGCTAGTAACTCTTAATTATAGGTTTTATAGTTATACTTTATTAGCGAAAGCTTTCTAGACTAAAAGACTATTAAATACTAAAGGCCGTCTTTAAATAGCTGTAATATAATTACTTCTAGGCCTTATATTAAGGCATTAATCTCTAACTAGGTTAGTAAGCCTAGCGTATAATATTATAGAGGTGGCACTATTATAAAGGTATTATAAAGCTAGTGTATTGCCTGCTCCGCCTTATCTAGCTAACTAAAGTGCCTAGCTTTACGGCCGTTTTTTACTCTCTTAAGGAGATTAGTAATAGGCCTTATAATAATAAAGTACTTATAGATAAACTAGTAATAGAAGTTAGTAAAACCTAAAAAGACCTAGATATCACTATAGGATTAAGGGCTTTTTTATTTAGTAATAGCTTTTACCTAGCTAGAATCTATTACTACGCCTTTAGGGCTAATAATATATCTTAGAAACTTAGCCTCCTATATAATAAACCTATACTTCTTGAAGTTTATATATAGTTAGTATTATTATAACCTATCTAGTACTTCTGCTATATAGCGCCAATATTCCTTTAGATTTTTAAAGAAAATAAAAATATTATTAAGGTAGACTATATAGAAAACGTCTACTAGTTTTAATAAGGCTTAATTAATATAGCCCTAAAAGGTTACTAGTCTGTTAATTAGCCTAAAAGGTAAAACTAAATA
The DNA here is from genome assembly GCF_001692895.1 of Cenococcum geophilum 1.58. Taxonomy (NCBI): domain Eukaryota; kingdom Fungi; phylum Ascomycota; class Dothideomycetes; order Gloniales; family Gloniaceae; genus Cenococcum; species Cenococcum geophilum. The sequence continues at coordinate 941,983 of NW_027137605.1, forward strand.
TTTAAAGTGGCTATAACGTGTATAAAATGCTGTTTTTTACTTATTGCCCTAATAGATACGAAGGCGGTAATATATATTTATTAGGTCTAACTTAGTAAAGATTTTAAAACCTATTAATCAGTCTAAGGTTTACTAATTAATAGTAGTATAAGATAATTTTTTATTATTACCTTATTAAGGCCTCTATAGTCTATATAGAGCTATAACTTCCTATTTTTTTTAGGTATAAAAAGGATAGGTGCCCTTATAGGACTTATTGGGAATAAAGGCAAATGGTCACCATATAAGGCATATTGCCGTCACGTGTAGCAAGTTGCCATCACGTGCCGCCGCGGCACTAGCGTGGTAAAAAACCTTAAGTTCCTTACCCCTTTTTTTAAGAAGAATAGAGAACAATCATTATACTATCTACGAACTGTAGCTACGTGATATCCCCTTATATAACTAACACTAATTAGTGGTTAACTTTACTGTTATACCATAGAACAGCAAGGTATTCTACTAAGAAGAGACGAGCTACTGTACTAGTGCTACTTGTGCTAGAGGAAGCTGTTTTTTAAGGTTAGAACTGGTCCTAAACCTTAAATAGAACTCTTCTATAAATCTAAGGATTTAAAGGCTAGAACTGGTCCTAAGCCTTTCTAAGATTATGGATTCTTACGTCTATTACGCAGAATAACACGCTTTATAAGTCTTTGTGATTTAAGGCTAAAACTAGTCTTAAGCCCTATAATTGTAAATATACGTTATAAACGCGTACCAAATAATAAATATATATTACGAATGCGTACTAAACGATAAATATATATTACGAACGCGTACTAAACGATAATCCCTATACTAATAACACTTCCCTTTCTCTAAAAATATAGCTACGCCTACTTTAAATAACTAGAAAGACTCCTTACTACTAGGGGTAGCTAAGTATACAAAACTTATTAATAAAGACTAAAACGAATTCGCCTTTAATATAATAACTTATACTGTAAAATAAGTTAATAGCTTTCTCCTATACTATATTATATTTTACTAAAATAGATATTATACCGACTTATAACTATAGAAGTATTTTAGGGAGGATTTTATAGGATGGACTGCTAATACCTAGGCACTTGGTAACGTTAATATTATTTAGGATTTTTAAGACTTCCTTTATAGGAATGGGGTATATATTACTAAGAACGGTAACCTAATTACTAGTAATATTTAGGCCGTTATTACTAGTATAGATAAACTAATATAGACGGAAGCTAAAATTATACGTTAACTACGGAAACCTAAAAACAACCTATATTCTTTGGAAGGTAACTTTAATTTATATTAAAACCCCTAGAACGCTAACCCCCTACCTAGAGCTACTCCCTTACCTAGAGGTACTCTCTTATTTAGAGTTGCTCTGCCTCTACCTCCTCTACTCTAGCTAACTAGTAAGCCTCTATTATAAGAAGTTACGAATCTAATAAAGGTATATTTGGACAAAAAGAAGAAGTTTAGAGAAAAACTGTATAATATACTCGGAGTAAAACTATAGGTCTTCTATAACTATTGTAATAAGGTTAGAATTTAACACCACTAGTACTATTACGCTTTCTCTATTATGTTAAAGAAATAGGTAGTAACATTCTATTACGACTATATTATAGGTAAAAACTATAGCTTTAATATAATGCTTTAGCTTATTAGAACCCACTTTAAGACTAATAAGAATCGCTAACTTTATATATCTAAATAGCGAGAGACTATATTCTAGAGAGTTATTGCTTTTAACCTAATAAAAACTCGTTTAGAGTGCCTTTAACTACTCTTTAATAAACTCTAGAAAATCTAATATGGACTTACTAAAACTTACTAAAATAAGAACAGCCTAAGGGACTAGGTTATCTTAGCATGCCGTAGCGTTCCTAAGTATAACTTAGCGCTATATAAACCTATAGACATATTTAAAGGAGTATATGCTAAGCTATGCTTTGCTGTAAGTACTGCGATATAAATATAAGAATCTTAATAGCTCTATACCAAAAGCCCTACCTAACTAAGCATTCTTAACTAATATAATTATAACTGGACTAATTAAATATATAGCGGCCGTGGTAGGGAATACAGTAAAGGGTATAATTAACGTCAACTATAAGGTAATTATAGAGGTCCTTATAGAGGTTTATTTCGAAGTAATTACTAAAAGAAGTGCTACGTTTATAAGAAGCCAAATTGCTGGTTAACTAGACACTTCCTTAATAAGCGAAAAGAGGTATATAATAAGTTCCGTTAAAATATAAGAAACGTTAGAAATTATAAGGTTATTATGGCCTACTTCTAAAGCTTCCTAGTTTAATATAAAGGCGTAGAAGACCTTAAGGGTAAGGTTAATAAGACTAAATAGCTCCTTATAGATATGGAAATTGAGGACTACTTACCTAACTAATACTTTACTAAGTATAGTGAGGTAAATAGTATATAAACCGTCGCTGTTTTTAATAACTAATCTACGCTCTATTTTATTATAAAGTTAGATATCTTTAATAAGCTAAAGGAGAGCTCCGCGTTTTCCTTTAATAATAGATACTTAGCAAACGTCTTCTATGGTATTATGCCGGATACTAAAGCTATAGGAGTATCTATAGCAGGAGGACCTTAAGTTTAAGCCCTTTAGTAGCTTAATAGCTTTATTTAGATTAACTATTTAATGGTAGGCTAACACACGATTTGTTTTAGTAAAGGTACTATAATCTCTTTTAGTATAATTAGGGTTTAAACCCCCTTAGGGTATATTACTTTTTACGTTGTTCCTATAAATACCCCGTTTCTATTTTATATTAGAGATATAGATAAACTAGGCGTTAAGTTTAATAACTTTAAGAATATGCTCGTATAGGGAGATAATTAGGTGCCTATTATACGTAAGTAGGGTTACCCTTAGCTGCTCCTTTAATAACTAGAAAAGAGTGTTACTTAGAGCTATTTAACTAAGTTAGAGTTACGCCAACTATACCATTGTTTTGGTTACCTATTAGTTTACTAATTACTTAGGGTTCTTTAATAAGTAGGCTATAAAGTTAAAGTTAAGGCAATTAAGCATTTTATAAAATACTATTACCACTGCTAAATAAACCAGAGGTCCCCTAGCCGATTTAAGTTCACCCTTAAAGATAACTACGACTTTAACTTCTATATTATCGTTAACGTTATATATTTTAGCGGCAAGCTAGTACTCCAAGTTATTAACTTCTTAACCTCCTTCTAAGCCGCACGATTCTTAAAGGATATGTTAGCTAGGAACGTATAGGATACCCTTTAGTTATACTAGATTAATATCTACCTAGGACCCCCTAATTAAATCGTCTATAACGTAGAAAAGAACTTTTTATCTATAGAGTTCCGATAATAAATAAAGGTAATGGTAATTAAGGTTAAGGAAGTCCCTATTAAGGTATATAATAGTATTAAAAAAGTGGAGCGATATTACGCGCCATTACGCCGCGTATATAAGATTATCTCTTTAGAACTAAAGGACGCTAGCGAAAAACTTACCTTATAAATAGCTGTTAAAGCTATTAACAATTCCGCTGGCCTAGATGGACTTATACCTATATTACTAGTCTTTAGCGCCTACCTATAAATAACTAACAATTCTCTACTATCTCCCTCTATTGTGTAATAAGCTAAGGCGATTTATAAGGTAATAAAGGAGGTATAACGCCTCTATGCTATACGCTAGGTTAATAACGTACTAGAAATAAAAAATGGCCTAAATACCTTAACTGCGCTTAATCTGCTACTCTAGTCTAAAGTACGCGTATAGCGTAAAAGGGGAGGATAGTTAGGCCTATATTAACTTATTATAATTAATAGTTAAACTTATACTATTTAGATGCCTTACAGACCCACCCAATTCTATTTAACTATTATTAAGCCTTACTATAAAGATAATAATTCCGAGCCTTTATAGGATGCCCTAGAAGATGCCCTAAAAGAGAACTATAATTAATATGCTCTAAAAGGCGACTACGATCCCAATATAATTGTAGTAGATGCGCTATAACTATGACGCGGTAGAGGTCGCCTAAAGGGATTACAAAATCGCTAATACCTTATTAATTTTAAAGAACAATTTGTTGCCGCTATTAAGAATAAAGTTAAGTTATTAATAGCCTTTATAACAGCTAAAGAAAAGGCTGACTTTAAGCTCGCAAAACAGCTCCAAAAGAAAGGTCATATTATAACCCCAGGAGCTCCTTTCTAAGCATCCAATAAGTAGGAGATTAACGGTCTTATTGTAAGAGGAGTCTTTAAATTTAAGAAATATAACCCTACTAAGTTTAATGGAGTTCGCATCTTTAAGTTAAGAATGGTTAATAAGATTAAGGGTAAAGCTACTAACGCCCCATTTAAGAAATTAAGGCTTATTATTTAAGGTTATAACAATAATAGTAAAGAGATAATTCTTAAACAATCTCCTATAATTTAATAAGCTAGTTAGCAAGTTATTGTTGCATTAGCTTCCTCCTTAATAAAGAATAGAATAGTAGTTTATTTGCGAGATATCACTTAAGCCTATACCTAATTAGAGACGCACCTTTAGCGCTTAATATTAGCATACCTTCCGGAGCAAATTCGCCACTAGTATCCTAAAGACACGATTATAGTTATACTTAAACTATTATATAGAATTGTAGAGGCAGGAACTTACTAGTGGGCTACCTATAGCAAGCACTATAAAGAGAAGCTTTTAATAACTACTTTTATATTTAATTCCTACTTCCTTATTACAACTACGGGAACCCTATTTAAAATCGTTGGTATATAAACTAATAATATAATTATCTTAGGAGACGACTAATTTTTAGCTCTTAAAGAGGATAAGCTAGTAAAGGTAAATCTTATAGCAAAGCTAAAGGAAAAGCTTAACTTAATAACACTATTACTCTTTAATAGATGCATCCTCTCCCTAAATAAGGATTTTATTGCTTTACGCCAGAAGGGTTAAGGTAAGAAGATTGACGTTATTAATATTAATTCTCTAAAGCAAGGATATATGGAGCAACGTGCTCGCGGAGCTTATATTGCTTCTATCTATTAACCTAAGGTTTTATTTAATCTCTCTATTGCGGCTTAATACTAGGAACTAATTAAGAATAATATTCTTGCTCTAAATAAGCGTCTTTTCTGGTAAATAAACTATCTTAATTAGGGACTACTTTACGTACCTATTAATCTCCCTACCGCCAAGCTCTTTATATTTATTAATAAATCGTTTATAAATAATAAAGATTTTAGCTCCTAGTTGGGATATAAGATTATTATCGCAAACAAATTTACTAGAGAGAATAACTTTATAATCTATGGCAATCTTATTTATTAGAGCTTAACTAAGAGTAAGCGCGTTACCTAAAGTGTTTTAGCGTTAGAGATATATGGAATGGTTAGTGGAGTTAATATAGCAATTGCAATTGGAACTACCCTAAAGATAATTATAGATTAACTTAAACTTTCTATTATCCCTATAATTGTATATACTAATTTATTTTCCCTCTATAAGTGTTTAGTTAAGCTTGGTACCACAAAGGAGAAGCGCCTTATAATTAATATTATAGCACTTTAGCAATCCTATAAGCGTTAAGAACTCTTTAAGATTTAATAGATTAATAGCTAAGATAACCCGGTAGATGTAATAATAAAGGCGAACCTAAATAAGGCACTAGAGACGTTTGTTAACACGAATACTCTACGTATACGAGTTAAAGGTTAGGTTAAAAGGGAGTCCCTAGAAATTTCTTAGTTACATAAGGTCTTAAGATATTTAGGAACTTTAACCGGCGGTTAAAGTTGTCTAATTGGTTAGATTCTGTAGACCCTAACTTAAACTAGCTAATTAGGATTTTCCATCCCCGGGATAGAAAATCGCTATTAGCTCGCTTACCGCTAGCGCCTTGGCGGCCTTACTAATAAGATACCTACCTATAACTTATAAGTAAGAAAGCACTACGTGCTAAAAGGTAAATTTTAGGACAGCGAGACTTATATTGTAATGGCAATAGTAAGTAAAAAGTATTAATTTTTGTTCCGCTAGTTAAGCGGTATATATATAGATGGCAACTATAAAAGAAAAGTTGCCAGTGTTGGGAATAAAGGCAAATGGTCACTATATAAGGTATATTGCCATTATATATAGCAAGTTGCCGTTATATGCGGCAAGTTACCATCACGTGCCGCCGCGGCACTAGCGTAGTGAGGAACCTTAAGTTTCTTACCCCTTTCTTTAAGAAGAATAGAGAACAATTATTATACTATCTACGAACCGTAGCTACGTAATATCCCCTTATGTAACCAACAGGACTAGTACTTAGTTAAATTTAGCCTTAGCTAAGGCATTATTTAAGTACTTCCTTAGTACCTTTAGCTCCTTAACTAAGAGGTTATAAAGTAGTCTATATAGGATCTCCTATCCCTTTTTTAAGTCAATAGTATAATGGCCTAAATAGTATTAGGGTAGCATCCCTACTTCCTTATATAAGAAAATATTACTAACTTCCTTTAACTAATGTATTTCACCACTTAGTGGCCCACCCCACTTAGTGGCCCACTCTATTTCTCACCAAAAATCGTAAAAATCATAGTATAATATCTCAACAACCACTTAATAATAATTTCTAAAATTTTATATTTAAGCTTGCATATATACTTTACTTCTTTCCTTTTAATTTTAAATAAATCTATAAAGCAGTTATAGAGATATTAGAGATATATAGTTTTAAACAGCAAATTCTACTTTAATTTTTATATATCTATAACTACTAAATAAATTACTTTAAAATTAAAAGAGGAAAAATAATATATATATATAAGCTTAAATATAAATTTTTAGAAATTATTATTAAGTAATTGTTGAGATATTATACTGTAATTTTTACGATTTTTGGTAAGAAATAGAGTGGCCACTAAGTGGGGTAGGCTATTAAGTGGTGAAACACGTTATAGGAGAAGGATTAGTAAGCTACTATTGTTTTACTTACTAGGCATTAATCTAGTAATTACTAAGGTAAAGACCTTAGATTTTATTTAGAGAAACTCTATAAAACCCTTAGGGGTTTATAGTAATAGAGACGAGCTATCTAGCTTTTATCGCCACGCCTTTGCTTTATAGTTAATAAGAAGTTAGGCCTTTTTTAACCCCAGTATACCTAGAGTAATAGTAGTAGATGCGTTAGCTATTTTATAGTAGATAAGGGTTACTTCTCTAATTCTACCCTAGCTATTTTTTATTCTTAATAGTACCTTATAGGCTTTATAGTAATATACCTAAGTTTTATTTAACTAGAAGTAGGTAAGCAATTCTATATCTAGTATCTTAAAGTTATGCTCTATAGCGAATCGCTAGTTAATTATATTTACTTTAGCGCCGAGATTAAGTATTATTAAGGCCTCCCTCCAGGTCTGCTTAGATAGGACTTTACTTAAGATAGTAATAGCTTCCTTATAATCTAGTAGTAGCTTATCCCTATAGGTATAAGGGGCTCTAAGGGCGCTTACCTTTTCCTAGTATAGAGATAGCGTTTACGCTATTAGACCTATTACTATTACTACTCTAAGCACTGTTACTACTAATATCCTAGCTTACTACAATTTTTATAGTTCTTATTAAACTGGGTTAAACCCCTAATAGTATTACTTCGCCCTACTGTTAAGTTGCTAGCAGTAGTTTTAAAATTTACTTTCCCTAAGTTACTCGATGGAGTAGTTTTTATATTTAAGTTCGCGGCGTGTCTATTGCTCCTAGCCTATAGGGCGCTTACGCTTTTTTAGTTTTTCTTTAATAGGGCAGCTAGGGAAACTAGCTGCTTTTAAGTTTATAGTAATTTCTAATAGTTTATAATAGTAAGCCGTAGCTTTAGCCGCAGCTTTATAAATAGATGTATTATTAAATGGTTCGCATTATAAAAAGGGTTAATTTACGCTTTTAAAAAGGTTAGGTAACTTATTTATAGGTTAATTAGTTTGCTATATTACCCTTATATAGGTTAGGGCTATATAGAGTTCTTAACTAATAGGACTCTTAATCTAATTAAGTAGGAATTCTATAAGATCCTCTTAGGTAAACTATATACCTAGATAGTTATCTTTATAATATAGCTAAAGGGTTTTATTAGTCCCCTTTATATTATATATAGTAAACGCAACTCTAGTATTCTTATTCGCGAAGGCGTTAGGCTTTAAGTAGAACGCTAGCTTTAACCTATTACAAAAGTTTTAGTGCTTTTAAATAGTTTTACTATTATGTAGAGAAATATTCTCTTATTTAATGGCCCATTTTAATAAAGCGACTATTATATTAGTAGCCTTTCACTTAAGATTTAAATATATTAAGCTACTATCTAAGTACTTTAATAGAATGCTCTAAGGTAGCAGATCTGGGTTAAAAATAGAAGTTAATATCGCCTTACCGCGTTAACGCCGTCTTAGTATTTCCACCTCTTCCCTAAGCTACTATAGTTTTCTTTACTTTAGTAGTTATAGCTTTTTATTCTCTAGCCGTTATATTTCTTCCTATATAGTGTCCTCGTCTATAGCTTTTAGTTTTGTTTAGGATATTGGTCTACCTACGTTATTATAGAGCCGATTTCTAGACTTAGTACTATATACTACGCTAGTATTACGCCCACGCCTTACTATTAGGTTAATAGGCTATAATATAGTTAATAAATATAGGTTGTCTTTTTAACAGAGGGCTGCTAATATATAGTCGTGGCCTTAGCAGACCGCTGTATTGCCGGGCCGCTACCCCTAAAAAAGGGAGAATTTAGAACTGTTAGGGTGCTAAAGGCCTTAGGGTTTATAGCGGTGTGATAATAGTAACAAAATGCAATAAGTATCTTGGTTCTTAATAAAGTAGAACTATAGAACTAAATTCTGCTATTCTCTGGTGTGGGGCTACTATAGCACCTCGCCTACGCTTCGCCTGCGCTAAGCCGGTTATGGTAAGTACGTCTTTATAGCCTAATACTAACCCCCCCTCCCCCCTTCTTTCTATATAGTATATAATTACACTATATAGTACCTATATAGTATAGCAACTAAATAAATAAACTATATACGCCCCGGGAAGTCTATAATAAGCCTCTTATTCCCTATTCTATCTAATAGCCTAGACTTACCTATAGTATTTCGTCTTCCTCTATATCTTTAGCTAGGGATATATATAGGGAACCTAGGTTAGGGGTCTAGGGTAAGGCACCTAGTCTTATAATAGTTTAAATTTGTCCTACTAATCCTTTAGAGTAGAAATTATACTATAAGTAGGAAGACTATAGGCATATTTTTTTTAAATTTATATCCGTTATATTATACTACGTACAATACTACGCATGCAGCCTCTAGGCTATAGCGCTATAGTCCTATATATATNAATCCNTTAGGNCAGCTTAANATNTACTAGTAACTATNTCCTAGTNGTTTATAAGCCCCTAAACTAGGGGTTTATAGTTCCTTAGTAAAATACTAAGTTATAAGCAACTACTAGATAATGAGAAAACGGTAGAAAACTATAAGAAATAAGAAATCCTAACACCTATCCCTATCCTTTTGTAATTTAATTCTATCCTTTTGCTTACTAATATCTCTTTACTAGGAGCCTAGTAGGAGTTACCTCCTTCTATAGATCCTGCTGTTGTTAGCCACTTTCTAGTAGCTATCCCTGTCCTACTTAGAAATAGGAAAAGCGCTTCTCTTCCTTTTTATGTACAAAATAGCTTTTCTAGAGAGAGAGAAGAGCTTAGTTTCTTTTACATTTCTCTTCTTTCTTCTCTATATAGGTTGTAGTCTAGGAGTAAGTGCCTAGGGGTTTATAGTACTTTACATTCCCTAAAGCATCTACCGTCTTTATCCTCCCCCCCTATTACTTTAGAGAAGGATTTAAAATAGCCTTTTCCTAGCTTTAGCTAGAAGAAAGCTAATTGTAGCCTTTTAGGATATTTATCCTTAGGGGCTTTAAGAGAAAAGGAATAGCTTCCTTTACAGATCCTAGTATAGTGTTTTCCCTTATTCTTATTCTGCTGCTAGTTGTTTTTCCACTATTCTAGTATCTTTTCTCTTACTGCTCTCCCTATATAGGCTAGGGAGGTATAAGAAGATTGTAGTTTTCTTCTAGAAGGGCCCTTTTTAGCTAGCTTATCTGCTATTTCGTTCCTATAGATTCCTAGATAGCTAGGGACCCAGTAGAAGAACTATAGGCATATATATATAGGGCAAGATAGGTAATTTAGAGATTAAATCTTAGTTTAGGAGACTGTCTCTAAGCGGTAACCTATAGTACTTCTTCCTCCCGTTAATGTAGTATAGGTACTACCTAAAGGAGTATATACTATATTGCTACTTACATCTCCCTTAGAGGTTTTTTTATATCTAACTTAATAGTATTTATCTATATAGACCCAGATAGGGACTGTATTAGACATTAATTAAGAACAAATAATTTAAAGCTTTTATTTGAGATCTAGTCTAAAATATCCTTAATTATTCTATTAAAGTTTTTAAAGTTTTACTAATTTTAACATTATATTTTAAAAAAATTATCTAGTTAATACGTTTTTAATAAGTTAATAATTATATTTAATTATATATATAAACGTTTTTATTAATTTTTACTTTAATTTTTAATTATAAATTAAATTAGAGTTTTTTTATTATAGATTATTATAGATAAGAATAAATTTTTACCGGTCCACTTAATAGGCGACTTAATATTTGCAATTGCCTATACCTTATAAACATATATATAGAAGTGCGTTTAGCGCTAAAATATTATAGGATATCTTTCCTACAATAAGGAATCTTATATACGTTATTCAATTTAATAATAGCCTTAACTTTTATATAAGTAGGGGTAGAGTTTTTGGTACTAGGAGTATAACTTAAGCTATTTTTAGGCGTAGTTGGGCGCTATATTGTGGTGGTAGGGGTGGTAATACAGGTGGTAGAGAAAAAGTCCATTTTTTTATGTGGGCACGATTTTTGGCTCCGTGTGGTGGGTTGATCTGCCAGTCGACGGTTGATCACTGACGCTATTGATCCACGAGATTACATGCATCCTGGATGTAATGCGGAAGGACAATAGCCATGCCTTGTCCAACAGTCCTTAGGATTTAGTTTCCTGAAAGCAAGCTCAACAGTTTTTCGCGAGGTGGGCTAGGGTCGGCCTTGCTGCACGATAAGCGCCAGTCAAAAAGGCGTAGCAGGCATACAGCAAGGCCACAAATGACATTTGAAGCTTCTACGCGCATCAGATGATTGCCCTGTCGCCTTTTCGACACCGGATTTCTGCAGGAGTCTGAATTAAGATAAACGTACTTGGGTTTTTGCCTTACGCCAGAGATGCAAGCGTATATTTTAGCTTTCAAGTATATGAAATCTTTCTAATTTTTTAACTATAATCGAGGGTCTACCCCGAAGCCTGGTGCACCAAAATGGCAAATTCAGCAATACCACTAGCTAATCTTGTCACGGGCTATCCAAAATTGGCGGGTCAGATGGGATTACTTCCGGAAACGGCAATCTTTCGTCGCTTTGGAGCTTTAAATGCGCAGAATCTTCTCTATTTTCAAGCCGAACTTGTAACGCTTGAAAAGCAACTCCGGGAGCTTGAATTGTCCGACAATAAAGACCCACACGGAATGAAATCCCAGTATGCTCTTGACTGGTACTGGCTGAGTCAATCCGCAGACGATGGAGGCGATGAGCAATGGAAACTTGCTAAGAAAATTAGAGTGGCACTAAGAGAATATAGTAAATGCTAAACTAATTATTAATTCATCTGTCACTGACAAAAAGCTAACTCTAGGCGTAGATGAAGCATTGATACAACAGTCCATCGTTCTCAGCCTCCCAGAGCCAAGCAAATGGGATTTGAATGATATCCAACACTACCTTGAGACCAAGGACATGGGCCCCTTAGCCTTTATTGGAGACGACGCAGCCATCTGGGGCTCTACACAACATCCTAAGTCCTATTGTCCAGACTTGGTTACACTTCGTTCTCGCCGCAGGGAAGACTCCTTCTCGAACTGGGTGACAGAGAAGGTGGTCTTGAAACTATTTAGCTATGGATGTGCTCGGCTGAAGAAAGCATCAAGGGTCTACGGTGTGGTTGGATATAAAGATAGCAAAGTCCTTTGGGTGACTTTCTGGATTACCACGGTGTTGGCATCTTTGCTACCCATTGCATCAATCGCCGTGCTTTACTGTGTGCAATCTACTCTAGCACGGCTAACTGTCATCGCTATTTTCAATCTCCTCGTGTCGCTCTGTTTGACAGCTTTCACTACGGCAAAGCGAACAGACATATTTTCCGTTGCTGCTGCGTATGTACAAGGCCGCGCGAAGAATCATTTGAACCTTCATACATTATATCTAACCATTTAACAGATTTTCTGCTGTACAAGTTGTCTTTATTGGAGCGAGCAATAATAATTCAATCAACACCATCTCTAGTTGATTTATTGACAGATCTAATGACAAGGAAAGCACGACGGGCTTAGAACATTTGAATGTTATTGATGTTTTTTTTCTCTTCAATTTAGGGGCATGGCTTATCTCTACTTGGTGTTGTTAGCCCCTACAGTTGAGTAAAATCTTCGTTTCCACTTATTATACTTACTTGAGGGGTCTATGCGAGGACAAGTACTCTGCAATATTATACTCACGGGTATATATGATTCATATCATATTTAAAATCGTACTTTTGCCTACTAACTATAACTTGCAGTGTCTTAATTCTTTATGGGGCTTCTACACAACTATATCTCTTTGGATTTGTACCCGCGAAAAAAATACACATGAGAGGCTACTTAACCTTACCGAGCCACCTATGCAGAAACTAAGTTGCTTTAGTGTGATAGGTGCCATACGTATTGTCCGGATTGCATGCTTTGGCTAGTTTGCTTCAAAATACTACCATGAGGGATGAAAAGCCTTAGCAAAATGCGAGCCAACACGGTCGCTTGGCAAGACGTTCAGAGCAGCATGAGTTTCATAAATTCTTAGATCACGAAACTCCCACTACAAAGTATTCAAAACCTCCGGGCAGTGAAGCCAGAAGGACTGACTGACGGCATCAGGCAAAGAAGAGAAACACGAGAGTGGTTGGTCAGAAACTTGAGGCAATTTAGGATGTTTGAGTCGTTAATCATCGTGGCGGGAATTAGGTGATCAGGATTAATAAACCAGTTTCGTTTAGCATCTCGGGCTAGACGATTGGTGCAAGAATATGAGTTGAATCAAGGAAAGGGACTGTGTAGAAGAAATGTGGCATATTAGATGAGGGCGATTAAGGGATACAGATAAGGAGTGCAATATGAGACCTACCTACCCTGCCTATTGTGACATTATCTACTGCTATGGGAGGTGGACGCATCACAGCTAGTAAGTGCCTAGAACCCATAATCCTGTCTAAGCTTCTTAATCTATGACTCATAGATTTTAATTTTAGCTTCGGTTGACGAATTATATTTGCTGCCATGAGTTTCGCTGACTAACCATGAGGCAAAGGTTACGCAGCCGCCTAATGGAGTGTATTATTATAGCGTGAGATCTGCTAGTACAGTACATTCTCAATCATGTCTTTATGCTCAGGAATCCCCCAAATCTATAAAACCGAGGTCCGGCTGGTAAAGGACTAGGTGAGATGCGAGACCGTCTCCGCTTGCAGGTCATTTTCGTCTACAGTCATCTTCGCTGGTCTAGTGACAAAGGCTATTGGTGTGTCTAGAAGCATTCGTATGAGATCCCGAAGGAGATTGCTGTCGCTACAGGATCAGCTGTTGCTGCTTCTGTGATTCGACCGCAGTTATGTAAACTAAGACAGACGCACCAATTGCAGCAACTCCGAGGATTCTCAACTGGACCCACGTATACACAGCTAAAAGGAAAACCACTGCGAACGTTTCCGAAGCCATACCTACATATATGCTTCAGGGTAGTAATTCCTTTGGCAGCGAAATTTCGAAAGTAGTCAGATTATCCTGCTTCCGACCATGAGATTCAGAGTCTTGATATCATATGACTACTATTTACTCCCTTCTTAACAACTACGAGCCGAAAGATAACAATGTACAGTAACGCCACTCTAAATACCGTAAGAGATAGGACGGCTACTGGAAAGAGTATCTCAACCCATACCAAATTATAGTTCCATGCTGATGGAGCGAAAGAGCGCTCATTTGATCTGGGTTGTCACCGAAAATATGAGATGGCACCCCGAATGTAAGGAGGTTAATCCCAACCATCAATAACGGAAATCTGCGCTCTTTTCGTTGCGGGGAGGAAGGATTCGTCCTTATAAAAGGAGCTACCGTTGCCGGGCCACGATGTTGTTTGTCAACTGTATGTTTACATTCCACTCGGTTACCGGCATAGAGCTAATCTTCACCGCACACCGCTGTCGGTCATCACCAATACAGGCACATTCTCACGAATAGATCTGAAATTTGCGGCGCACTGCCACACCCGCTTTGAATCTGTCGTGCGCGATTTCCTCTTCGCCCGTGTTAACGCCAACCTCTGCAGCCTCGAAACCGAAAATATATCACTTGTCCAACAGCTCCTATATCCCACAAATACTCTCGAAAACCGTCTTATGGGCCCGACGTTCCCGCTACAAAACCATTTCGCTGCAACAGGATAACTTCAGTCAACAAGGAATCTGGACTAGATGTGCCAACCGCCAAGTAAGGATTCATCGTGATTCCAGAGTGGTTCTACAGTGACTGCACTGTACCAGCGAGTAGTCGGTACTCTGAAGCGAAATAGTACAGGTGAATGATTCGCGGAGACGAGAAAAATCAAGAGAGAATGCGCTCGGGTTATCGTGGCGGGAACGGGCTTTGTTTCTAAAGACTTTTCCTCTCGTCCAGGCTGAAACCTCGCTATATACTAGCGCCTAGCTACCGTAGAGGTGTGGCTTCATGGTATTCTCAAGAAATAAACGCCTTCCAGAAGTAGGTCAGGCATCATCTTCGTCTCTCACGATGAGGAATATCTGATCTCGGTTTCGATTATCCAAGTATAATTGAAAATTAGTGTGGATCGCAGAGAGTTGGAACGCAGGCCAACCCGATAATGAAACACGGATAGTAATGAAATGAAATTGATGCCAAAAAGGAAGAGACAAATCACAGGATCATTTTTCTGGCGCTATGCTAGGACTGAAAATTGAGGATATCGAACTTTCCCTCGCCAGAACTTCTTTCATTTTGGCAATTACTCTCCTACGCGCCTCGAGGCCCGGGTTGGAATTCTTTTTTGCGCAGCCAGGGCAAGAGTGCCACCGAAAATTTGAAGATTCTTGAATGATACAGCTGAGTGTACAGAATTACGTCAGCAGGTCCGCTGCAGGCCGCTTACAACCTAATACACAATCGCTGGCTATGTTCCGGACTGGCCGTTGGATCCCGGAAACTCGGATTTCGGCTCCGATTTGGCCTGAGATTGCTTAGCCAGGAACTGGTGTGCAACAATGGAAGGGCGTTACCTTTTTTTGCATATGCGCTCTCTTTGCCTCTTCATTCTTGGCCCGACTATCGGCTTGCTTCTTGGCTGCGAGTTTCACATCCTCAGCTTGTTGACCTTGTTAGCTAAGCTTGACTGCAGACAGAACTTTCTCACGTTTCTCAGAAACAGGATTTCTCCGGAAGCCATCAAATTCCTCGAAACCAGTGAATGCCACCGGGCTATATGTCAACAATCGCTCATTTGCAATTGTACGGGACCCGATGATAATGTCAAAACGCTCGTGTGCTTCCGAGACGAAGAACTCACCATCTAGGAACTTTGGGTCGAATGAATGACAATGGCTGGATGTATGCTTTCCAGTCCACCGTCCAACAATGGTACCAATGGCAGTGAAGCTGTTTCCACTTGGCAATTCAAGTATCTTTTTTGGCCCCTCAAGAAAGAAGTCAATCGGTATCCCGATTTTCTCGACGAAGTTGCGCGAGATGATGTCGTAAGGGTTTCCCGTGTCGAGCTTCGCACGCGCAAGGCGGATTATCTCTTCACCCCCAACCACACATGCAAACTCTATAGTTGCAATGTAATTGGCGTCAATAACAACACGAGGCCGCTAGAGAATTGTAAGTATACAGAACAAATGCTCTTTGCAAACACAGATCCTACCTTTTGGCGAGTGAGCTTGCCCTTGAAGCGATGGAATCCTTTCCTCACTTTTGTCTTTACCCAAGTGACGAGCGACCAGTCCTTGTGCTTGCCGTCGGGCTTAGCATCCGTGGTGGCTGACTTCATTAACTTGCCTCTCATGGGAGGATTGTATGTTACGAAATCGTTCGAGCCACGCTTGAAATCCCCTTTCGAAAAAGCCTGCGGAGTTCCTCGAGTAACATCACTGCTGCTACTGTTATCTTCACAGGCGGAAATCCTGTCGGGATCCTGTCCGAATCCGGTGCCGTAAGCCAATGGGTTGGCCTGGTCTGCGATACATTTAGTGACTCCGTTGGTACAGTGCGCCGAGTCGCCTCTAGCTTTGCACAGGCTGTTGTGAATAGGGACGAAGCGCACTTACTGGGTATGTATAGCTTTACATCTTTTCCTCTTTCGCCTTTACTCCTTAGTTCTTTACTTTCTTTATAGTCCTGATTCTGGTTTGGGAGAGATTTGATGTGATCAGGCGGTTTCGTGTGTCGTAAAGGCTGTGGCCGTCGTGCGTTCTCGTGAGGAGCGGCTTGTAGAAGGTTACGAGATCCTACTCTCGCACGTGTTGTGTCTGCGTCCGTACTAGATCCCTGATAGTCAGTGAGCATGGTGTGTGGCTCGTTTAAGCCTGTGTCGTATGAACGTTGCATTTACGAGATAGAGATAGGTGTACGGCGGACAGGCGGGGTGGTGGATGGCGGGACAACGGACAAATGGGATGATAATCAGAAGGGATAGCGGACAGCAGAGTTAGTGGTCTAAAGAGGTGGTAAACGGAAGAGGTGGTAAACGGAAGAGGTGGTAAACGGAAGAGGTGGTAAACGGAAGAAGTGGTGAACGGAAGAGGCGGTGGTCAGAAGAGGCGTGGCGGTGATGGGTGGTGTGGTCTAAGTTGCCAACAAGAGACGCGCGAGCAGCCCTCAAGTGGGCAAGGGCGGTGCCGAGCGGAGAGTATGGGTAGCGTGGAAGAGAGTGAATGCTCTGTGTTGTGACAAAGCCGCCCGTTGTCTTGCTATAGTGTGGGGTCGTATGTGTAGTGTGTATGCGACGGAGGAGATTAATGTTAGGACCGAACGGCTTTCTTGGACAAGAAAACATCTAGCAGCTGCAGTTATGGGCGGAGGTAAAGGCGGCTTTTCTGTAGCTGTGTCAAGAGACGTGTAGAAAAGATCTTGGTGGGAGGGGGGGTTTGACACGCAAAATAATGTGAGAGTTTGCGGTCGGTATCGGCCTGTGCTCTAAAGCGAAGGGCTCCTCCAGTGAATCGTGTGGACCCACAGGGCGCAGCTCGAAGTCACAGACCGGCAGTTTTTGAAGCTAGATTAACCACTGCTTATTCAAGAATTGGAGTTCATTACACCGCTTTAGATATCAGGTACGAGAAATTATAGATACTTGCCCAGTGATCGACTCGGCACTTGCTAAGCACATGACGGCTTACCTGACGAACAACTATCACCATGGGTGCTCAAACTTTATGTAAGTATCTTTATCCATTTAGAGACTCTTGGTTCTACTCTGTACGTGGTTTCGCTTTAGAACGCAATGAGAAAGTCTCGCGGGAATTGCTAATCTATGAACCTCAGAGGATTACTAGATCCTACAGGCCTCACATGATGACGCGGAAAGCAAACAGACGAAAGAAGCCAGAAGGGTAAGTCCACTTAGTAACAGGTAAGGCAGATTCGCGCTTCCGTTGTTAGCGCAGAAGAGAATAATAAATGTCTAGGTTGGTGCAACATATAAGTTAGCGTCGCATTTGAGAGCAGATGGAGGAAACATTTTCCAAAACCTTTCCACAACTGATTGGGTGTCTGCTTGGATGATCTAGTATTATTCAAGATAGATTCTCTTGAAGATTTAGGAGACGCAATCCGTCTAAGCTACCCAAGCTTCTAAATAGCTTTTTGTGAGCCCACAATCTACGCCGAGCCGTTGGGGTTGCAGAAGAGAGACAACCCTTGTCTGGGTCGGTGGGAATAGCAGGCTGTACAAAATTCTCCATCTCTTCTTTTCTTTGGGTTCCGGAAGCAATGGCCGGATCTGAGAAATTTTTAACCCGGTCCTGCGGTCTGCTCATAACGAATGGCCCAAAGTTCTGAAAAGTGAGGCTTACCAGTGCCTTGGGCAGATTGCCGTCGGTAGCTGCTGCTTACGGCCACCTTGCCGACGCAGCCAATGTATTTACCACGAGGAAGACTTACATGAGAGAATCGTCCCATTGAAAATTGACATAGAATAAATAAGATAGTATGGATGGAATCTTTTCTTTATATGGTCTATTTTCACGTCGCTCGATCTCTCATGCCTGCCAAACTAGGATCAGTCTTGCCATGGTACTGCCCTAGACCACTCGGCAATGCTGAAGTCGAATACCTTCTCAGGCTGTTCGCCTTGTTGTAAACCTTACAGTACCTATTGACAAAACGCAGTGCTGGCACCGATACGAACGAATACGAAACCGATAAAATATCGGTTATCGGAAATAATCGGCAATATGATATTGCCAATATTGGTTCCTTTTTGGGACTAGTGGCTACCTCCTATAAGGTCGCTAAAGTTGTAGGGGCTCTGTCTATGCCCCTAGACCCACTAAATGCCAAAACCTCAGCAACCTTATGGGCACCCTATGGGGAGAAGACCGCTAGCTCCGCCCTCCGTACGCCTACCCCCCCTCTACCCACAGTATTAAAAATAAGAGATAATTTAAAATCTTTAATTTCTTAAATTCTGGAAGATCTATTATACAATATTATATAGATAGAAGATAACCTTTAGGTGTAGTATAAAATTTTAATGTGCCAAAAAATATTGCAATATTATCGGAATATCGGCAATATTGGCGCATCCTAATCATGCACGGCCTCCCCGCTCTGCCGTCTTCGATTCTTTCGCCTCCACAAACACCGGTTGGACAATTTCACCTTTGCGTAGGCTAGGAGATAGCACAGCCTTGTAAAAGATCTACTAGATGGAGTCTGAAGTGGACGAATGGTTTCTTTCTGCGGTCATTTTAAACTGCACCAACTGTGGCTGTGTCTAAGGTTGTGACCCACAGGTAGACGGGAGCTTGCGTTTAGTGCCAGGGCTTGGACCTTCGCAATTTGATCTCCGCACAAGATCCTCAGTCCTTCCATAACCATACTCATTCTATCAAAACAAAAAACTACAATTCTTCAAGAATTCTTGGGTATTGAATAATGTGCTAACTCTAGCCTCCTTTGGGATTCAACCCGGCTGCGGTTATGACGGAGTCGCATACAATCTCACTCCTTGGCCACCCTCCTCCAGGCCTGATTTACGAAGCGATACCGTTCATTTTGGGTTACACGCCGATTGCCTTAGCGATATTAGGCGCCTGAAACAATAGTAATTACAATAGACTGCATCAACCGCCAGGATCCCTTTAATACCTAGATCAGCCGCGAGCTCTTTGGGTGGATGCTATCTCTATAAAGTTTGCTGATCTGGCTAAGCGTAGCTAGCAGGTCGAAGAGAGGTATCTGCAGCCAAGCGCACAGTCTTGATCCGAGGGAGCAGATCTGGTCATAGGGTTAAGGATTTGATGAAGGCGAGGATGTAATAGCACGGAAAGGGCCCCGCAGGCTGAAAGAAGGCGTCTGCCAGTACACATCGAGCATCACACTGGGGACGTTGGCTTGTTATTAGTCATGAATATGAGAAGACTGAAGTGGGCACATCCACCTGCACTTTGACACGGAGCGCATCTAGTCTGTTAGAAAACTTTTCTCTATCCTGGGCCCTGCGGTTATCGATAAGAGGTAACCAATCAAATTAACAGAACCAAGGACTCGTACTTAAAGCTTTTGATATTACTTAATTATATTCTATATAGATATACGCGTTGTTTTGATTCTTGTGTTGTGCACGGACCATCTACCCGCAGAGTCTCAACGTTGTTAGGGATAAGGTGTGGGGTTAAATCGGCGTCCGATCCTCAACATTTTCAATTCCGAATTACGTTTGAAGTATATCGAGGGATTGAGCATGTCGGATGTCTTAGATCCTTAAGATAGTAGTAACGCCTGTAGGGCATCAGTAGTCCCACCCCGGAAACGGCTTATGAGGTGAGCGAAGACCGCCGATCTCTGAACGCCGCTGGCAAATCTAACTTGTTCAATTTCGCCACATTGGAGGTAGTGAGGCTGCGTATATGGCCGAGAAACATAAATCTTGCAATATCCGTTACTGTGAAATTGCCGGACAGGCTCACCGTTGTAATATTCGTAAGTGGAAACTCGTTCACGGAAGGACACTGGAGCTTATCCTCTCCACGTCTCTCAATAAGCGTTGCGTGACACCTCATCCTCGGGTGGTAGTCGGAGGGAAATCGCAATGGTCGGCCGGTGCTCAGTTGGTGGAGATTTGGGTACCGGCGGAGGTCCCTGGCATTATGGTCGACCAACAGACCCCCTTCTAGATGTATGTTAGGGCCTAATCGGACCAAGAGAAGCACAACGGGATGCACGTTAAAGCTACACTCTAGCAAGTCATACTTCAGCAATGGTGCGTCGCCTGGATGTCGGAAGATTCAGCGGGGCGTTAAAGAGTTGAAGCGACAGCACCGAAGCGCAAGGTTACAAAGAGTAGCTTTGTCGTACTCAAAGTAGGCAAATATCTCATCGAGGACATCGCCAGGCAGGTCATCAAGAGACAGCATAGTGGTGCAATATATCAGTTACTGTTGGCGCAGAGGGTGAGAAGTAGAGGTTAGTTCGGCCAGCAGCCTACAGCAGCCCGAGTGTCTGGTGATCACGAACAGTGCACAAGCGAGTTTTACCCATGCCAAAGATTTATTGTGGTAGCATATTATTCAGTTTTCTATTGATTCAGTTATTTGTTTCTTGGGTATATGGATGATTATACATCCAAGCGACGCGATTATGGCAGACGGTCAAGCGGTCGCAAAGTGCAGAGCTAAGATACATGGCAGGAGATTTTCATATCCAGCAAGAGCAAAAGTCCATCGCCAAACGCCGACCCCACAATACCCACAATATGAGAAATAAGGTTCACAAACCCAGATGCATGTTAGATAGCAAAAGTAGAGAAGAGGTATGGATCGGATCCGGAATTTTGAAAATATGAGGATGGTCAAAGCACGCGAAGCGGGCAGCAGGGACCAATCAAGAAGCAAGAGGGACTGCATAATTTCATCCCTTAAAGTTGCATGACATCGTCTTCCGCCATCACAATGTCTTTGTGACCAAGCATCTCGACGTCTTGCAGTGGAGTAGCGACAGGTTCGGTTGAAGGAGTACGTGGACGAGATTCGATTCGCTCTCCCTCAACGACAGGGCCTGGTCGTGCCATAAGATTCTCTACGGTCTTCTGAAGCGACCAACCAACGAGTTGGCACCAACGAAGGCTGTCACCGAAGAGCCAATATTTCTCGACGCCATACTGTTTTGCGCGCACTAAGTAGGCCGACAGCGCCTCGCTTTCCAACATGATGAGCGGATCGGTGAGATCAAAGTGATTCTCGATCACACGAGCGTAGGCACGTGCGGCGTCGCGAAGCGTAGGATTGGTCATGATGTTCTTCCAGCCAACACCAAGCGACTTGATTAGCACGTCGATAGTGTTGCCTTTATCGTCGATGATGCTTTCGGTTGGTCGCTGCATTGATAGAGCAGAAACATCGCTCTTCGAGTCGAGGCGTTGTGATTTACGTGACACTGCGACGGGTCGGACGGCTGGAGCTTGCTTCTCGGTAGTCTCATGCTTCTCTTCGCACCATGTGCCAGTTTGCGATTCGGCAGAGATGTTTAGACCAGGCTCGTCGGGATAGATCAAAGTCATACCAGGGCCATAGATGGGTTCAGGTTTGGGCTTGGGAGGCAATTGGCAGACGACCGAGCCATCTGGAGAGTGGTCGTCTGGGTCGACGTCGGCGATGGATCTTTTACGCCCTGCTGTAGCATTGGAAGCAGCGGCTAGATAGTTGAGCGATGGTGGTGTAGGATATTTTGGTCTGAAGTTGCCCGCGGCTGGCGGTGGTAATGGCTGGTGATGGGATGGATTGCAGTTGGCGAAATAGTGGGATGGTTGTTGCGGAGGCAGGACGACAGTGGGCGAGGAGGCATAGTAGTTGAGACCCATGGTAACTGTATGTTTAGTAGATCAATAAAGGGGAAGTGAGTATGTGGTACGAGTGCCTATACGGCGAATGGGAGACGGGAGTATGAGACGGCAATGGGAACGCTGTCAGGGAGACAGGAAGGTTGATGAAGGAGATGGATGAAGGATGGTAGGATGGAGGGATGGAATGGATAACAGGTAGGTTTATAAAAGGGTGAAAGAGTGGGTGGGTACTGAATTGAAGTAACAAGTTATAGGGGAGAAAGGCTGCGGCAGTGAGCTGAAGTGTGGGAGTGAAATGAAAGAGAGACGGTTCAGAGGAGCGAGAGGCTGCGGTCTTGTAAGCGGTAGGTCCGAAGATCACGGGCGATGGCTGGAAGCGTAGTCTTGGCGTTGCGGGTAAATCGGAATTACACAACCTCCGGGGGTAGCCCGATGGAAGTTAGTGAATACCTAGCTTGATATGGACTAGTGCTAATCTCGCTTAACGGTATGATAAATACGCATGTCGTGCTCTGTTAAACACATTTCGCTAAAAATTAGGTATCGCGACGAGGGACGCGCTCGGAATTTGATGGAGCAAAGGTCCAACCTCGACAAGGCACCAGATTGCCGTATTGCTCCTCAGTAAATAAAACGCACGAGCCCTACTTGGAAGCGCTTTCTTATCTTCAGTCACTATGCAAGCTCCAGTGGTGGTGATGAGTACGCCGGCTCCATCCTTGACGAATAACTGTAGCTAATATAAACCAGATACCCAGACGGGGGAGAGGCAGTTTGGCCGGAAAGCGCAGCTCTCAAATATCACAGCGGCGAAGACGTGAGCTTGATATTACCCTCTGTTTACTTGTTCAGAGGCTTATTCGAACCCAGAGTAGCGGACATCATCCGGTCATGTCTAGGGCCCAAAGCAATGCTGAAGATGTTACTTGACCCTATGGGCGGCATCGTTCTCACCAATGACGGCCATGCTATCCTTCGAGAAATCGAGGTTGCGCATCCAGCTGCAAAAAGCATGATTGAGCTGAGCCGAACACAAGATGAGGAAGTGGGGGATGGCACAACAACGGTCATAATATTAGGTTTGCAATCCGCAAATTGCACATATAATTTCTTTGGAAACATCCTAATAATAGTTATAGCCGGCGAAATACTAGCTCAGGCTCTCCCTCAACTCGAACGGAATATCCACCCAGTTATCATCATTTCCGCCTTCAAACGCGCACTTGCAGACGCTCTCGCCATCATCGACGAAATCTCGGTTCCTGTTGACATTAATAACGATAAAGCAATGTACTCCCTTATCTCCGCCTCGATTGGTACAAAATTCGTTTCGCGGTGGTCGGAATTAATGTGCAACCTTGCCCTCAAAGCTGTCCGCACCGTCTCCCTCGACGTTGGTGGTGGTAAAAAAGAGGTAGATATCAAGCGCTACGCACGTGTGGAGAAGATACCCGGCGGGGAGATTGAGGACAGTGAAGTATTGGACGGTGTTATGTTGAACAAGGATATCACACATCCTAAGATGAGGAGGAGGATAGAGAACCCAAGAGTTATGCTTCTGGACTGCCCGCTAGAGTATAAGAAGGGCGAGAGCCAGACAAACATCGAAATCAGCAAAGAGGAGGATTGGAATCGGATATTGCAGATCGAAGAGGAGCAGGTTAAGGCTATGTGTGACGCTATCATCGCACTGAAGCCGGACCTGGTAATCACCGAGAAGGGCGTCAGTGGTGAGTGACCCCACCTAATATTCACATAGTCTCTTGAGACACCATCTAACACCACCCCTAGATCTCGCCCAACACTTCCTCGTCAAAGCAAACATCACCGCCCTCCGCCGCGTCCGCAAAACCGACAACAACCGCATCGCCCGTGCCACCGGCGCCACAATCGTGAACTCTATCTTCTCCGCCACAAGCTCCGACATCGGGACGCACTGCGGGCTCTTCGAGATCTCCAAAATCGGCGACGAATACTTTACCTTCCTGACTAAATGCAAGGACCCGAAGGCCTGCACGATCCTACTGCGTGGCCCCAGCAAAGACGTCCTCAACGAGATCGAGCGGAACCTGCAGGACGCGATGGGCGTCGCGCGGAACGTTATCTGGAACCCGCGACTGTGTCCCGGCGGCGGCGCGACTGAGATGGCGGTCGCGGTGGGGCTGGAACGCCGTGCAAAGAGCGTTGAGGGCGTGGCACAGTGGCCGTACCGTGCTGTGGCGGAGGCGATGGAGGTCATCCCACGCACCCTGATTCAGAACTCCGGAAACAGCCCCATTAGAGTGCTCACACAACTCCGCGCCAAACATGCCGAGGGTGCCGACGGCAGTGGCAGCTCTTGGGGAATTGATGGCGATAACGGGAAGGTTGTAGATATGAAGGAGTATGGCGTCTGGGAACCATTGGCAGTTAAGGCACAGAGCGTCAAGACAGCAGTGGAGAGCGCGTGCTTGTTGTTGAGGGTTGACGATATTGTTGCTGCGAAGGCAGCGAAACAGGCTTCTGGGCCAATTGGAGGTGGAGGCGGTGAGGAGTGATTACAAAATGTGTATTGAAGGCTGGTTTGTGTCTAGTACAGTTGTCTAGATTTCTACTGGTTGCGAAAAGTATGTAACAGTAGATCGCGAAATCAATGCATAGAAGATTAAGAATATGTACTAAGTCACATCAGTCGTCCAATCGGGGTGTGGAGAGAATTTGCTGAATAGTCGCATGAGCCCACGGAATTTATTTATGATGCGGAAGCATCCTCCATGAATGGCGAGATTAACGAAGAGCAGTTTCGCGAATATGAATAGGTTTGCATCATTCTCATATAATAGGAACCAATGTCTCCTTAAATGTAACTGTTGTGAAAGCCCAAAAGAATCGCAAACGCCTGCCGCTCTCTCCAAGAAATCTAACCTCCCGATCTGTCAATCTACCATGTGGTATCAACCCCGAAACACTTTCACGCCCCACTCCACTCGAAATGATCTCAGCAATCAATAAATTTCATCAAACCCCTTCTTCTCCGCCTCCTTCATCTTCTCAATCTCCGCCTCTCCAGTAATCCTCTCCATTACCTTAATATCGATCTCTTCATCCTCGCATCCTTCCTCAACCTCCATACACCCCTTCAGTGCCTCCTTCAAAATTGGCGTCCCCCCATCCCCCTCCACCCCCGCATCATCGCTAGTCCCGCCCCCATCACCCAACGCATCCGCCCGCGCCCCCAGCCCCATCCCACTCTCAGCAACCCACCCGGCCTCCGACATCTTGCGCGTAGCCGCCTTGCGCTCACGGGACTTCTCGCGCTCGCGCTCGCGCAGCCGCGACGTCGCGCGCGGCTTCAGCTTGCTGCCGCCGTTGACCGTCCCGGGTGCGCTCTTGCCGGGCGTCATGCTAAGCGTGTGCATGGCCGGGAAGTAGTCCGAGTCGTCCGAGAGGCCTTCGGCCGGCGTGCCCGTCCCACTCATGCTGCCGCCGAAGTCGCGGCCTGGGTGCAGGTGCCGCATGATGGATGCGGCGTGCGGGACTGGGTGCTGGTGCGCGCGCGGGATAGACGTGGAGGCTTCTCCGGCTTCGCTGCTGCGGTCGCCCTCGTCCTCGCCTGAGGATGCGTCGTTGGAGGCGTCGTTCGGTGAGGCGGGAGTGAGCGGCATCTCAGGTATGGGGGTTTTGGGCACGACGCTGGGCTTGCGTGGGGTGGGTTTGGAGGCGGACTGGCTTGGTTCGGCGATTATGGGTATCTTGTTGGCTTCTTGAGAGGTAACTGGATTGTCATCTTTCTCGTCGTCTGCGGTGGGTGGAGGGAGGCTGAAGTCGGCGGTGTTTTGGCGGCGGTTACGGCGAGGGAAGGACATTTTGTCGTGATTGCAGCCGTTTACGCAACCACCCCAGCGTTTGACGGGGATGGTTGGAGAAGAGTGAGGCTGCGGAGGGGGAGGCGGGCCCTTCGTTGTGGTTGACATTGATGTCGTGCTGCCGTTCTGCGAGGCTAGAGCTGAGGCTCGATGTTTCAACTCGGACCAAGTGCGGAGTTCGTTTTCAAGGATGTATTTGCCATTGGAGGGGCTTTGCTTCATAACAATGAACTCGCAGTGGTGGACGTTACGGAGATCTTCGAAATATTCTACGGACCAATGGTACCTGCTCTAGATGTTAGCATACCGCCTGCTCATAGAGCCTGCTTCCCCGACCAGCAATATTCTTTACTTACCACTTCATCAGAAACACTCTCGTCATTAATCCATGCGTAACGAGAACGCAGACGCTTGGAAAGTCCTCTTCTCCAAACAGCCGCCACATACTCTCATTAAATCCGCTTATTCTATCATACGCATCGGCGGCGCTCTCTCCGCTCGGTATGCGGTAGAAGAAATGTCCATAGTCCGCTCGCTCCTGCCACATTCTCTCCATTTCCGCCGAGCATGGCTGGAAATTTCCAAAATCTTGTTCACGCAGGCGGGGCTCCTCGAAGACTTTGACTTTATGGCGGGGAAATGGTGACGGTGTGGGGTCGTCTGAGGTCAGCGAACGTAGGATGCCTTCGGTGGTTTCACGAGTACGGCGGTAAGGAGACGTGAAGAACTGGAGGGTATCGTCGGGCTTAAGCATAGAACGGAGGCGGCGTCCTGCTTCTTCTGCCTGTACGGAAGGGACTTAGATATTGCTTTTGGTGGGCTGAACGAGGTAGGACGTGACACATACTTGATTCCAGCCATCTGGAGTAAGCTTGATTCTGTGGTCTGGTATAAATTGATGGACATCGCGATTTTTATTTCCTTCTGACTGTGCATGTCTAACAAGTATAATCATCTGCATGCAAGCATTAGCCGCTGCTGGATCAGATAGAAGAAGAGAAACTTGCACGAGGCTTTCCCATTTTGCCACAATACTACTTGAATTTTAACTTTTGGGTGAACAGAAGGTTAACAGCTCCTCGAGATATATAGGAGGCTTAGAAGCGTGGCGATTGTTGTCTGTCAGGAAGCTGTGCTTTATTATTCACGAAAGAATGACGACTTCGGCTGAGTTGTAGTTCGAGCTGCGACCTCCGCAAATCATCACGGGTCATCTACAGATACACATCTTTGACTCCACTACTGATCACAACACCACTTGAATTTTATTTCAAGCGCCAAACGACGTGTCACCGATTGATCTCGAGCGCTCCGGCTTACTATACGCGCCGAACTCTCCGCCTGCGCTGCGCCCCTCACCCGCTTCCCTCCGCACGAGGCAAGAAACTATTCACGAGCAATCACAGCCCCACCCAACTCTCGGAGAGCATCCAGTACTCCAGTCCGAAAGCCAACATGTCCGAGCCCATCCCCGAATCCATCCCCACATCAGCGGATCCTCGTTCCAAGCGGCCCACAAAGAAGCGCGCCCTCACCCCCATCTCGCAGCAATCTGCGCAAGTCGAAGCCCTCTTTGCTAAACCAGATCGAGAAATCAAGATTCCCTCTTCAAATCCCAAATCCAATTCTCTCGCCCCGCCTCCCGAAATTGTCGCCAATGTGCAAGGCAGCAGTGCTGGTGCGGGCAGTGGCGAGTTCCATGTCTACAAGGCTAGCAGGAGGCGGGAGTATGAGAGGCTGAGGCTGATGGATGAGGAGGTGAAGAAGGAGGAGGCAGAGAAGGAGTTCCTGAAGCAGAAGGAGGAGAGAGAAAAGAGAGATGCGGAGAAGACACTGAAGAATAAGGCTAAGCGGGAGAAGGCTAAGCAGCGGAAGGCAAAGAAAGGGAAAGGGGAGAAAATGGATATGGACGATGAGGGGAAGGATGCGAATGGCGGCACGGGGAAGATGAAGAAGCTGGGTCCGAATCTGGGCGCTGCGAAGGCGAGAGATACTGAGGGAGATGATGATTCTGCTGTGATGAATGGAGGTGGTGAAGTTAAGAATGCCGATGAGATTGGAATCGTAATTCACGATGAGGATTGAGAGCTGCGGAACCTGCAATAGAGAATTAATCGAAGTGGATCACAGATTGATAATGGAAAGGGGAAGAGCACTGGCTTGACAGTTCTGTTCCTTGGTCAACGTTGGCATGGAGAGCTAAATTCAAGCGCTGAAGTAGCTTCCTACTGTCCCTCAAGACTCCCCTTCACTTGAGTAAAGGTGAT
This sequence comes from Cenococcum geophilum 1.58, assembly GCF_001692895.1. Taxonomy (NCBI): domain Eukaryota; kingdom Fungi; phylum Ascomycota; class Dothideomycetes; order Gloniales; family Gloniaceae; genus Cenococcum; species Cenococcum geophilum. The sequence goes on from NW_027137605.1 coordinate 970,394, forward strand.
CCAAAGGTGTATAGGTACGTGTCGTTTTATAGGTTGAGGGCCTCTTAGTTCAGTTATTGCTGTCACAAGCCTCTGACGTGGTCTAAGGTAAAGCAGGATGTAACAGGGCTTGTTTGAGTACTCACAGGAGTTGAGGTTAACATTGTGATTAAATATTTTCAATAAAAGTGGCATTGTATTTGTCATGTTTGGCATTAGCTTCAAATGCTGGTAGCCATCGTGCCTAGAAAGCCTTCATCCTCTATAAAATATCCCTAAATGAACCACACACGAATTAATATGCGGAAAAGGCCGTGTATTATTTACATGAATTCTTCCCAACATCCTTACGCCGGCCTCTCGCAAAGATGGATAACTCTGTATCAACCTTAGTGTCATGATCTTCTCTAACCTATTAACTCCAACAAATAACCTTACTTTCTCTCATCACGAGTTTAGCTCATGTCTCATCATCGCTGAATCCCAAACTTGCCAAATCATCTCTTGATCGCTTCATAGACCTTAATCGGTGGTCATCATCATCATCGAAACTCCAACACGCACATTGTAAGTCGAAATTGTGATGTTTCTTGTACCAGCTTTTGAGGCGCGCACGACGAGCCTCCTTCCAGGCTCGGTGCTCTATCCTATCCTTTTCCATGAGCTTTAAAAGGTCAGAATCAATTCCAGGCATGCTACCCTGGTTGTTGGACCCCGTGGACTTATCGATTGGTTGCACCGCTTTGAGAGCTTCCATGCTACCCTGGTTGTTGGACCCCGTGGACTTATCGATTGGTTGCACCGCTTTGAGAGCTTCGTCCTTCTTCCGCCTGACATACTCTTCCTCACAGAAGAACAGATCATACATCGTCGTCCACTCGAACGAGATCTCGCGGGCTTCATATTTGATTTCCAGTCCAGGAATATCGGTATCATTGATCGATCTTCTCACTTTGATGGTATACGGCGGTGGTTGCTCACGTTTACCACCACAGGCATCACGACTTCCGAGATACCAAATCATGGAGCTACGCCAGTGAACTCTAATAGCGAGCATATACTGAGCGTCCATACCCTTTTCCGCGAAGTACTGAGGTGGCCTATTATCTTTAAAATAAGCGCGTTTTCGATCGTCTGAGAAGCGGTCAAAAACGGTGGGAATCTGGTAGTGGTGGAAGCTCTGAGGCGCAAATTCAATGCGTGTCTTCTTGATGTGCTTATCGGCAAACACTGTTTCGACGTATGAGCGGAAATCTGTCGAGACACGCCGGCAAGTTGACCAGAGGTGATTGCAGTCTTGCACATGCGACAAAACGCTGATCCAGAGTTCTGCTGGGAGATGAGGACATTTTGTACCAGGCAGAGTTTCTGCCATTTGTGTAAACTGCAAATATTACAGCCAAATTTTGTTTCGTGGGGATTTATGGTAGTGGTAGTGCGTGAGAGCCTACGGAGGACGACGCAAAAATGGATTTCCCTTTCCTTTTTGGGACTAGTATATACCCCCATAAGGTCGCCAATATTATGGGGGCTCTATCGCCTAAGCAACGAGATTTTAGGCGGTCTACGTCCCGAAGACCCCCTAAAGGCCCCCCAAAAGGCCCAAAACCTCAGCAACCTTATAGGCACCTTATGGGGGGGAAAACGCTAGTCCCAAAAAGGAAGGGGAAATTCAATTTTGCGTCGTCCTCCGTACTTACAGCATCTCTTCAATTCCGGTGGTTAGCGCAGCCACTTCCGCACGGCCTTTTTGTAGGGGAAATTTTGGTATTTTTGCTGTTTAGGGGAAAGTCGATAAAACACGCTAACCACAGGATGCGTCAGGATGCTGTACGGAGGACGACGCAAAATTGAATTTCCCCTTCCTATTTGGGAAAAGCGTCGTTTTGATGCCAAGACCCCACCAAAAATCAACTTAATCAACTTAATTGAAGCTTTTGATACTAATATATCATCTATATAGCTTCCAAAACGTGGTGTTTTACCGTTTAATATTTACGTGATTAACCTCATTCCATTGCACCTTATATTCTATAGGCTTTCGAGGCTTTTGAGGCCTCAATTGCCTCTGTTTTTGGCTTTCTGCTTGGCTCTCTACCTGTTTAACTACCCGTTTAACTACCCGTTCAACTACCTGGTTACAATTGTTCCTTTGGAGTCTTTAATTATAGAGCTGTTGATCTACAATTAAGCTAGGGCCCTAAGTATCTTGACGTTGATTTGGAACCACTAAATTAACTAATTTTTGCCACTTTTTTTTAGTAATCTCCTTAATTTCCTTACGGCTCTGCGTAGGGAGGAAGAATTACAGATAGGCGTTAGGTAAGCCATAGTAATTATATAACGTCTCGTAGCCCGTTTAAAGCACCTTAACGATTATAGAAAGCTTGCGATTGGCTTCCTTAGAGAGTTACTTTTAGCTTCGCTACTTTTCCTCCACTCCCTCTCTATAATCGTTGCCTCCTTTAAGTTCTATAAGCTTCTTAATATGGCAAGGTATCCTCTTAATCCACTGCTGAATTTGCTACTACTTAAGATCTTGCCAAGCTCTAAGCTAAGCCTTCTCTACAGCTGCACGGGAGGTAAGTAGGCCTCTTTTTATAGTCACCCGTTTTAGGTAGCTCCAATAAGGCTCAATTATATTTAGATCAGGCAAATTACCTGGCCAAAAAAAACGTTAAATCTCGCAGGCGTTAAAGTAGACCTGGTGAATCTTTGTAATATGAGAAGTAGCCTTATCTTCCTGCACGATTATATTAGAATTTAAGCATATAAGGCTCTGGGCGAACGGAAGAAGTTTTAGTATTAAAATATTCGTTAGATATTGCTACTAGTTAATTTTACCTCTATCTAATCGAGTAAAAGCTCTATATAATGCTGTAAACTTCTATTTAGCAGGAGCTCCGCCTATACGCCTTCCGTAACGTAGTTTGTGTAAGCTTTTTTTAGTGTTTTGTTTTTCTTTTCAAGCCTTATACGCCTCTAGCTCTAAAGCTTTATTCCAGATCTTAATAATAGATTTTAATTTATCTAATTTCTTTTTTATTTAAGGCTTCTAAATATAGCATGGGCCTTTAAAGTTATATAAAAAGCAACCCCAGAACATAAACTTGGAGTACCCCTTCCACCGTTCTTGTACGCAGCTATGTACGCAGGCCTTGTGCAGTCGTCGCTATACTTGGTAGCCCCCTTAACGGTAGCCTAAAACAATACTCGTCTTATCTAACTAAATTACAGCCTTCCAATCTTTTAGTGTCTAGTGGCGGTAGGCTAATGTAAATCTATATTATTCGCTCTTTATAGCTGCAGTTAATCTAGGCTTCCTTATTGGCTTTGTCTTATGGAAGCTGTATTTTTAGAGTATCTTTTAAACAGACGATATAGAGAGGCCTGTTTGGCGAGCAATTATTTTAGTGCTTTTTTTACGCCCGTAACAATCGCATGTGACGGCGTTAATGACTTTTTGCTTAAGATCAGGGGTAATAGTTTTCTTACGCCCTGGGCCAGGCTTATTCTTAAGGTAGTTATTAAGAAGAACCTAATCTGCATGCTAGCTATTCTCTACTGCCTTTTTTACTAGGTTGCCGATGTGCCTAGCGCTAATTCTAGTAACGTAAGCAATTACCTTTAGGGGTGTTCCTAGAGCCTTTATTACTATGGCCTGCGCCCTCGTTGCAAGGCCGTAGCGAGGCATTTTGGGCTCCAAAATTGATAGAAAAAATAGTAGAAGGTATGTAAAGGACGTTATAAGTGACTATAAGAATAGATTCTATTAAAAAGTTGGTGTAGAGTTGCTTTTTACAAGCTCAAAGTCAAAAAGTTGGTATTTTTGGTGGGGTCTTGGCATTAAAACGACGCTTTTCCCAAATAGGAAGGGGAAATTCAATTTTGCGTCGTCCTCCGTACAGCTCACGGCTGGGCCTGTGGCTGAGAGAAGCTTTTTGGCCCGCGAGTTACTGTTTTAGGATAAGACTCTTCCCTATTTGTCGCGCACGGACGCGCACGGACTCATGTTATAACGATACCATCGGTATAACAGTTGGCCGCACCAATCGTATCGTAATAAGGAGATTTTACTGTACCGCGAAGTCTCTGTCCCTGCCCCCTGCCTTCAAGGAATCGTGATTAGAGCGTCCGCTTTAGCAAAGAGATCTCTGGATTAGATTGCCTGATTGATTACATTTAGGATAAATCTGGTCAAGGATTAGTTCGTCTATGTAACATCTTGGCGTCCAAGCGGATACGACAACACCAAATATAACAACTATCCCATCTCCCCCGCATTTGTTATAGTCACTAACCATAGATGGATTCATAAAAATGACCAGAAGCTAAACAACGAGCTCTAAATAAAATCTGCTCGGCGTTTTGAGCAGAACCAGCGCAACCATGAGTGCGTCCGTCGATCTAGATACCCACGACATATGTGCTCACGTGTAGCAGCTGCAAATAGTACAACTCCAGCAACCATCTCTAATTCATCCCCACTCACATTCAACAAAACCAGAGAAATCGTCAATGAAGATATTCCATCTACCTTAACCGCACCAGAAAAGAAAAAATGGAAAAAGATGTTCCGATTTCTGAACAGTTCCAAAAAAGAGAAGGATAAAACGATCCCTCTCTCACCTCCACGGTCCTCACTCCCTCCCCCACTCTCGCAGGATCATGCATCTCACGACACTTTCCTTACCGGCGGTGCTGTAGTCCAACCGAAAACCCGGCCTCCTAAGGCTTCGCCCGTCTCTCAGACCTCATCTACCCCTGAGACTACATCTGTCTCTGAAACTACTCCCGTCTCCAAGGTCCTAACAGGTCCCAAAGCCGCACGAGCTCCTGAAGCCTCTCCAGCCCCTCAGGCTGCACTGAACCCCATAGACAAGACTCTCACACAGGAGGGAATAAATTTCCACATAGGCGGCACAGTCGTGCAGCGGAATCTCCGCCCCAAGATCACGCCAATCGCCCAAACCACGCCAGTCCCCCACATATCCCCAATCCACGAAGCCACACCAGCCCCCGCCACTTCGCCCGCCCCCGCAATCTCCCCAATCTCGTCCGCTGCGCTCACGAAACAGAAGACCGCATTCGCGCCTCCCCCTCCAAAACCAGTTTCAAAACCCCAACCCTATAGGGACCACAAAGCGATCGCTGAATCCATCGCCTCGCAAGCTGCGACCCCGGCCCAGCGCCGTGCTAGCTGGAAAACGCCTGCTTCGTCCACATCTACCTCCCAGTCTTATCCTCTTAATAAGTATGTGAATGGCAAGAAGGTGCTGGCTAGTTATCCCCACCATCAAGACAAGGGGAGTGTAGGATCGTCGTCTGGGTCGGGTTCTTCATATAGGCCGTATCCGATTAGACAGTACGTGAATGGGAAGAAGATCTTGGCATCGTATCCTCACCATCATTAGTAGGATGCGATGTATTGGGTAGGAAGTGTAGTGGGTGGGGTTGAGGGGGTGGGTTGTGTGGAGTTTTGGTCTGCGTTTGAGATACTCGTGATGAATTATGCCAGTATCTTCTATTTTATTTACTATTTGGGGACTGGGCTGGCAGAGGGGAGTATTTTAGTGATCTGGGGGTTCAGTACTATAATGATCTTCGAGGGTTTGGCTAGAGGATTATAATTTCGCTAGATTCGGGGGATTTGTCGATGTAACTGAACATTTCAGCAATATCCCAAAGTTCTTTGAGTGATATTTATTATACAGTAGCGCCGGGCAGGAGGACATGGGGTGCTCTAAATCCTTTTTCGCTGTTTCTCTTCCATCCCGCTGTAGTACTAACGCTTTCCACGACACGAGAAGTTTCTCAATGACCACACCCGAATCGAAGATAAATTCATCCCGCGGATAATGCGATATCCAGAAGTATCTCAAAACTCCCAAATTCTTAACATCTCTGAGCCTTCAATTACAGTCGGCTCCTAAACACTCCATGTTCCACTAACTTCTTATCACAAATCTACGCCCACACGCCCAGCGTCCAACTCCCTCTATCCCCAGCCTTCATCCCCGGCCCCACATTCTGCCTTTGCGGCACAACACTAACCTCTTTCTCCCGGCTCGCACCCTGCAACCCATGCTGAAGGAACTTCTCCCTCTCGATCTCCACGATCCCCCGAATCCGCAACTGCGCGACGAGCGAAGCACCAGCCCACGCACCGAGCGACTCAACACCCCGCACAACGCCTCCAACAACAGCAGCAGACGGCGCAGCCCTAGCGGCCTGGCTCGCCAATTTCAGCGTGATGGGGTCCGGCTCCGGATCCACAAGGCCAGCGGGGACGGACGCGGCAGCAGCGGCGGACCGGTCGGTCGACTCGGACACCTTGGCGGCGTCCGAGGCGCGGAACTGCTGGCCCTGCTGGCCCTGCCGTAGCGCCTGTTCGTGGCGCTCAGCGGCCGAGCCGTAGGACTTCACGGCGTCCCACCCGCGCTGCTGGACGAGGGCGGCGAGCTCGGCGAGGAGTCGGGATTTGAGACCTGGCAGGTTGGCCACGCCGCCTGTGATGATGATACGCGACATGCAGACGCGGCGGACGTCGATGGGGAGGGAGAGGAGGGCGCGGTAAGTGAGGAGGTGTAGGGGTTGGTCGTGGTCGTCTAGGTCGTGGGGGAGGATGTTGGAGGCGAAGAGGGCGGTTTCGGCGGGGGAGGCGAGGGAGGAGAAGGGGAGTGCGAGGGTCGTTGGGGGGTTGGCTGCCGGGAATGGGATTGAGATTTCGGGGTCGGAGAGTTCTTTAGAAGCGTCGGCGAATCCGTCGTTGCTGGATGCTCTGGTCGATATGGTGGTCTGGCGGGTGTTGGCGTGAGGTTCGCACCACCCTACTCGTGTGAGGACTTCTTCGGTTTCTTCGAAGCTGACCTCCTGTTGGGAGGTGGTTGAAGTTTGAGGATTGTTCTTGGCAAGTTCTGCGTTCAGCATCTTGCTCATCTCCTGGCTCAAAAGCTTTCCTGCCCGTACGCTCCTCCTCTGATGTACCTCGCGATACTCAAATATTCCGGTGACGATTGTTTCTGCCCACCCAATGTCAACCACCAACGCTGATCGTAGTCCGGCGGCAACGGTCGAAAGAACTGGTGATGAGAGAAGAGTGATGCTAGGAGCCTGAAAATTGCCGAAGAGTACCGTGAGGACTGTAGAAAGAAGCGGTCGCGGCATGAGAGGTGGTAATGCGAGGAGAACCCGTCGAGGTTTGGGATCCAGAAGAAAGTACTTGTTACACGCTTCTCGCATTGCTCGTTCGAACTTGTCCTCGACCAAGCCCAAGTCAAGGTCTCGCAGATCCATACGATATAGCTCATACTCTGCTCCCCATTCCTGCCCCCGCTTTCGCTTCCGACGCGTATTTGAGTACTCAGGATCCCATTGTCTGTAGTCTCCCACCCTTCGTTGTTCATTTGGCCCGAAGCCGAGCATGNATCTTGGAGCGCTCTCACCCGGAAATCCGCCGCGTAGGAATCGTGATCCTAGTTCGAGAACAATATATTCTTCTTCGGAGCGAAAACTACCTCCCGGAGACCCGTAAATGGACGATGTCGAACGAAGGAGAGGGGTACGAGGGGTTTCTAGTGTAGAAGCCAAATCTTGAAGACGCGCAGGCGCAGGCCTACTACGGCCTAAAGAGACCTTACGATCGGTTGCTGTTGTCATTATGAAGCTCTTGCAATTGTCAATTACATGTCATTAAACATAAAAAGCCAGGGAAATTTCGAATATCGTAGGGTAACCCGTAATTCGAGCGAGAGGATTCAAATATTTTCATAATAACATTACAACACGGTGAATTTTGTCCAGCAATGGCCTATAGAATAAAATTTAATAGGGCGCAGCCGGTATTCTTGTCAGAGCGTGAGTATCTTCACCAGCCACGAGAGTTCTCGCTAGCGACTAGCGCAATTTCGACCACTCTTGAGCCGCAACCTCCGAAATTTTTATCTCGACAAGACCAAACTCCACGGAAAGTGCCAACCACCACCCCACGTTGGACAGCACCACTCGAGACTGCCCAACATGACACTTTTTATCCTCACCGAGACAAGTGCTGGTTATGCGCTTCTTAAAGCTAAAGACAAGAAGCTGCTCAAGCGGGACGACATCGCTACTGATATTGAGACTGCAGAGGGTGCGTGCAGCCTGTAAGTAGCTTCCAATGCTCTCGAATTATCTCCTTGAAAATATTCAGGGGCTGTATGCAAGTTCAATTGCTTACTAGAATGTTTGGTATAGGTTGAAACTGAAGCAATTCGTCAAATACGAAAATGCAGCCACCGCTCTAAACGAAGCCGCAGCTATTACAGAAGGAAAAGTCACACCGATGCTATCATCTCTTCTGGATACCCTTAAAGATGAGAAGAAGGTCTCTCTTGCAGTAGCTGACCCGAAATTGGGAAATGCGATCAATAAGTTGCCAGGACTATCTCTCTCTCCAGTGTCAGATTCTTCAACAGCAGACCTCTACCGTGGCATTCGAACCCACCTTACCTCTCTCATCCCAGGCCTCCTTCCATCTGATGTCAACACCATGTCTCTCGGTCTCTCACACTCTCTATCCCGCCACAAGGTAAAATTCTCCCCAGATAAAGTCGACACAATGATCATCCACGCCATCGGTTTGCTCGACGACCTTGACAAAGAGCTCAACACCTACGCTATGCGCACTAAGGAATGGTACGGCTGGCACTTCCCGGAGATGGCTAAAATCATCAACGACAATCTTGCCTACGCACGCGTCATTCTCGAAATGGGCATGCGCATAAGCGCGCACTCAGCCGACCTCTCCGGAATCCTGCCCGAAGAGATCGAAACCGCCATCAAAGCCGCCGCCGAGGTATCCATGGGGACCGAAATCACGAGAGAGGACCTCGAAAACATCCGCGCTCTCGCCGAGCAAGTCGTCGACTTCACACTGTACCGGCAACAGCTATCCTCGTACCTCTCCGCCCGCATGCAGGCCATCGCGCCCAACCTGACCGCACTGGTCGGTGAGCTCGTCGGCGCCCGCCTAATCGCACACGCCGGCTCGCTCACGAACCTGGCCAAGAGCGCCAGCTCCACGATCCAGATCCTCGGCGCGGAAAAGGCGCTCTTCCGCGCGCTGAAGACGAAGCACGACACCCCAAAGTACGGCCTCATCTACCACGCCTCACTGATCGGCCAGGCGACCGGCCGCAACAAGGGCAAGGTCGCGCGCATGCTCGCGAACAGAGCCGCGCTCAGTCTGCGCGTCGACTCGCAGGCCGACTGGGGCGCGGGCCGCGAGGGCAGCGGCGACGCCGCTGAGCCCACGGACGAGGAGAGGGCCGCGTATGGCACGGCGGCGCGGGTCGGGATCGAGCGCAGGCTGCGCGTGCTTGAGGGCAAGCCGCTAAGGGCGATGGGCACGGGGGTGGGGCCCGCGGGGGCCGGGGCGGGGAAGTGGGAGGTCAAGGAAGCGCGGAAGTACAACCCCGACGCGGACGGGCTGGCGGGCGACGAGCCGGTGGCGGCGAAGAAGGCGGTTGCGGCGAAGACGAACGGGACCTTGAATGGGGATGTAAGGATGATTGAAGAGGTCGACAGCGAGGACGAGTCCGAGTCCGATGACGATGATGAGGCGGAGGCCGGCGCGGAGCAGGCGACGCCTAAGGCGGCGAAGAAAGCGGATGGCGAACTCAGCAAGGCGGAGCGCAAGGCGCTGAAGGCGGCGGAGAAGGAGGCTAAGCGCACGCGGAAGGCGGCGCGGGCTGCGAAGCGGGAGGCCAAGGCTACGAAGAAGGAGGCGAAGAAGCGGAAAGCCAAAGCCGCTTTAGAGCCCGCGGAGGGGAAGAAGAGGAAGCGGGATGATGAAGGGGAGAAAGGGGAGAAGAAGAAAAAGAAGAAGAGCAAGGATTAGAATGATGTTGGTCGCTGCTGTTGTTGTTGCTGCTGTTACTGTGGATTTTCGTGTTCGTGACCGGATCTATGTGTGGAAGGGTTTATATTTGTCTGTCAAAATGGGCACTGGCGTTTGCGGACGAAGGGCTCTGCTTGTATCATTCCCACGGCGCTTGTTTGGCTTGGGTTTCTGGGTTGGCGCATTTTATCGTCGCGGTCGCTATACACCATGTCCTTCTCGGAAACGCCGCCGTATGTAGAGCGCAATCGGTTGGAACCGTTCCGATCGATGATAGTCAGGTGGAAGGAGAAAATGACATGGAGATAATCTCGCCGGTCGTGCCATATAAACATCAATTACCGTGTCCTGTACGAGCAGCAGACTCTACACTCTGAATGATCTTATATCTCCAAATACTTCTCGCTCCCCTCTTCCCATCACCGTTGCCTCTCCACCGTTTTCTCCACCCCCTCCATCTCCTCCGCCTCTACCCCCGCCCCCGCCCCCGCCTGTCCCGAACCACCACCCGCATACCCTAGCACGTCCGCCACAGTCTCCAATATCTCCATCAGCTCCTCTTCGCCGAACCGCGTGCTCGCCTCCTCGATAATGACCTCCAGCTCCGCCAAGTTCTTCGGTCGCAGATTGAACAGCATCACGTATTCCGCCTTCGTGATGCGATATTTAGGCGCCAGCCGCGCGAAGAGCGAGGACGACGAGGTGAGGGCCGAGGCGTTGTAGGGGTCCGTCAGGGGGGCGTTGGGGCGGCGGAGGTAGGTCAGGGTCTGCGGGCGGGTTAGGCATCCTGCAACGCCAATGGTAGGGTCGGGATATGGCTGCGGAGAGATGGTGGGAGGGGAGTGGAGAGCTTGGAGAGGGAAGGGGGAAGGGGAAGGAAGGGGAAAAGGGAGGACGGCCTACGTCTTTCATGATGATCTTGAGATTGTCCGGTTTCTTCCGCGCGCGCCCTTCGCCGTCTGCACCGCTGTATTCGGCGTCTAGCTCTAGGAGGTGCGTGAGCACTTCGTAGTTTGTTAGGACGGCGGATTGGGATTCCAGGATCTGGGGTTAATGTTGATTAGCACAAGCTGAGGACTCGTCTGGGGTTAGGTGGCCTGACCTTCATTTTTTTAAATAAGATTTATCGAATTGCGCCTTTATGTGGGGCTTGAGAACGGAGAAGATCGATGAGGTTGTCCCCGATTCTGTAAAATAACATTAGGGTAAAGAATTTGACTATAGGAAGGCGAAGTGACATGAGTAGCTAAAGGAAGGGATTTTGGAGGCATAGAGGTTAGGGGGTTGACGGAAAGAATGGGTGTAGGGGGTAGGCGGAGAGTATTTTATATACTAATGAAAATGTTTTATTTCGGAAGTTGCTAATGGAAAGTTTTATTCGAATGAGACTTTAAAGCACCGAAAAAGACTTTGATATTTATTTGCTAGCAAGAATACATACGATACGGTCTACTACGAGGTTTCAAAACCGAGATAGGATAAAAACGAAGAATAAACTTGAAAAGTATTGAGACAAGGAGCCTTACCAGCATTCGCAGTTGGAGGTTATTGGTAACACCCACACAATGACGTTTAATGGCACTGGAACTAGTGCTGAAATGTGTACCCCTACAACTTATGCCTTCTAGAGACAAAAAGTTACTATAGAAGAGATTAAGAGCAGAAGTTGAAGAGGGCTAGGAACTATTTCATCCCAATTAGACTTAAGAATCAGTGTTCCTTGGCATTCCTTGGCATGTCGCTTGTCAAGCTAATCATTCAATTTCGAAGAAATATTAAGCGGTATGAGCTGTAGCTGTAGAGACAGTTTCAAGACTCATTTATAAAGTTGTTTATATTTGTCTTTGAAATTTATTTGCGTTCGATGTATATTCAAGAGTGTATGCGCCAATATTCTTACTTTGATCGAATTTAACTTATTCTGTCGTTTCTATAAATAAGAAGTACAAGAAGATAATTGAGGGTTTAGCATGCTCAAATAGGCAGCGTACACCAAAAAAACCCGTATAAATAACATATATACACAAACACAACACCAGGGTATCCCAAGCCGCGATGCCAAAACTCCCCCCTACACAAACTGTCATCATCCAATACTTCTACCCCCTTAACACACCACTAACCCACCCACCTCTCCAACCTCCTCTCTAACCCTCATCCAGCCCACCCACCTTCCACCTCCACCTCCACCTCCACCTCCCCAACCCCCTCTCACCTCCACTCCTCTCCTTTCCCCTCCTACCACAACCCCTCCCACACCTCCCCCCACGCCTCAAACCCAAACGCCCACGTACTCCGCATATTCACAACCTCATTTCCCCGGCTCGACACCAACCCCACATGCTGCAGCACCTGCGGCGCAACCGCAAACCGATCCCACCCATCCCGATCTGCAAACTCCTCAATCAGCGAGTCCGTCTGGCCATGGCCGCGCTCCTCCAGATACCCCAGCAACGGCGGCACGGCATCGCGCGGGAAAACCAGGCCCTGCGTGCAGCAGCCGTAGCGGTTCATCTTGACGACGCCGCGGAGGGGGCGGAGAGAGTAGGGCCCGATCATGTAGAGGAGGGCCGTGAAGGCTGGGAAGGTGAGAGCGGCGAGGACGGCGAGGGCGGGGGCGTTAAGGTGGGGGCGGGTTTGCGGGAGGAGGCGGCGGAGGGTGAGGAGGCTGGCGAGGCTGAGGGCGGAGGTGAGGAGGAGGGCGAGCGGGAGGTGGGCGTACCAGAAGTCGGTGGGCTGCCACATCAGGCTGGTTTCGGTGTAGAAGAGGCGCAGGTAGAGCCAGGAGAGCGGGGTGTGGGCGTCGGAGGGGAGGATGGAGCGGACGAGGGGCGGTGGGGTAGTCGAGAGCGTGGTGAGGGCGTGGAGCGTGCGGCGGAGCCAGTGGCGTGCGAAAATGATGTCGTCTTCGAAGATGGCGACGTAGGGCGCTGAGGTAGCCATGCAGCGCTGCAGGGTATACTTGTAGTCGCTGCGGAGAGGTGGTTAGTGAGGGGGCTAGGGAGACCACAGCCACGGTGTTGTACTGCGCGCCCGTATATCGCTGCTACCGAGATGCTAGGACCTAGGGCAGATGGAGGGTAGAGGTAGGTAGGTGGTAGGAAACTCACAAGACGCCCTTGACGTAGTAATTCCGCTTCTCCTCTGCCTCCCGCACGCGCGCAAGGTCCGCATCGCTGATCTTGTACGGCTCTGCAGCATCCACAACCCGTCGCAGCCACGGCTCCTGCCAGCTTGGGTGCTTGTCCGGCTGCGTGTCCGCGAACAGCACGAACAAGTACAGCTGCTCCCGCTCCTGGTCCGTCAGGCCTTCCAGCATCGAGCCCACCGCTTCGGCGAAGTAGTTCGTCTCGCGCGCTACGGTTACGAAGGCGGCACAGAGGACAGGTTCTGCTCCCGCTAGCTTGAATGTCCTCTTTCCTCCTGCTCCTCCGGCTCCTGTCGCATCCGCATCCTCAATTGTTGTGTTCGCGGCACCGAGATATTCTTGTGCCCGGCTCCGCTGTAATAGGCTGTAGTGCAGGTCGTAGACTCTTTCGCTGCGGAAGAATGCGGAGTGGGGATCTCGCCAGAAGGCGTGGGAGCAGTAGGAGAACGCGAGGAAGTAGGCGAGAAGGGAGGCGAGAAGTGCGCGGAGGGCAGGGGCGAGCGGGCCAGTTTGCAGGTGCCGAACCAAGAGGCGCTGGAGGAGCTTGAGGCGATGCAAGCGGCCAGGGAGGAGCATGGTTGGGGGGGTCGGTATGCACATGTGCTTGAGAGCTCCAAGTTCTGGGTTTTGAAGGTTAATAGATCAGCCGCGTGGATCGGCGCTAGCCATGCTTAATTGGTCTGTTAATTCTCCGATAGGCGTGCGGTGTGAAAGGTGTATAAGGTGTATTAGCCGTGTGTGAGGGGACTTTGTGGACAGGGGGCTATAAGGCACGATTGTAGGAACAGGATAGATTGTGGAGAAGACGAATCCTTGAGGAGGTGAGGCCTCTGGGATCGGAGAGACTATATACTACGGGAAAGTGCCGGGTGTCCAGGGGTTGTCCTGAGGGCAACCCGAGGTATACCGCAATAATATCCCTTATATTACCCCCCCTCTTATAGTCGGCCCCTAATCGCCATTACCTTATAGTAAAGGGAGATTATGTCACACGGGAATGCAGGTGTATGGTGGTGTGAGGACTCCATAAGGTGGAGTAGTCTCAAAGGATGAGAATATATACAACAGGCGAAAGCAATCACGTGATCTCAGGAAGCTCCTGTGGATGTCCACGTACCCCCCCCCCTACCAACAGATTATTAAGGGCTTATCCCAGAAGGGGTTTAGAAAGATATTAATATACTACTATATATAATCTAGCCACCCAACCCCTACTTTAAGCTTCTAAAAAACCTTAATAAGAAAAATATATAGCTAGAGAAAAGACGCGGCGACCGCTAAAAGACCTATTAGAAGCCTGCTAAAAGTATCCAGTGTCACGGGACACTCCCGTAACACCTTATACACGTCCACCTATTTCCACCGACTCAGCAACCAGAGACCGACCACGAGACAGCAATCTAATAGCAATCTGCGGCAATCTAACGGCAACCTGCCGCATTCTGCTATTGTTACAGTGCTGCAATAAAGTAGACTAAATAACTACGTTGTGGTATGAAGAGGGGAAGAAGGTGGAAAGGGGGTATTATATATAAATAGTAGGGCCGGCCGCCAAGTCGCTAGTGGTGGGCCAGCTAATAGTAGGAAATAGTACAAGACAGTATAAAACAGTATGCGCTAGGTTAGTGCCGTAATAGTACTCCTCTCCCCTAAATAGTTTAGTCCCTAAACCAAATAGATAACTTAAAAATAGGCAGTGTATGGGGTTGCCTATTTTTTACTGTAAAGATATTAGTTCCGCTTACCGCCCTTAACTAAGCTAATAGTGATTTTCTATACCGGGTATAGAAAATCCTAATTAGTTAGTCCAGTAAGTAAGGTTGGTAGAACTCTATACCGCCACCTAAATTAATCCGCGTGGCATTTCTTAGCGAGAATTTGGCTAATTAAATAACTTTAACCGCCGATCGAAGTTCTATAACATTTTAACCACTATAAATTTTAATACGGTGGTCGACCGCGACCTTAGCGTAACTTTTCCTTATCTTATACCTAGTTTAGGGGTCCTGGCTTCTTAGGGTATTACTTATAAAAGCGCTATATAGCTTATTTATAACCCTTTAGGTCTTCCTTTAGCTGCTAGGTTATATCCTTATAATATTTCTATTTAATCTTATAAGTTAGGCCCTAGGGGTCTTTATTATATATATTAAGGATTTTCTTAAACTCCTATTTGTCTTCTATATTGCCGTTATTATCTCTCTCTATTACTTATCCTTGTATATTATAACGCTTTATAGTATTAATATTTACTTAGCTAGGGATCTCTTTAGTAGCTTAAAGGCGGACCTTAGATATATAAAAGGATTTATTTACTTAGATATAGTCTGGGAGGTCTACTATAACTACCCCTTAGTATACTGCGAGTACGGGGTATAGGCCGTCCCATTTATCGTCCTATTTCTTCTTAGGTTTATTTATCTTTATATTTTTTAAGCTAATTATAACTATATTGCCTTTGTAGAATAATGCGCTCTTATCCCTATAGGTATTAGTATTATCTTTATAGCGTTACTATAAAATCCGGGCTAGGGCCTTAAGCTATATTAATATCCGCTTAAAGCGGTTGGCTATAAAGTCTACGCGGAAGAACTCCTTCTTTACTTATACTAATAGTGTTAATAGGTAGGGGCCAGTAGGCTTAATTCTAAGGCGAGGGTTAAAGCTATAGTTTATAAAAAATAGGGAGATACCTATACTCTTATTAACTTAGTTATTCATAGCAAACTTAGTAAGTAGTAGGTAGTTAACTTAGTTGTCCTATATAAAGCTAATAAAAGTATAGAGGTATTTATTTACGGCAGCGTTAATAATTTTAGTTTAACTATCTGTTTCTAGGTGCTAGGCTAAGCTTAGTTACAAGATTGTTTTAAGGCGTTTACTTAGTTATTGCCAAAAGTCGCTAATAAATTGTATGCTGTAATTGGAGATAATTGTGCTTAGTGCACCGTGGAGCTTATATACGTTATTAACAAAGCTATTAACTAGCTCCTTTATTAAGAGTCCTATTACTAGGATAAGGTATTATATTTTAGTTAGGCGGTCTATAATAATANGGATATATTTATATNCCTTNCNNTAGCGTNAGTATACNNGNAGCGTTATAATATAGTTAATTAAGATATCGGTCTACAGGCGGGNAGGNAATTTTAGTAGCTTTAGGAAACCGGGCGGGGCAGAATAGGGGGTTTTAGTATAAAAGTATAGGGCATAGTCTTTAATAAAGGTAGCCGTAAACTGGGAGATTCCTAGCTACTAGTATATTTGGTTTAAGAGGTTAAGAGTCTTAACCTAGCTAGGGTAATTAGCGGGGCCACTACTATAAGAGCGATAGGTAACTTTTAGGTGGAGGTCTAGGGCGTTAAGGATAAAGAGACGTTGGCGGAAGTAGATCTATCTATTAATAATACTATATTCTAACTTATCGCAATAAAGTAGTTTCCTAATTTTCTTTAGTTAATGGCGAGCTTTCTAATTATATAGGGCTGCTACTATATCTCTTATAAGTTCGTTCTCCTAGTATCCTAGCTAGATTAACTTATTTAGTGACTTTTTAGCTATTTTAGGGTCTAGAGCGGCTATAAACTCCGCGTTATTAGAGTTACGGGACTTATATAGTAATTTTTCTAAGATTATAGGGTTAACTTTCTAGGGCGGTATAACAACTTAGGCTTAGTAGCAGAGGCGTTTATTATTAGCGTCCTTAAGCCTTATTCCTAGTAGCCGGCTTAGGGCGTTAAGGAGCGTGGCTTTGCTACTAGGTCTATATATAATTATAAAGTTAAACTATAAAAGAAACTCTGCCTACTAGACTTAGCGCTAGTTTAGCTACTTAGTAGTTATAAACGTCTATAGGTTCTTATAGTTAGTAATAATTTTAAACAGCTCCTTAGTCCCTTATAGCTTAGGATACTATTCCTTTAAAGCCTTAATAATAGCTAAGAGTTCTTTATTATAGATTTTATAGTTATACTTTAGCGTAAAGTGCTTTACAGAGAAGAATACGACCAGTTTTAATTTTCTGTTATTATTATACTGGGAAAGGACTCCGCCAGAAGCCTAATTTAATACATCTATCTCTACCACTGTTTTTTTCGTATAGTTATAGTATATTAGTACTAGTGCTAAAGTAAAGGCTCCCTTAAGGGCCTTAAATAATTTAGCTTGTTCTAGTCCTTATAACTATCTAATATTCTTCTTTAGAAGTTTTATTATAGGTATAGCGATAGCAGAGTAGCCTTGAATAAATTATTAGTAGAAGTTCGCAAAGCCAAGAAATTATTATAGTTCTTTAATTAATGTCGGGTTCTTCTATTTCTATAAGGCCTATACCTTCTTAGGGTCTATAGTTATACTATTAGTTAAGATAATTAAGCCAAGGTATTTTATTTTAGTAGAGTAGAACTTAGACTTATTAATATTAATCTAAAGTCTAGCATTGCCGAGTCTTTAGATAACTTTATTTATATACTTAATATACTTAGCGCGTGTTTTAGAAAAGATAAGGACGTTATTAAGGTAGGCAGTGTAGTAGTCGTTAAGGGCGTTATATAGAATATAGTTAATATAGTTTTAAAATATAGCGGGTGCGTTATAGAGGCTAAATAGTATAACTAGTATTTTATAGAGTCTGAACCGGGTAATAAATACTATAAGCTATTTATAGCCCTCCGCAATCCGGATCTAGTTAAACGTAGCAATTATATTAAGTTTAGTAAAGTACTTAGCACTATAGAGTGCGTTAAGTGTCTCGCGGATTAGTAGCAGTAGGTATTAATTCTTAATAGTAACTATATTTAGGCCTCGGTAGTCGTAGTAGATTTATATACTACTACTAGGCTTAGTAGCGAGGAGGAGTAATACGGCAGCTAGTAAGGTCGATTCGCGGATAAAACCCTTATCTAGCATCTTATTAATCCACTTCTTTACACACCTAAGTTTAGTAGGTGAGAGTGGTCTATTTTTATAATACGGGGCCTAGTTTCTAGGGGTAATCTTAATTTTATGGTCCTATAGTTGGTAAGGGGGCAGCTTATCTACGTTTTTAGGGAGGAAGTGCTTAATATATTTACTAAACTCCTTTAGTAGGCGTTATAGAATNTCTTCNNNGGTTAATCCNGGTTTNCCTTTTAGNAATTTTTNAANATTAGTGTTAACTATCTTCTAACGTAAAAGCTCGGGTTTAGTTTTTAGATTTATCTTAAGGAAGTTATAGAAATAAAAGGGGAGCACTTTACAGGCTTCCTTTATCGTATAGTTGCCTTCTACTAGTTAGTAGAAAGACCTTTCTAATAGGTTCGGTACTTCTATTAGGCCTATAGGCAGCTCTTTAAGCAGCTATTAGTACTTATCTTATTTAACTAGTTCTACTAACTCCGCCATATAGATCCTTATTACCTTTACGTCTTTTTATTTATAGAACTGGGTGAAATTAATAGCATAAGTGCATTTAATATTATCTAGGTTAGGGCGTATCTAGTTCTTTAGTGCTATAGCTAGGCTAGCACAGCTTAGTTGGCCCAGGGGGGCGGAAATAAGGCGGCGGCCCTATACGGTACGCGCGGGAGATAGGTATAAGGTTAGGCGTTACGGTGGCGCGGTTTCTATTATCCGGGTTTTAGTAGTTCTATAGCCAGTCCTTACTATAACGCGAGCTATAGTATACGTATATAGTATATAGCTTAATTCCAGGTATTAGGCTAGGCGGCTAGGGTTTAAATAGTACCTAAGTTAGGGTTAGATTCTTTATAGTGGCAGCGTAAAGCGGACCTTCTTCCTTAGTCTCGGCAGGGCTAGCTAGCCTATTATTTTAGTCTTAAGTGCTAGGGTAGTCCAGTCTTCTACTATCTCGTTTCTTTACAGTTATATAGGCTCTCCTTTATTAGGAACGTCTTCTACTATTAGGGCTTTATATATAGTTCTAGGCACTAGGCTTAGTAGTGCTAAGTATCTATATAGGGCGTCCCTACTAACGTCGGCTATCCCCTACGGGAGGCAGTACTTAGAGTAGTAGTCTAAGTCAAAGTAGATCTTAAGTTTCCTAAAGCTAAGACAGGGCTTATGCTTCTAAAGCTAGGGCATACCTAAGATAATTAGGGTAGTGGGCGAGAGTTTAGTAACAAAAAAGAGCATAGCTTTAGTATGGAGGCCAATTAATATTTAGGTGGTAAAGTAGTCCGTAATAAGCGAAGTTAGGATACTATCTGCGAGGTATAGTAGCCTAGGTACTAGCAGCTTCTTAGTTATAACGTTATACTTTCTTATAATAGACTCTGCATTAGTAAATGCTATTATAGTACTACTGGAGTCCACTAGGCTTACTATATTAATATAAACTTAGGGGTATAGGTTACGTAATAAGGAGAGTTAGGTTTAAATAAAGATTAATTTCTTATTACTATTTACTAATCTAAGATTAAGTAGCAGTTTACTAATAGAAAGGACTAATTAATCTAGTAATAGGGACCTAATCTTTTTATCTTCCTCCTTATATAGTTTAGACCCTTAAACGCAACTTAGTTTAAGGGTTTACCTTTTAATAACTAGGGTATAGGGCTGTCTTAGTGGGGTGGTCTAGTGTCCATCTAACTAGCAGTATTAGTCTTAGTTTCAGTCGGGGTATAAGAAGATAATACCTCGCCGACAATATGGCTGTGTTTATATTCGCTAGCATAAAGTCGCTAATATTAGGCATTGTTAACGGGTTAAGCTCCTATATAGGGTATAGTTTAAAGTAACTAAGCTATAAGGTTAAAGGGGGGGGGTTATCTACCATGGCTATAATAGGCTCCGTAGTTGCCGCGTCTATAATAGACTTTATAGTTGCCGCGTCCGCGGTTATTAGTTTACGTTATTTAATAGGGTGGCATTAGGACTAGGTTTACTATCTTAGCGGGGTTATAGGCATTCTTTTAGTGGCTGGGCAGGCCATAGGCAAGGTATAGTCTATTATTAACGCGGCGCTTACGCTCTATATCTAAGATTTTATTAAGGTCTATAGGTTTTTTAGTTACTACTAGGGTCGGGGTTAATATAGGGGTAGGGGCTTAGGTAGGTAGGCAGTAGTTAGCGTTCTTCTTAAGGTTGGCTTAGTATATATAGTTTACAAGGTTCTTAGCGAATACGTCTATCTACTTACTCTAACCTATATAGTCGCTATTATTAATTTTATAGGCAAGTTTAAGTACCAGCTCTTTCATCTTTGGAGAGATAAACTTTTAGAGTAGGTCCACCTTTTATTTATTTGTCTTCTTAGCGCGGACTATTAGCTTATTAAGCTCTCCCTTCCANNACTAGTAATTACNCTCGCCNTAGGGGAAATNGTTAAGCTTATTCTTTANNACCTAGGTTATNTTAAGGACCTTATAGTAGGCAGTAAGGTCTTTAAGCATATCTTCCTTAGTAGGCCATTTCCACGCAGATATATTATTTGGGTTCTTATATATAAGCTCTAAGCCCTACTTAATAAACTTATAGGCCTTATCCTTTAGTATGTCCGAGATATAAAGGATCTGGGACTAAACTATATTAAAGTAGTCCTAGTCCCGGTTAAAGACTCCCTTAATCTTAATGTGCTAGGTCTTAAAATTAGCTTATCGTTCTAATAGGGTGCCTTTTCTACTAAATATTGGCGGGTCTTTAGATCTCTG
This sequence comes from Cenococcum geophilum 1.58, assembly GCF_001692895.1. NCBI lineage: Eukaryota > Fungi > Ascomycota > Dothideomycetes > Gloniales > Gloniaceae > Cenococcum > Cenococcum geophilum. The sequence goes on from NW_027137605.1 coordinate 991,050, forward strand.
TTTTTTCTACTAAGTTGCTACCGTTGTTATAGGGGTTAATTATTTTAGAACGGTGATAGTCTCTACCTAAGAGTTAATAGTTCCTATCTAGGAAGCGATAAGGGCACTAAGGTTTTTATTAGCTTTCTTATTGGTAGTATTTGTATTATATATACACTATAATCCTACTTTAATATTATTAAGGAACTCATTAGTATAGTTAATAAGGGTAAGGTAAGCTTTACTAGGCTTAAAGGTCTTAGGGTACGGTGGGGAGCGGCGGATTGTCTATGCGATATTAGGGTATATTTCTATAAAGAGGTCTATAAAGACATCGCGGGGGTTCTAGGTTTTAGTTATTTCGGCGTCGTTAGTATTGCCTATTTAGGCGCTAGGTAAAAACTAAGGATCGTTCTAGGACTATGCTAGGGACGTATTGGTTTCAGCAGAGGCATACGTAGGTCGCAATTGCTCTAGGGTAAAGGTTAATTAGCTAGGGTACAAGGAGTCAGTAATCGCGATAGGGCGCAAATTAAAGATACCACAAACTATTATAGTACTATAATAAAGTAGACTAAATAACTACGTTATAGTATAAAGAGGGGAAGAAGGTAGAAAGGGGGTATTATATATAAATAGTAGGGCCGGCCGCCAAGTCGCTAGTAGTAGGCCAGCTAACAGTAGGAAACAGTACAAGATAGTATAAAACAGTATGCGCCAGGTCAGTGCTGTAACAGCTATATTCTGCTATATTCCACTAAGTTCCACTAAGTTCTACTAAATCCTGCTAAGTTCTACTAGGATTACCACCTAAATCCTATTCTGCTCTGTGTACGTATTAACTAAGTAACTAAGTCTATAATATATACCCTTTCTTCCTATTTTCCTACCTTCTTTCCTTACGCAACGTCTTAACCTCCTTATATAGTTTATGTATATAGCTTAATAATATCTACCTTGCTATATATTATTGCCGCTTATACTTACTCCGTAACACTACGTTGCATTAACTAGCTATACTACCGTTAAAATGCAGAACGCACCTGAAGCTCCTATAACGGCAGCTAATATACTTGCCGTGCTTAAAGAGTAGATAGTAAGTTTATAGACATTCTTTACAGACGCCCTTATAGAATAAAAACCCTAACACTAATAATCAATTAAAGCCCTTTAAGAAGAAATCCGTATCCTTAAGATACCTACGCTAGGGTCCTAAGATTAAACGCTATCCCTAGAGGCCTATAAACGGGACGCGAGCCCTAAACTAGCAGTAGTTATTTACTCCAAACCAACTACTACACCGTAACGATCTAAAAAACTACTAGACCTTATAGTATTTACTAGTAAACGATAAGAGCTTTAGTTATTTTTAAGCCGGCTTAAGAATAAGCTAACTAGTAATATTAATTGCTACCTAACTAAAGCTAACTAACTCTACTACGCCCTAAGTTAACTAGGAGGAGAGGTAGCTAACCTTATTAAACCTCTTTAGCTAAACTTGGTATAAAGCCTAGTTAGACTTCTTAAAGCTATATACGGTAACCTAAACCGCTAAGCTACCGCTTAAAGAAAGATAAACTATATAGCTTAAGAAAAGAAAAGTTTTCTAGTATACTTCTCCAAATTTAACCGCTATATAAGGGAAATAGGCTAAAATAACTCCATACTAATTAATAGCTTTATTAAATCCCTAAGCCCTAAACTAAAAACCTCTCTAATAGGCGTAGACCTACTAAAAGCCCTTAACGCCTGGGTAAACGTTATTAATAAACGGTATAATAATATACTACGTCTGTTATTAAAGCCCACTTCTTAATATAATATAACAGCCTTATAAATCCCTACTAAGTTATCTTTTTAGTTTAAGCACCCTAATGCTATAGATATTAACTCTAAAACTCTAGAGTATGCCTTACTAGGGTCCCCTAAATAAGAACGACGTATTAAGCTAGGCTTTATTTTAAATGCGGAAGTAAGGCTTATATCTTAAAATACTGCTCTATTTCTATACCCTAATACAATTTATAAACAGCTAATACTAGCGGCTGTTTACCATATTAATCTTCTAGTTACCGCCTTTAATCCTTATCTAGTTCCAGCCCTATATCTAGTAAGTACCACTTATAAGGATAAAGCTATAACCGACGTTTTATAGGAACCCCTTCCCGCTTACTACTAAAAGATATATTCTAGAGTTAAGTCGCTTTTTAGAATAGCTTTATTATAAAATATCGTTAAATGCATTAAATGTTACAGACCCTAACTCTTAGGATTGTATTATAACCATTAATTACTATCTTTGGTAGAAAGGTTAATAGGCTAATACTTAAGTCCTAATTAATATAGGAGCTAGCAGTATAGGATATATTAATAAGATCTTCGCGTAAGATAATAGGTTTACCCTAATACGCCTTAACTGGCATATTAACGTATTTAGATTTAATGGTAAACGCACTATCTTAGGCCGTATTATTTATATAGTAGCCCTAAGACTCTAATACCTAAACTATAAAGAATTGATTAAGCTCTTTATAACTACCCTAAGTTACCTAGTAATCTTTAGATAACCCTAAATAAAGCTATATAAGATAACTATTAATTAAAACAACCTTAAACTTATATTTACCGCCTCCCATTATAAGTAGAATTGCCTTATAACTTACTACTTAGACTTTAAACTAAAATTTAAAAGATTTACTAAAATCCACCAGTCTAAAATTTCTACTAACGTCTACCTTATACCTAAGAAGTCTACCTAATTCTACTAACCTAGGAATTCTACCGAATTCTACCAATATAAGATTTCCGCTAATATTTACTAGGGATCTAGAAATCCTAGGGAAGTAATCTTTATTAACTTTAAGCTTATCCCGTAGTTAAAGCTTTCAATTATTAAATATAGGGTTAGTCCTATCTATAAGTAATGGGGGGTCCGCGACTTTTGCGGATCTTAATAATATAGTATATTAGGCTAGGGCCTTAAGGACTATAGCAAGTCTGTCTAATAGGTTATCTTAAGATATAGGGGTGTCTCTAGTTTTGAGTAGTTCTTATAGCCGTTTAATTTTAGTATTAGCTGCTATAAGCTCCGCCTAGGGGGTTAAAACATTAATTATTTCTTCGTCTAAGGTATTTACAAGTCCTACAGCTACTTTACCTACTACTGTATTTTATGGCATAATAGTAGGGGTATTAGGTAATTCTAGGTAATTTCTTTAAGGGTTCTGGTCTATGCGTATCTTATAGGTCCTTTCCTTAGGGTTCTATTCTTTTCCTATAGGTCCTGTCCTTATAGTCCTAGTAATATCCTTAGGGTCCTATTCTTTGTCCTTATTCTATTTATAATCTTATAGATATTTTTTAAGTTCCTTTTTAGGAAGAAAGGGTGGTTTAAGCTTTAGATAATATTAGTGACTTAGTTAATTAAGGCACGAACACAGTAAGAGGGACGCGTAAGCCTATACCATTAAATTGTCTATAAACGAGAATCTAAAGCTAGAGAAAGAAAATGAGAAGAAGAGTAGCGCCGCTTAATGTTTTATACGATCTTCGCGTTATATAACCGCAATCTACAGCAATTTGTAGCAATTTGCTAGTACCGTAACGACGGCTATATAAGGTTTTCTGTTATAATGCTAATTTTTTATATAAAGGAAGGTATTAGGGGTATGGTTTTAGGCCAGATAAGCCGTCTATTCTATATATTAAGCTATAAGCCTAGATAGGCTAGCTATTTTTTTTAAGATTATATTATAGTTTTTAAGATCTATAATAAGAAAGGGGATAATATATTACTGTTATTTATTAATATAGAGGTAGATCTATAAGATAGTTATAATAGGTAGTCTTACTTATCTATTATACCTATAAATAGAAATTAGCCTAGGCAGTTCTTCGAAAGATATATTAAAAAAGTTAGCTAGTTATATAGCATATTTTATATTAATTAGGGTAAAGATATTTGCTCCTAAGTGTTACGGACGCTTTCAGTACAATGTTATAACTACTTGGAGAGGAGTTAGAAGAAGCTAGTTGGTTAATATAGGCACGGTCTAGGATAGAACCCATAGAACCATATGACGAGGAATAGTAACCGAGGTTATATAATGTGCTACGTATTAAATAAGAGGAACAAGAGGAACTTACGTACCTTATATATAACACGTATATTACGTATAAGAAGGATTTTATAGAAGTATAGTTGTGTATTTAAGGACCCTTAGTCCCTACCTAAATAGTTCCTTCCTTATAGTGATTCTTAGAATATAATTAGAGTTAATCTATTAGGCAACTACTCCACCAGTTATTATTATATTATTAACTTACTTGCAATACCTATATACCTAGCCTATTAATATGTCTACCGTAGTTCCTACTATAAGGCTCCGTTATACAATCACTACTATAGTTATAGTTTTAATAAGTCAAATAATATGCTACCAAAAGCAGTCACCATGACGCCGTTAATAGTAGCGACCACTTTAAGGTTAAGTGGAGATATAAGTATGCAAGATATTAACTTATAACTAGTTACGGTTGGGCAGTTATAGGAAATTGTTAATAGGTTAAATAAGAACAACTAAACACTTAAAGAAAGACTTAATAGGATTAGAGTAGTAAAGGTTAAGTTACCTTTAATTAAACAATTCTTAGGGGAGAGATTAAAGCTTAAAGAATTCTTAACGTAAATGCATTTTAAAGTTATATAAGAAGGGGCTAAGTTAGCCATAATAATAGATTAGATAGCCTATATAGGACTATTCCTAATAGGTTGGGCACTTAAATAGTTTAAACCCTACTTAATAAAAATATAGACTAACGGAATAACTACTACTAATTAAGAGGTATAATTTGTATTTTCTAGCTAGGTAGGATTCGCGAAACGATTAATATAGATGTTTGGGGACCTAGAAGTAATAACTATAGTAAAGAAAAAGCTTTAGAACCTAATACAGCGAACTTTAGTAATTAAGTATACGATATAATTTTAAATACTTACTATATAGGTTAAATGGAATAATAAGGCGCTTATAGCATAGTATAAATAGGGACTTAAGGCTAAAGTCTAGGATATAATTATTCTAATAGAAGATATAGACACCCTAAGGGAATTAATAGATTAAGTGATTAAGATTAATAATAGGATCTTCTAAAGAGAATAGGCTAAGAGAGGCTAGGATAGAGTTCTATAGTTATATAAGGCGTAGAGCACGTAATAACTAAAGCTAAGTTAGAAACTATAGTATGGCGCAGAGCTAATAGACCTAAGTAGTACTAAAGAAACCCATAAGAGATGGAGTAAAAAACTATAGAAATTTAGAGGTTAAGGATTAAGTAATTATAGGACTAAGGAGTATAGGCTAAACTAAGGATCTTAATAGTAGAAGACGTTTGAGCGGACCCTATAATAAAAGTAATGGTTTAAAGATAGAGCTTATATAAATTATAGAAAATAGGGTTATTTCGCTAGAGACTATAGAAGTAGTTAAAGTTATTACGTAGTAAAGGGAACTAGACTAGTAGTATGTAATATATATATATAGAGGGATAATAGTATGCTGTAAGGAACAAAAGAATGTTTAATTAGAAGTTTTGCGTTTTGTTATAATAATATATACCAAATTTATAAAGACGCTAAGTATAGTGTAAGCTATTAGCCATAAGAGCTAAAGTTAAGAGGACTTAAAGGAACTAAAGAGTTAGATAAAGAATAAGATTAACTCTATAAGCTAGATTAAGATATTGCAGTAATATACAGATAATAATTAGCAATAATAACAATAGAGTTAGAGTACTTATTAATTAATAGCGATAAGGATAGTAAAGGAATTAACTAGGGGTATCTAAACCTTAATAATGTAATAGAAGTAGAGACTAAGACCGCTATAGAGCAAGGTTTAGTAACGGGTATTATAATACCGTTAGATACGGCATCTATTGCTTCGCGAGATAAAAGGAGTAATATCTAAAGACAATTAAGCAAGCAGATAACTGCTAGTGCTAGCTTACTACTTAATAAAGGTAAAAGGCTACAGGCTTAAGATTCTTAAGATAAGATAAGGTATGCTTAAGGACCTATAACGGACGAAAACCAATAGGATAGAGCAACGGCTTAGTTTAGTAATATATAAATAAGCTTAGGACGAAGTTTCCTAAAGGTATAAGACTCTTAAGACGAGATAAGTGAGATTTAAGACTCTTAAGATGAGATAAGAACACTAATAAAGCCTAGTTAGACTAAGGCTAGAGATAAGCTTAAGTTAGAAGCAAGCTTAGGGATAAAGAATCTAAGGGATTAAGAATTTGGAGTATAAATTAGAATACCTATAAGCAAGAGGCAAAGAGCTTCTTTATAAATTAGAGAATCTATAGTGTAAATAGTAATTAGACTAGGAGATAGATATATAGACTTAGAGGACCTACTAGTTAAACAAGATATTTAGACTAAAGATTAAGAGTTTAATACTAAGATTAAGAAGTAAGAAGACTTTAAGGATCTACTTATAAGACGCGAAAAGAAAGAAACCATGGAGGAATTTAGAGCGAGAATTACCTTATAGTAAGAACAGAAATTAGATAAGAGATTTAGTATATTAGGACGTATAAGGGATAGAGCACCTATATAAAGAATTACTAATAGACCTAAGACAGGTATATTAAGAGCTAAGTAGCTTACTAAACTGGAATAAGAAGAGGATCTAGGGATTCCTACTAGGTTTAAAGAACGACATATAAAAGGCTATTATAACGTAGTAATAAGAAGATACTTTCTTATAGACAGACCGTATATACTTTAATAGCTATACTAAAAGTAGTAGGTAGGATAGTAGCTTTATCCTTATTCTTGGAGGTATATATAAAATTTAATTTAGAATACGTACAATAGAAGTGCATTACGTATCTATTGCCGTTATACCCTGGTTCTCTAAGGGTAATAATATTAAATACTACCCGCTCGAATAGTTAAGTGGCTAAAAATTCATGTTCTTATCTTTAAGAGATCGGCTACGTATACTTTACTAATAAGTAAACTTTACATTTAATTTAAGCGGTGCTTATTTAGTAGTTAATTTAGTTAGCTCTATACCATTAACGTGCTTAGGAAGCTGCTTAATAGCATTAGGTCCTACATAGCTGTCATAGTGCTGTAATAAAGTAGACTAAATAACTACGTTATGGTATAAAGAGGGGAAGAAGGTGGAAAGGGGGTATTGTATATAAATAGTAGGGCCGGCCGCCAAGTCGCTAGTAGTGGGTTAGCCAATAGTAGGAAATAGTACAAGACAGTATGAAACAGTATGCGTTAGGTCAGTGCCGTAACAGTACTTTTCTCCCCTAGATGGTTTGGTCCCTAAACTAAATAAATAACTTAAAAATAGGCAGTATATAGGGTTGCCTATTTTTTACCATAAAGATATTAGTTCCGCTTACCGCCCTTAACTAAGCTAATAGCGATTTTCTATACCGGGCATAGAAAATCCTAATTGGTTAGTCCAGTAAGTAAGGTTAGTAGAACTCTATACCGCCACCCAAATTAATCCGCGTGGCGTTTCTTAGCAAGAATTTGGCTAATTAGATAACTTTAACCACTAGTTAAAGTTCTATAATATCTTAACCACTATAAATTTTAATACGGTGGTTAACCGCGACCTTAACGTGACTTTTTCTTATCTTATACCTAGTCTAGGGGTTCTAGCTTCTTAGGGTGTTACTTATAGAAGCGCTATATAGCTTATTCGCAACCCTTTAGGTCTTCCTCTAGCTACTAGGTTATATCTTTATAATATTTCCATTTAATCTTATAAGTTAGGCCTTAGGGGTCTTTATCGTGTATATTAAGGATTTTCTTAAACTCCTATTTATCTTCTATATTGCCGTTATTATTTTTCTCTACTACTTGTCCTTATATATTATAACGCTCTATAGTATTAATATTTGCTTAGCTAGGGATTTCTTTAGCAGCCTAGAGGCGGACCTTAGATATATAAAAGGATTTATTTACTTAGATATGGTCCAGAAGGTTTACTACAACTGCCCCTTAGTATACTGCAAGTACGGGGTATAGGCCGTCCTATTTATCGTCCTATTTCTTCTTAGGTTTATTTATCTTTATATTTTTTAAGCTAACTATAACTATATTGCCTTTATAGAATAACACGCTTTTATCCCTATAGGTATTAGTATTATCTTTATAGCGTTACTATAAAATCTAAGCTAGGGCCTTAAGCTATATTAATATCCGCTTAAAGTAGTTGGCTATAGAGTCTACGCGGAAGAACTCCTTCTTTACTTATACTAATAGTGTTAGTAGGTAGGGGCTAGCAGGCTTAATTCCAAGGTAAGGGTTAAAGCCATAGTTTATAAAAAATAGGGAGATGCCTGTGCTCTTATTAACTTGGTTATTTATAGTAAACTTAGTAAGCGGTAGGTAGTTAACCTAGTTATCCTATATAAAGCTAATAAAAGCACGGAGGTATTTATTTACGGTAGCGTTAATAATTTTAGTTTAGCCGTCCGTTTTTAGGTATTAGGCTAAGCTTAGTTACAAAATTATCTTAAGGCGTTTACTTAGTTATTACTAGAAGTTACTAATAAATTATATGCTATAATTAGAGATAATTATACTTAGTGCACCGTAGAGCTTATATACGTTATTAATAAAGCTATTAACTAGCTTCTTTATTAAGAGTCCTGTTACTAAGATAAGGTATTATATTTTAGTTAGGCGGTTTATAATAATAAGGATATATTTATATGCCTTACCATAGCGTTAGTATACTAGCAGCGTTATAATATAGTTAATTAAGATATCGGTTTATAGGCGGGCGGGTAATTCTAGTAGCTTTAGGAAACCGGGCGGGGCAGAATAGGGGGTCTTAGTGCAAAAGTATAGGGTATANTCTTTAANNAAGGTAGCTATAAACTAGGAGATTCCTAGCCACTAGTATGTTTAGTTTAAGAGGTTAAGAGTTTTAACCCAGCTAGGGTAACTAGCGGGGCCGCTGCTATAAGAGTGATAGGTAACTTCTAGGCGGAGGTCTAGGGCGTTAGGGATAAAGAGATATTAACGGAAGTAAATCTGTCCGTTAACGATACTATATTCTAACTTATCGCAATAGAGTAGTTTCCTAATCTTCTTTAGCTAATAGCGAGCTTTCTAATTATATAGGGCTGCTACTATATCTTTTACGAGTTTGTTCTCCTAGTATTTTAGCTAGATTAACTTATCTAGTAACTTTTCAGCTATTTTAGGGTCTAAAGCGGCTATAAACTCCGCGTCGTTAGAGTTACGGGACTTATATAGTAATTTTTCTAAGATTATAGGGTTAACTTTCTGGGGCGGTATAACGACTTAGGCTTAGTGGCGGAGGCGTTTATTATTAGCGTCCTTAGGCCTTATTCCTAGTAGCCAGCTTAGGGCGTTAGGGAGCGTGGCTTTACTACTAGGTCTATATATAATTATAAAGTTAAACTATAAAAGGAACTTTACCTACTAGACTTAGCGCTAGTTTAGCTGCTTAGTAGTTATAAATATCTATAGGTTTTTATAGTCGGTAATAATTTTAAACGGCTTCTTAGTCCCTTATAGCTTAGGACACTATTCCTTTAAAGCCTTAATAATAGCTAAGAGTTCTTTATTATAGATTTTATAGTTATACTCTAGTATAGAGTGCTTTACGGAGAAGAATATAACCAGTTTTAATTTTCCGTTATTATTATACTAGGAAAGGACTCCGCCAAAAGCCCAATTTAATACATCTATCTTTACCACTGTTTTCTTTATATAGTTATAGTATGTTAGTACTAGTGCTAAAGTAAAGGCTCCCTTAAGGGCCTTAAATAATTTAGCTTATTCTAATCCCTATAGCCATCTAATATCCTTCTTTAGGAGTTTTGTTATAGGTATAGCAATAGTAGAGTAGCCTTAGATAAATCGTTAGTAGAAGTTCGCGAAGCTAAGAAATTATTATAGTTCTTTAATTAATATTAGGTCCTTCTATTCCTATAAGGCCTATACCTTTTTAGGGTCTATAGTTATGCTATTAGTCGAGATAATTAAGCTAAGGTATTTTATTTTAGTAGAGTAGAACTTAGACTTATTAATATTAATTTAAAGTCTAGCATTACCGAGTCTTTGGATAACTTTATTTATATACTTAGTATGCTTAGTATATATTTTAAAAAAGATAAGGACGTTATTAAAGTAGGTAGTGCAGTAGTTGTTAAGGGTGTTATATAGAATATAGTTAATATAGTTTTAGAACGTAGCGGGTGCGTTATAGAGGCCGAATAGTATAACTAGCATTTTATAAAGTCTAAACTGGGTAATAAATACTATAAGCTACTTATGGCCCTCTGCAATCCGGATCTAGTTAAACATAGTAATTATATTAAGTTTAGTAAAGTACTTAGCACTATAGAGTGCGTTAAGTGTCTTACGGATTAGTAGCAGTGGGTATTAATTCTTAATAGCAACTATATTTAGGCCTTAGTAGTTATAGTAAATTTATATACCGCCGCCGGGCTTAGTAGCAAGGAGGAGTAGTACGGTAGCTAGTAAGGTTAATTCGCAAATAAAACCCTTATCCAGCATCTTATTAATCTACTTCTTTACACACCTAAGTTTAGTAGGTAAGAGTAGTCTATTTTTATGGTACGGGGCCTAGTTTCTAGGGGTAATCTTAATTTTATAGTCCTATGGTCGGTAAAGGGGTAGCTTATCTACGTTTTTAGGGAGGAAGTGCTTAATATATTTACTAAACTCCTTTAGTAGGCGTTATAGAATATCTTCGCGGGTTAATCCCGGTTTGCCTTTTAGAAATTTTTTAATATTAGTATTAACTATCTTCCGACGTAAAAGCTCGGGTTTAGTTTTTAGATTTATCTTAAGGAAGTTATAAAAATAGGGGGGGAGTACTTTACGGGCTTCCTTTATCGTATAGTTGCCTTCTACTAGTTAGCAGAAAGACCTTTCTAATAGGTTTACTACTTCTATTAGGCCTATAGGCAGCTCTTTAAGCAGCTATTGGTATTTATCTTATTTAACTAGTTTTACTAGCTTCGCTATATAGATCCTTATTACCTTTACGTCTTTTTATTTATAGAACTAGGTAAAATTAATAGCATAAGTGTATTTAATATTGTTTAGGTTAGGGCGTATCTAGTTCTCTAGTGCTATAGCTAGGCTAGCATAGCTCGGTCGGCCCAGGGGGGCGGAAATAAGGCGGCGGCCCTATACGGTACGCGCGGGAGATAGGTATAAGGTTAGGCGTTACAATAGCGCGGTTTCTATTATCTGGGTCTTAGTAGTTTTATAGCCAGTCCTTACTATAACGCGAGCTATAGTATGCGTATATGGTATATGGCTTAGTTCTAGGTATTAGGCTAGGCGGCTAGGGTTTAAATAGTGCCTAGGTTAGGGTTGGATTTTTTATAATAGCGGCGCGAAGTAGACCTTCTTCCTTAGTCTCGGTAGGGCTAGCTAGCCTATCATTTTAGTCTTAAGTACTAGGGTAGTCCAGTCTTCTACTATTTTGTTTCTTTGCAGTTATATAGGCTCTCCTTTATTAGGAACGTCTTCTACTATTAGGGCTTTATATATAGTCCTAGGCACTAGGCTTAGTAGTACTAAGTATTTATATAGGGTGTCCCTACTAACGTCGGCTATCCCCTATAGGAGGCAGTACTTAGAGCAATAGTCTAAGTTAAAGCGGATCTTAAGTTTCCTAAAGCTAAGATAGGGCTCGTACTTTTAAAGCCAGGGCATACTTAGGATAATTAGGGTAGTAGGCAAGAGTTTAGTAATAAAAAAGAATATAGCTTTAGTATAGAGGCCGATTAATATTTAGGTAGTAAAGTAGTCTATAATAAGTAAAGTTAGGATACTATCTATAAGGTATAGTAGCCTAGGTACTAGCAGCTTCTTAGTTATAATATTATACTTTCTTATAATAGACTCTGTATCGGTAAATACTATTATAGTACTACTAAAGTCTACTAGGCTTACTATATTAATATAAACTTAGGGGTATAGGTTACGCAATAAAAAGAGTTGGGTTTAAATAAGGATTAATTTCTTATTACTATTTGCTAATCTAAGATTAAGTAGTAGTTTACTAATAGAAAGGACTAATTAATCTAGTAATAGGGACCTAATCTTCTTATTTTCCTCCTTATATGGTTTAAACCCTTAGACGTAACTTAGTCTAAAGGTTTACCTTTTAATGACTAAGGTACGGGGCTATTTTAGTAGGGCGGTCTAGTGTCCGTCTAACTAGCGGTATTGGTCTTAGTTTTAGTCGGGGTATAAAAAGATAATACCTCGCTAACAACGTGGCCGTGTTTATATTCGCTAACGCAAAGTTACTAATACTAGGCGTTGTTAACGGGTTAGGCTCCTATATAGGGCATAGTTTAGAGTAACTAAGCCATAGGGTTAAAGGGGGGGGTTATCCGCCGCGGCTATAATAGGCTCCGCGGTCGCCGCGTCTATAATAGACTCTACGGTTACCGCGTCCGCGGTTATTAGTTCGCGTTATTTAATAGGGTAGCATTAGGACTAGGTTTACTATCTTAGTAGGGTTATAGGCATCCTTCTAGTGGCCGGGTAGGCTATAGGTAAGGTATAGTCTATTATTAACGCGGCGCTTACGCTCCGTGTTTAAGATTCTATTAAGGTCTATAGGTTCTCTAGTTACTACTAGGGTTAGGGTTAATATAGGGGCGGGGGCTTAGGTAGGTAGGCAGTAGTTAGCGTTCTTCTTAAGGTTGGCTCGGTATATATAATTCGCGAGGTTCTTAGCGAACACGTCTATCTACTTACTCTAACCTATATAGTTATTATTATTAATTTTATGGGCAAGTCTAAGTACTAGCTCTTCTATCTTTAGAAAGATAAACTTTCGGAGTAGGTCTACCTTCTATTTATCTATCTTCTTAGCACGGACTATTAGCTTATTAAGCTCTCCCTTTTAAGACTAGTAATTACGCTCGCCCTAGGGGAAATATTTAAGCTTATTCTTTACAACCTAGGTTATATTAAGGACCTTATAGTAGGCAGTAAAGTCTTTAAGTATATCTTCCTTAGTAGGCCATTTCCACGTAGATATATTGTTTGGGTTCTTATATATAAGCTTTAAGCCCTACTTAATAAACTTATAGGCCTTGTCCTCTAGTATATCCGAGATATAAAGGATCTAGGACTAAACTATATTAAAGTAGTCCCAGTCCCGGTTAAAGACTCCCTTAATCTTAATATACTAGGTCTTAAAATTAGCTTATTATTCTAGTAGGGTGCCTTTTCCGCTAAATATTAGCGGGTCTTTAGATCTCTGTTTTTTCTACTAGGTTACTACCGTTATTATAGGGGTTAATTGTTTTAGAACGGTAATAGTCTCTACCTAGGAGTTAATAGTTCCTATCTAAAAAGCAATAAGGGTACTAAGGTTTTTATTAGCTTTCTTATTAGTGGTATTTATATTATATATGCACTATAGTCCTACTTTAATATTGTTAAGGAACTCGTTGGTATAGTTAATAAGGGTAAGGTAAGCTTTACTAGGCTTAAAGGTCTTAGGGTACAGTAGGGAGCGGCGGATTATCTATATAATATTAGGGTATATTTCTATAAAGAGGTCTACAAAGATATCGCGGGGGTTCTAGGTTTCGGTCATTTCGGCGTTATTAGTGTCGCCTATTTAGGCGCTAGGTAAAAACTAAGGATTGTTCTAGGACTGTACTAGGGACGTATTAGTTTTAGCAGAGGCGTGCGTAGGTCGCGATTGCTCTAGGGCGGAGGTTAATTGGCTAGGGTACAAGGAGTTAGTGATCGCGATAGGGCGCAAATTAAAGATATCACAAACTGTTATAGTGCTGTAATGAAGTAGACTAAATAACTACGTTGTGGTATAAAGAGGGGAAGAAGGTGGAAAGGGGGTATTGTATACAAATAGTAGGGCCGGCCGCTAAGTCGCTAGTNGTGGGCCAGCCAATAGTAGGAAACAGTACGAGATAGTATAAAACAGTATGCGCCAGGTTAGTGCCGTGACAATAGCTAAGAATTTTGTGCTATTTAGTAGCTAAGGCTCTAACTAGTTTACGGGCTATATAACTAAGCTAGAATCTTCTTATTAAGAAGGTTAATTGAGGTATTAAATCTAGGGTGTTCGTAGGCTCTCTATATATTAGTGCCTAGTAGCCCCCTAGTTGTTTTGCATAGCAAACTATTTCGCTAGTTACTAGACGGTATAGTACGTTTTATCCTAAGTTAAAATAAATATCGTTATTAATAGCTCTTAATAGTGCTACGACATTTATAAAGAAGGTAGGTGCTAGTGCTACATAAGATAGCTTTAATTTTGACTTCCCAGTAAGTATATTGACAGTAATGGTTACTATTCCATAAGTTTATATTTTTTTAAATTTCCGCCAGTAATTAGGTAGTCGTCTTCTATAGCTAAGTAGGAGAAGGTAAAATCTTCTTAGTTATTATAGACGTGGGTATTTGCACTAGGGTTAAGTATCTAGGTGTTCTAGAGTTTAAATAGAAATTAACTAGTACTAAATATAGTAGTATAGCTAGTCGGGGTCTTAGACGGTAGGGTTTTAGAATTAAAATTAATTATAGATTCTATGCTCTTTGCTTTCTATTCTTCTTTTTAAATATGGTTAATTATGCATCTAACCTAGGGTATAGAGGACATTATTTATTCTATTTTTTTAAGGACGTCTGGCCTTAGTTTCTACCCTTAAGGGCGCTTCTACTTAGCGATGTAGTAGCAGTCGCTGTATTAATATTTACGACCGTAAATGCATTTCTTATGCCATTTTAAATCAGAATTTAAATTAGGGTTACAAAGGCAGAGCTATTAGTAGTGGTAGACAACGATACTACTTGCTGCATGCGGTAGTGCTCCTTAAATTCTTTAATTAGGTTAATAATAGATAGGGCTTTTTCGTCCTTACGTTTCTTATAAATAAGGTCTACTTCTAAAGCTCCTATAAAGCTAGAAGAGATAGGCTTAATTACTTAAACGAAGTTGTAGTGTGGCCTAAAGCCTTACATATTTAGTAGGTCTGATTACTTAGCAAGCTTATAGACGTTCCGCTAGCTATTTAACCATTTTTTAATACTCTATTTTTTGTTATAGGCTTTTTATTAAAATCACGGTAGGGGGGTTTTTGGTTCAATTGTATTCGTCTCCCCTTTCTTCTACTTCTATAGGTGGAATTTAATAGACCTCCTAAGCTCGCTTAGCTTATGTAATCAACCTAATTGGTTATAAGCAACCGTATCCACTGTATCGTAAAACCTTATTTAGACACTGGCAACAACTAGGAAATAAGAAAAGTGGTAAATAAGTCCGTAGTCTCTATTCCTATTCCCTTGCAAATTCGGTCCAAAATACCTCTGCCTTAAGGTCATCGTGATAACTAGAATAGGGTTCTATATCGAGGTAGAAGTTAGAGGCTCCCTAATCCTTAGTATTGCCATTACTGCCCTTAAAATTAGAGATATATTAACGTATTCTCCAGTCCCTTTCATCCTTTATATAGTTTGTAGACCAATATCTAGATCTACTGCATATAAAGCACTTTTTGCCCTTATTGCGGTAGTTAGAGGAGCAGTATCGTTAGTTAGAGGGGTGGTATCATTGGTCGGTATAGAATAATTCAGTCTCTTATTCTCGTTTACCATACGTCGCGATTAAGGATTTAATATCGCTAATAAGGCCAGTAAGGGTAGTAGCGGGTTAAAAGTAGGCTGGTTTGCAAGCTAATACGTCTTAGCACGCAGTAAGGAGCTTATTATAGAATATTATATTATTTTAAAGGTCCTTTGCTAACCCGCGTTGTAGTTGCCATATCTCATCAATTAATACCTAAAATGCTTGGCCTGTATCAAGTCCTTTTTAAGCAGTAACTTATTTAAGCGTAATTGCATTCCATTTTAATAGGATATCGCGTTTATATTCGTCGCCTTTAAAGTATAATTTAAGGCCTATGCATATATTCTCGAGAAGGTTAAGATCTTTAAGGTAGGTAAAATAGTATTTAAGAGTAAGGCCGCGGAGCATAGTAGGAATAGCAATGATATACGCTTACTTAGGGACGCCAGCTCGGAGGCAGTAGTTTTGGAAGATCTTAAACTTAAAATTAAAGTTATCTTGTTTGCTAGAGTATTTGACTTCATCTGTATAGAGCTTAGCTAAGTTAGTAATCTCTCTTCCGAAGCTTCCTTGTAGGGCGAGCTAGTCTATAGCTAGGGTAGTTTAAATGGGAGCAGTCAATAGTAGAGGTGGGGTAGGGTCGTCGGTAGAGTCGTCGGTAGGGTCGTCGGTAGGGTCGTCGGTAGGGTTGTCGACAGGGTCGTCGGTAGGCCATTTTAAGGGAGTTGGTTCATAAATAGCTCCTAAAAGGCCGTCTACAATTAACTTCCTTGCCTCCTTCCGTACGTATACTCTATTTTTACGGAGGTAATCCCTAATCTTCTTTAATCGATCCTTGCCAAGATTATTAAGTATATCCCTCGTAAATAACTTAAAATTGTTAATAAAGCTCTCCTATAGGTCGAATCCCTTCCATCCATTCTCCTTGTATATTAATAATCGCCAATTAACGAATGCTTTGACTTCCTTGATATTAGTTGCGGTCACGTTAATTCCGGTCTTCTATTTTTTAGTCTCCCATTTTTTAGTATTTAACGCGGAGGTAGCTATCGCGGAGGTAGCCATCGCGGCAGTATTTATTGCAGAGGTAGCCATCTTTTAGTTCCGCAGTTAATTCGACAGTTAGACTAGAAGCGTAGATATACCCACAAACTAGTTGCTCTAAAGGCGTAATAGACGCAGGTCAAAAGCGCGAGTAACCTCACAAACTAGCCTTTAGGCTTAGTAAGCAATACCTTAATTCTTAGCCTTCGACAAGAGGTCTAGAGAATTAGATAGTGCCTCTCTTCGTTATACCTTGCTGATCTGTGCAGCACTAATCAGTATTAGAATCACGGTGGGGGGGTTTTTGGTTCAATTGTATTCGTCTCCCCTTTCTTCTACTTCTACAGGTGGAATTTAATAGACCTCCTGAGCTCGCTTAGCTCACGTGATCAACCTAATTGGTTATAAGCAACCGTATCCACTATATCGTAAAACCTTATTCAGACACTTTTAGAGCCGTATATTATATTAGGACGTTATACTTTTAACCTAATATAGTAGGAGCTAGAGCTTTCTTAAGTGCCTGTAGCTGTCCGTATACTATATCTAGGCCGTTAATAAGTAGGAGGTAGGCTACTAACGTTGTTCGCATAATATAGTTGCTGATATCGTTAATAGCCTATTCTTACTTCTAGTATATTCGGAGATCGTCCTTATATTTAGAATAGAGCTAGTTATAGGCAATAAGTTGGTTTAGTTCTAGCTTCGCTATTAATGTAGCCGTTGGTAGTACGTCTCTTAGTATAGGTTAACTTGGTAGTTCTAGCGTTGGAAGATTCTTTTCCTTCTTTAATAGGTTAATATATTGCCATACCTTGTTTGTTTTAGCTATGTCTTAAATAATAAAGAACCACTATGTCCAATTAGAAGGCTAGTTAAGGATAAGGTTAACTTTTAATTCGTTTATAGTTATCATTTTTAGGATTTTAACAGGTCAGTAAGGGTCCAATTGACGTCTTAGCAAAAACCTTATTTTGACATTCCAAACCTTTAATTTAATTCGTCAGTTCGTTCATTGGTTAGGTACGTTCGTCAACTGGGGTTAATCGTCCGTTCGTTTAATAGGTGAAGAAGCTTAAGACACTACAAAGGTGGTGGAAGTTATAACTTCTTAAATAAGGTAGTAGATTAATTGCTTAGCAGACAATGCAACAGGTAGTGCGATTTAGGTAATTGCTTAGTAGGTAGTGCGATTTGGGCTTATAACTGTAAGCTTTACAGTATAGGAGAATTAAGTGGTATATATATATGAGAAAGGTGCAGATAATAAGGGGTAATTGACCGAGTCAATAACCAAGTTAGTGACTAAGTCGGTAAGCGAGTTAAGAGGTAGGTGACTAAAATGGAGACAGTTTAATATGCAGTCGAGTTAGTGTGGTACTCTGGCGGTGTGCTGGTAGTCGGTTACAGTACTTCTTAGCTAGTTTATTATAACTATTACTAAGTTATTATCCCTTATACTAGTATCTCCTCCTAATCCTAAAGTAGTTACTACTATAAATAGTGTAAGCTTTTGCAGTGTGTGGGTATTAAACGAGCAACTTGATTGTAAATCTATGGGTATTAAGTGGAATATATACATGAATGTAAAGTCCTGTAGAGTAGGGTTTAACTCAATCTTTGACCATATCCGAGACATACAAGGGTAGGGTCGATCCTGTCTCGGAGCCTTCCAGGCTGCAGTATTGTGTCTCAGCACAGTACCGGTAGTCGGTTACAAATAGCGTTATAACTACTACCTTAAGTAGTATATTATTTAACTTTCTTTACTATAACCTTAATAGTAAATATATAATAAAGCCTTGTAGAAAATACTATAGTAGACTTATTAAAAGGATAGGTATATAGGTATAGAATAGTTAATAATATAAATATATCTAGTAGAGTAGGTTGCTTAATAAATTAACTCTAATTATATTCTAAGATTTACTATAAAGAAGAGAACTATTTAGGTAGGGACTATAGTCCTTTATATTACGGCACCGTAACGGATCTAGTTAGGGGGCTCGCTTAAGCCTTGGCATATATATATAGACATATTCTTTTCCATCTTCTACTCCTTATCTTGATATCCGAGTCTATAGACTACCAATTATACAGGCTTGCGCTCGTTGTATTACAGTGCTAGAGTCTCGATTAACTGAGTCGCCGTAACACTTTAAATATATAATGCTACGCCTAGGAAATATACTAAGTACGTTAGAATATTAATATGTTAGTATATCCTACGTTCCCACATTCCTACATTCTTATATTCTAAACTTATAACGTAACTAGCTATATAACTCGGCTACCCCTTATCCTATAGCTCGATCAGTTTTAGCGCCTCTTATACTGTCTTAACTAACCTGTTCATATCTCTCCTCAGTAGTTGCACTACTGCTAATATAAGGTCCACAACACTTTACGCTAGCCTAGGGCCGTATTAGCAACATTAGCAATATTATTTTTAAAAATTATAATATATCTTTTCACTATAATAGTTATAATATTTCCTATAACTGTAATATTTATAATAAAATTAAAAAATTAAAACTCGGGTATTAAGCAATTAAGATAAGCAGTGTTTAGGCACAGTAAAACGAGGAGTCCAAGGAGTTTCCATTATCAAACAAAGCTGGATTCTATCTACGCTACCTAGAAGGCATTGAGGGTAGGTGGCAGCGAGGCTAAGATCATCACCGCTTATGGCGTCAGGCATCCAGCAGCGACCCGTGATACCCCCTGTGCGCCCACCCTATCTGGGGACTACGCGTCAGTTTAGCCTTTATTTTACCTGTGGGACGTGGATATGAGCATTTATAATGTAACACAGAGCGCAGAACTCACCGCAGCGCAATCCGCGCTGGTCCGAAGCCCCGACCAAGCTCGCACCATTGCCTTTAGGTTCTGAGACTTGTCGATGGGAACTTTGTTCCTATATGCCGCTGGAAGCGGGTGTCTGATCGTTGTATCTAGGACGAGGCTCCGGAGGTCCTGTATTAAGACGCCAGAGTGGTCGAAGTCTACTACCCAAGTTTGGCCTTGGCGGTCAACAGGAAAATTCTTCCAGAACATGTCAGAGTAGTACATGCAAAGTTTTGCGCCGGAAAAATCGACTGTTCCCTTTTTCATGGTGTGCTGGAGAACCTGTTGAAGCATTAGCGCATGGAACGAGATATAATTGACGGCGAACTATACATTATTAATGTAGGTCTACATTTCCTGCACGGTTGAGAACCGTCTGGGGGCTTCATTATCCATGAAGAAGCAGTGTTTGACAAGGCCACCGCCGATTGGACCAAGTGCAGTACCGGAGGGAGGCTCGATGCTAACGATCTGAGCGACGGCATTAGCTCTCTCCTCGTCCGAGGCGTAGCTAACGATATCGATGTATTCCATCACGATGTATGTCCGGCCTCTAGTTTCAAAGGCACGATATATCTTGGGGATCTTGACGGTCGTCCCGCACTGCGAGTGGATCTTCTTATAGAAATAGCGCTGGTTATTCGCCTCGCCCACTGTCACTGTAAATCCATATTTGATGAAGAATTTCCCGTCCTTGGGGAGGTACGTGAGCTCCCGGGTTTTGTCGCCGTTTTTGGGGCAGGCTGCAATAATATCCTCTTGGCTGGGAAGATTGGGGGTATCGCAGTAGATAAATTCGTTCATGGTGGAGTGTAAGAGTAGATAATCAGAAGCGATCATGGGAGTGTTAAAGTGATTGAATGTAAGGTTATCTCAGTCCCAGACCTTCTTGTTGAACGGACGATCAGGAATGAGAACTCTGTTTTATTAAAGAGGGCTCTAGAAGCTCTCTTATATACATCAGGTAGGTCCCAAATACAATGACGACGACGTCGTCATGTAGTAGGTCATAGTTAAGAGAGACAACTGAGACATAGTTCGTATAGACGATCTAGGTCGTCAGACAGTATTACGATGGTAGTAAGGAACTTCGATTCAGGTCGACACTTCTTGCCAAAGCTTGATAAGGCGCTAACCGCTTTGGGCAAGACCTTCATAAGAAGGTCGATTGGAAGCGATCGTTCACTCTAACAGCGTCGCCTTTCTTTGGCTTTCCCGGGGTTGTTGTAAGAGGGAGAGAGGATAAGAATGAAACGTAGTTTTTGGATAAAGTAGAGGTCTAAAAGTTCGAGATTGTGACGATTTGTCCTGGAAGTATTTCGTGAGATCAGACGCTGAAATTAGCGGATGAAACGCTGGCCAGCTTGGAACAGCTGGTCTTTTGTTGTTTTGGTCTTGGGTAGAATTACCAGACCGAAACCCTGGGGTCACTTTGCGCTTATTTGGAGGCATTTTGTTGACCTGAAGGCCGTCTTGGGGGCTAGAATGCGCTTCGGCTTTTTTGGATTCTGTTGCTCAAGGAATTTTGGTGAAGATCAAAGAGCTGCAGTGGGAACCTTGCTGAAAAGAGCAATCTAGCTTCAATTAAGAATTGCTTACCGGAAAGCCTGTGCGACTAAGCAATACTCAGTAAAAAGTAAAAATGTAGTTCAGTTCACTGCTGAGCAAGGCTATAGCTACTGCGTAGCCAAGCAGTTTTCGCACACAGATTGACAATCATACATTCGAGAAGTATAAGCTCGACTTCTCACATGCTTGCGGCTATGCACAAGGCCAGGCTGTTTTCCTTTTCGAAACTTGACGAAGACTAGAATTGAACGATTATGTGGATACAGCCTGTACGAGCTCCGGTGTCCCCCCCCCGTGCGCGCGCAACACCACACACCTAATTTCGCTTCGTCTGCAGCTAAATTAGTATGTAGAGCTAGCAGAAAGTGGTGTAGTACGTGGCCAGTTGAATTCGGAGCTCGGAGCTCAATTTTGAAGCTATTCTAAACTTCTATCCCTTACCAAAAGTCGTAATATCTGTTCTAGATCGTGGTGTCGCAAAGCTTCTTTCTCTCATTAATATGAGCTCCAAACGCCCTGCTCCTGCCTCTGCAGGTAGTCCCTCTAGTCGCCCACCTACTTAGCAATTTCGATTGTCACCAGTACCGCCTTCCACAGCGATTAGTCGTCCACCTCCTTTTATGCAGAGCTTAAGTATGAGTACGGTCGTGAATCTTCCACCCGTATATAGTAGCCAACTTAATATGCAGCTTAACTACCCTCTACCGCTAATGTATAGCACCCCGCATGCATTATAATAGGCTGCCTATTTTGCTGTAGGCGAGCTTAATAAGATTTTAACTAATCTAGCGGCTGCCAAAGAGCATAATAATAAGGAAGTTTGACACTTTTATATACCGCCGGAACAGAATATAGTAAGAGCTCCGCGGTGTACGGGCGTAGCTCCCCCTATATTACAAAGCTAGCCGCCTACTAAGAGGCCTTAGTTGCTAGAGACTTCGGTATATAAGCCTTTAGTAGAGAGTAAAGAGGAGTTAGCTCTAAGGCTTTAAACAGAGCAAGAGAAATATATAGTAAAGCCTCTAGGTAAAGGCTTATTCTTTAAGTACCGCCTAGTGTTGTTAGCAAAGCTTTAAAAGATAAGTTGCTTAACTATTATATTGGCTTATATATTTCCTAAGGCTTACCTTAGCCTCTTAGCAATATATAATTGTAAAGTTCTTCTTAAAATAAATAAGGCTTTATAGTAAAAGTTTACTGGTTATACTTTCTAAAGGAAGTTGTATAATGCTACCGTAAAGCTTACTAGGCGATTAAACTCCACTAGATCTACGTTCTATCTTAACCTAAGCTATATAGTTAATTAGATTAATTCTAAAGAAGAACTCTTAAGGGTAGCAAAAGGGTGTTATAATTGCGACGATGGCTTATTTAAGCGGCTTAAAGTTAAACTCGCCATAGATTATATTAAGACGATTAAGTAGTAAGCAGCTTATACTCCTGTCCGTTCCTCTATAGTAACGTAATTAGCTTTACAGTTAGCTCTAGAATCCTCGCAGAGCTCTTTACTAAGTACACTATAGCCTATAGATGGTAATATTACCGCTTCCTCTATAATTCCTAAAATAAGCTTTATAAAGGTATCTTAACGGTAGTAGTGTTGTAAGAACTGCGGTAGTAACTGGTGCTGGGTATATTAGTAAGTTGATTATAAGCTTATGTAGGAGGACATAAGAGAATAGGGTAGGGCGATCAATTAAGGCCTTACTACTAAATATACTCCTCTAGTTAGCTTAATATAGAAGCTCCTTAAGAGGAAGACGGGTAATAAGAAGAAGGAGTAGCTTACCTCTAAGGCCTCTACACTAAGTACTCCAGGCGTTATAAATTAATTCTATATTGACCTAACTAGCAGTTACTATAGGCGCCTATCTATACCTCTAGCGGCCTTGCTCTCTAGCTTAAAGTTATTACTAATTACTTCTTTACTATGTCCTTAAGGCGTTAATCGGCTTGTAGATTTATGGGAGTATTTTAAGTAGTATAAGAAGGTGGTAGAAGACTTAGAGGCCTAGAAGGAGGATATTAACGCTACCTACTAAGTTGCTTTTACTAAGCGGTGGGATTTAAAGATAATTAGAGAGCAAAAGCCGGATAAGCAAGGAAAGATACCTATTGAGGTAATAATTAAGGCGGGCGTTCTAGAGGCAATCGCTAAGAGATTGTAAGTAGATATTAAGGAGTGGAGAAGTTTAAGAGGCGTACTTAGTGGTAATCTAGAGAGTCTCGGGCTTAACTAGTAGTAGATTTTTAACTTAAGTGTGCGCCTGCTTGCAGGCATCTATTATATATACCCTTTAGTAGTAATTCTTATATAAATTAAATATTATAATTATAAGGTGTAGCTACGCCTCCCTCTATATAATAATAATACCCTATTATATTATAGAATCTTACTCTCCTCTACTAATATACCCACTATAGCGGAAATAAGCTCTTGTGCTGTTAGATTTACTTCCTATAATCTCTATATACTAACTTAGAAAGCTATTAAAGCTATTACCCTATTACTCTGGCGCCTCCTTCTACGTAACAAAGTATTGTTAAATAAACTCCTTTAGCTTACTAAAGAACTCCTTAATTGGATTTAGATCGGGCGAGTATATAGGCAAGTATATAAGCTTTACGCCGGCTCGCTTAAAGAGAGAGCTAATATAGGCTAAGTAATGGAAGCTCGCGTTATCTATAACGACTACCGATCTTGGTTCTGGATAAGGATTATAATGAGGTAGAAGGATATGCTTAATCTAGTAGTCGTAGCCCTCTAAATTTATTAAGCTAGTATATACTAACGATACTAGTACGCCGTTAATAGTATAGGCAGGTAGTATATTAACTTGCTACTTACTATAATTATATAGTATATATAGAACTGGTATAACTCCCACTAGTAACTAAGACGCCTTTTATATACCTGTCTTTAAGTTAGCTCCAAATTCGTCTATAAACACTAACTAATTAACGGTAAACTGCGAGATTATGGCCTAGAATAAGGTGCGATCCTCCTGGCTTCACTTAAGGGCGACTCGGCGAGCCTTATATATAATTAGCAACTTCCTTATATGCGCCTGTAAAAGCTTCCTTACTAGCTTCTGGCTCTAGCCAGCAACTCTTAGTTCTGCACTAAGTGTCTGCCTATTTATAACCACCTTAAACCGATTATAGATAAACCACGTTATCTTATTAAGATATAAGTTCGGAGCCTTATTTAGTCGGCAGAGCAATGCGATAATTATCTCGTTGTTTAGTATGTGTCTCGACTTATATTCGTGACCGAGCCTCGTCTTTTTGTGTAGTCTTATCTTCTTCCGAATACGTTAGATTGCCTTAGGAGAGCAATCAGCTTGACGAGCACATATAGGCTTACTGGCGCCGGCTGCAAGAAGGATTTCAATAAAGGCGTGCTGCCAGTCACCTATATTTAGAGCCATATTAAGGAAGGCGACGGGGTAAAACACCGATATCTAGAGGCGATATCACAATTTGGTGAGGGAGAGAAGTTTAGAATAGCTTCAAAATTGAGCTCCGAGCTCCGAATTCGATGTGGGCCGTGGCTCAAGCCCTGGCCACGTACTACACCACTTTCTGCTAGCTCTACATACTAATTTAGCTGCAGACGAAGCGAAATTAGGTGTGTGGTGTTGCGCGCGCACGGGGGGGGGACACCGGAGCTCGTACAGGCTGTACAGTGTGGGCTTTGGATGTGGTATATCGGGACGAGGCTCGGACTTGTTCTGTCAGCTCCGCCAAGACTCCAGGCCGCCCCAGGCGATCTCGATGTTACGGCGGCCCTTCCAGTAGCCCTCCCTTCCGAACCATAAACCCGTCACTTCTCTCCGTACCAGGCGCCTGCGCCTGTGGGTTGTGTCATCTTTGCACAAGTACAGTATCCTCGACCTCCAAAAGCAAGCCGAGCGCAATGGGCTGACTGGGGATGCAGGTTTTGGCCGGGTCAGCTCCTCTCAAGATGCCGACATGGACGGGTTGAACTTTGCAACACCACAAGATTTTTTCGTGACTGAGTCGTCCAGCCATGAAGCGACTGCTCCAGCCGCGCCGGTTCTCTCAGTCGCGGAGGGTGCGACCGACGAGCAAAGCGCACCTAGCCCTACCAACAATACCCAAGCGCCGACGACTACAATGAACCACGACGAAATCAATGCTCATGCATCTGGGATCATTCACTCATTCCCACAATCTGCAGATGACCACGACCACGTGGGTGCCGGGCATCGAGACCCTGCCGACGCTATGCACCCTTCAGCGACGCTTGACGAGCCAATGCTTCCTCAAGACTTTCCTAGCGATATGGCCGTGTCAGCCAATCCGCTCGTTCCAGTACAATCGGCGTTAGACCCCATATCTGCGGATGAGGCTGTGAGAAGATACAATACTATGGAGGCAGAGATGGAGTTGGCAGAAATGGAGTCTCTCCCGCCACCCGAACAGCGCATTAGTGCATTCGCAAAGCTAAAATTTCTGGATGGAGAATACTACATGACTACCTATCAGGTGGAACTAGGTCGGGATATAGTGCAGGCTCACGAAGCAATGCGACGCATGATGAAATACCAAAAGGCTTTAAAAAAATCTGGTCAGAATTCAGGCGATGCTTCTCATATGCCAAGCAGGAAAAGGAAGAGAGCAAGAGGCACTAGTAATACTGCTCGGAGTATTGTCAGCGAAAGCGGAGGGATCGTTAAAGTTCCTGTAGAAGCACTCCCAGTCGAATACCGCCGGCGGAGGAAGAGCGATGTATCCCAGTCAGCAAGCTCGTCGTCACATCACCATTCCCATGGAAATCCCCTCAGTCAGCAGAATGACGCGCCAGATAACGGACTACAAGCAGTGATGATGGAGACATTTCCTCCGGTTCCTCAACATCTCGAACACCTAGTGCCAGATCCCAACGACTGTCCATTCGTGCCTATTCACCCACAGCAGATTACTGCAGTCAGTGGCCACAAGGGCCCAAAGGGTATATCTAGGAAGCATGCGAGAATATCCTACAACTTTGAACTTGGCCAGTTCGAGTTAACTGTCTTGGGTGCAAACGGTCTCTTCTGCCAAAACATCCACCACAGACCCGGAGACGTCGTTCCTCTTAAGCATAACGATTTCATACTTATTGGCGCGGTAGAGATATGGTTTCAACTTCCCAACGATCCATTGACCGACGAAGAACCGGCGTCTGAAGATGAGAGCTGTAGCCGCCCAATGAGCTTCGAATTTCAGAATGGACGAGGAGAAAGCGAGCATATGGAGGACGATAGTGCAGAGGAGCGCCAGAGCTTGGATCCTCGTTATCTTTGGCAAACTAGAAATGGCTATGAGTCGGATAGGCTTGAGGATGATGATGATGAGGACGGGGATGAAGAAGATGATCGTGATGCCACGCCAGACGATGAGCCCAAAAGGCATACTGTTCGCTTAAAAATGAGTCTGAAGCATTCACAAACCAAATCTGCCCAAAGAAAGAAGGGTAAGAAAGTCAAGCATCAGAGGCCTCCACCTAAACCAGCACCAAAAGCACAATCAAAACCCAAGCCAAAGGAGTCCATAAAGGAACTACCTAAAGAAAAGCCAAAGGTTCAACCCAAGGAGCCAGCCAAAGACAAATTAAAGGAGAAGAACAATGAGCCACCTAAACCACCAGTTAAGGAAGAACAACCAAAGCAGACTGTTGGCGAAGTTAAGGAAAAGCCAAAGGATCAACCAAAGGAGGGCACTGTTCTGACAGCTGACGATATTGCACGATTTGGATTGCCCGAGAGCATGATTGGTCAAACGGTACAAAAACGCAAAGGTCCAGGTCGACCACCAAAAGATGGTTTCATGTCTAAACGAGAAAAAGCTCTTCTTGCGAGACAAGCTAAAGAAGCTGAAAAGGCTAGGAAACTCGGATTGGACCCGTCGGAGCTTCCTCCTCCACCTACGAAAACCAAAACCGGCCGACCTCGGAAAGACTCCAGGGACGAAGGCGACGGCGATGAGCTCAACGTCAAAGATGGTGCCGAAGGCCAAGGGGGAAATGGCGGCCCATCAAACGTAGATCAAACTGGCGATAAAAAGCCGACGAAGTCTGCCAAACCTCCTCGTTCGCCTTCACCTGAAATGAAAGAGTCGGATTATACAGAGCAAGAGCTCCAAAGACCGGCTGCAAACTACGTGATCCTCATTCATGAGGCTATATCGAGTTCTAAAACAGGGGCTATGAATCTTCAGCAGATATACAGCGCTATCGAACGAAAGTATCCCTACTACAAGTTTAGGGTAACCACCAATGGATGGCAAAGCAGTGTCCGTCATAACCTTGGCCAACATGAAGCCTTCAAGAAGGCCGATAAGGAGGGCAAGGGATATAATTGGGTGATTGATCCAACTGTGTCTATCGAGAAAGAGAGACGTAAACGAGCCAGTCCACCTCCGCAGCCTCAACCTCAACAGCAACGCTTCTACCACCCACCGGCACAATATCCCATGATGCAGCACCACGGTATGCAAGGCTCGTATTACCCACCTTACCCTCCGTATCCTCACCCGCCCCAAGCTGCTCCTGCCGATGCTAGCGCAAGAGTCGGAACTCCAGACAACAAGGATGGCTCTACAGGCTCACGACCATTCGTTCCTCGTT